>NC_142120.1:27097500-27418035 GCF_056152115.1 Neolamprologus brichardi | reverse complement strand
AGGCACATAGCTCAAAGAAAGAACTGGTGTCTACACAAAACACAAAACTCAGCTAAGAGCCTATTTTAAATTGTGTCTTTAGGCACTTTGTTTCTAGCAGCCTATTGCAAAAACATACAGTTTGTTTAGTTGAATCTATAACAAATGTAAAGTTAGTTGCATTTAGCAGACATATAGTTGTACTTCTGCCAATAATCAAGATTATTCGCAAAGAACCATTAGCTTTATAAATCTGAGAAAGTTGAGGAGCAAAAAACATAAATAAGTGTCAGGCCTAAAAAATTACTAAAGACTGAGGATTAGTATCTGAAAGTCATGTCCTTAAGAGATGTTTCTTGTTTGTCATGCAAAATATTGGACCAAGCTCAGCACTCACATAGCAGGGATTTCACAATTAGGTGCTGGCTCTTTAGATAATGCCTCTTATCCCAGTGACACACAAGGGGGAGCTTGTTTATTCACCATTGAGAAGACACCCAACACTGTGCTTCCAAGAGGGTCAGTAACCCTGCAGTTATATTCACTTATGGTGTAACATCTCTTTTCCACTATAACAACAGCTGTATGTTAAAACAACACAGCACGATATGCAGGAACAAAACTAAGTAAGTTTCATAACAATAACAGATACAGCAAAGACAATTTCCTTAAACTTAACATGAAGCACAGTTTGCCAGAGGCATGATGGGAGATAACATACAGATTACAACAGATTACATTCAGCCAAATCTTGGAGGTTTTGGGGAAGGCAACGCTGGCCTCTATGGGCTATAAACCCACACCTGCCAGGTGCAAGACCTTCCCTCCTTCTTTGAGTATTATGTTTCTCATTGACTAGACACTCAGCTGTGGTAACAGCACTCTGGGCGGCGACTGTATATGCTTCAGGTCTCTTGGTGAAGTAGCTATGGCAGGAAAAGGACATAGCGGTTCCCTAGGTTAGTGGTAGGGAAACGGCCAAGGATGACTACCCCAACACCTTCCATGGGAGCCCCCACCTGATACTGTTGCAAGTGGGGACCATTCTGATGGCCCCTTCTGGGCAGTGCAAGAATCATACTGATGGAGCTCTACATCTTGGTGATACCCTGGCCAGTAGAACCAGGACCGAAGTCTTTGCAAAGTTATGGTGACTCCGAAGTGACCCGCTGCCACCGAACCACAAACCAGGTGGAGCACATTGGTATGTAGCTGATGAGGCACCAAGAGCTGGAAAACATCACGGTGGCCCCTGTTTGGTTACTCAGTGATTCTTGAGATAAGGGACAAAACGTGTCTGCCAGATAAAACCCAATTTTGGGGTTAAAAATATGAATACAAGTGTTACAACTGACTAAAAGACAAACCAAGGCAATGTTTATGCAACAAAAGTATGATTTTGCATTTTTTTTATATACATATATATTTATTTTAAAGGGTACAATAGATTACCAGTACCTTAAAAATCCATTGTCCAGAAGCAGGTGTGATAATATTAAAATACAGGAAAAAAAAGTAAAAGTAATGTAAAATTAAACATCATGGCTCTCGTCACTAAGTATTTAAGTCAATAACATTATATAATATCAAAATATGCAATTGAAAAAAAAATTCCCTACTTTTTTAAAAGTAGAAAAGAATCAGGAATTATTGTGGGTAGCTTACACTCTGAGGACCCCTTTACCACTTCCTGTTTGGTACACATGCCATGAGGTCACTGCTGTGATAATTTATTTTATCTTTATTTCATTTATGACACACCTTTCTGATAAAACTCTGTGTCACAGCCATAGTGCGTCAACACCAAAGTCGATGTAAACCAAGATTTATTTATTTTGTTTTGTAAAAAGAGCTTAATTTAGGTAGATTGTAGAGGCCATAAACAAATGATGAAAAACAAGATGGCTTCTGTCAGAAAAACATGTGTTATGAGAGAAAGTAGGGTATTTTGTCAACACCATCAGATCTCAACACCATCAGGATTTTTGTCTGATGTTGTTGACCCTTTTTCTAATGGTGTTGACAAATGTCACAAAAGTGTGCTATTCACCATTTATATTAAGTTATTTTTTACTAATATTTCAGATATATTACTTCCTGTGTGTTTTACTGATATTTCTGCTTCACAGATGTATCAAATATTATCAAATTGACCTTATCTTGAATCTCATTGTTTATGTATACATCATTAATCCTGTAGGAAAATGCTTAGTACTCTGCATTTAACCTATTCACTCAGTGATGCAGTAGGCAGCTACCAATCCAGGATAGCCGCTGTTCGTTGAATGCCCAACCTTCCGATCATCTGGCATCTACTGAGCTATCTCTGCCCCGAGAGCTGTTCTTTAAGTGATGATGTATGAATCCTGCTTCCGGGCCAAAACTTCTGTGTTTATTAAGCCTGTTGTGCTGTTAAAATGTTTTAATGCTTTTTATCTTGTTCTATTACATCTGAACAAGCCCCTAAAAACAGTCAGTGATCACTGTCAGCCTAACCATCGGGAACCCTCACGTTAACTTTTATCAAGTGGTAAAAAGTTAGCGTTCATCCTCCAGCTTCACTGTGTTTATGTTATGCTAACATAGCTGTGTCGCTAGCGATCACGTAGCACATCACTATATACCAGCTAGCTATGTTGGAAGTGGTAGCAGAGCTGGTATATCATGTTTAGGTGGAAACGAGCAATCTAACTTCTAACTCTGTTAAATTTCATATATTCTGTTTTCATGGATGCCTGGATGTTACACCTGGTAGAGCAGCCACACTGATCATTTTATTAAAGATGAAAGAATTTAGACAGTTTGTAACTCTCAGTGATGCCGCAGAGTTCCTTTGACTTTGGGATCTGCAGCGGAGTTTGGACCTGGAAATGGCTAATGACATCAGACTTAAAGACCGGATAGCATTTCTATTGCTTAATGCATAATTGTGTTGTGAATATTCATCCTTAATCTGTAAAAAAGCATAAGTTTCAGAAAAATTATAGTAATCACAAAATGGTACATTTCAGGCTAGAATAGCAAAGGGGAACCTGTCAGTAGAGGAACGAAAGAGAAGGAACAGGGATGATCAAAAACGAAAGAGAGAAAAAATTAACAGCCAGACTGAGTTTCTCATAAAGGAAAGGGAAAGATGGAGAAATAGAGTGAAAGAGGGAAAAATAAAGAACATCAGTGATCTGAAAGAACGAGAAAAAAGGCAGAAGAGAAGGTTTTGGAAGAAAGCACAGAGAGTCAAAAGGAGAGAAAGTCCAGCAGGGTCTAAACACACAACCACAGAGAACTTTAGGAATCAAGGAGTAGTAGGCAGCTACTTGCTGGTGAACTGTTAAGATGTAGAACTTGACATGTGCAAAAACAGAATTGTTATGATGTGTTTTGTGATATTACAAAGGTTGTTAAGGTTTAATGGTCATTTTGAAAGAAATAAAATCTTGTTTTCTACTAGTGTGTCACCACCGTCAGATTTGTGTCACCACCGTCAGCACCTTGTCAACTGGAGTTTTTGTTTATTTTTCTCTTTTGGAGAACCATATATTTTCCTCCCTCATGATCTTCCAATAAAAATACGTAATTTTCTCAATAAATGTGTAATTTGCATGCTGCTTAATATGATTGTTTCTTATAGAGATTAAATACAAGCTTCTGAAAATATGTAAGTCTGTAACTCTAATAATAAAAAGCCAAAACAATCTTACTTTTAAATGTGGTGTAATTACTTTGAAAATATATGTGCATAAAAAATAGAATAGAGAAGCTGGTAATAGTCAAAATAGCTGAAACAACTTAATTTAAAATATATATTTTTGCATTTCTTTGTGTCTGACGGTGTTGACAAAAACCTTGCACTTTCCAGCAAAAACATAAATTATTAAAAAAAATTTACACCTGGGAGATTGTACCAAAACATGGTGAGACAGCCAAAACTTTGTGTAACAATTATATGCAAATATGTTTTTGAAAAGTCAAAAAATATATTTTAGAAAATTAAAACCTGTTTTGTCCCTAATCTCAGGAATCACTGAGTTACACTATCCATCCATCCATTCTCTTCTCTTTATCCTTATCCCAAGTGGACTGAAGCCTATCCCAGCTATCACAGGGCAGGATATCATAGCTGGGATATGCTAAATATGTTGCAGGGTTAATTAACTGTGAGAATTTCTATGAGTATTAATTATTAAAAATAAACAATTATATTTCTTTGAATCCATTTACCCAGTTCAACAGTATACTATGACCCGTCAGTTTGTCTGAACCAGAAAAGTCTGACCAGACAGCAGTTTGATTATTCTTACGGGAAGTCTAGCATCACAGTGCAAACATGCCCTGCAAAGGAAAATTTTCTAGAAAAAAAAAGGATAAACTGTTACTCAGTCTGCTTGCAATGCTTATCTGTTGTGGTCCTTTTTCATCTTTTATATTTTCCGGCCATCGGACCAGGATTTTATAACCTACACGTAATGTATTTTAAGGAAAAATCATCATTTAGACGAGTACTGTAGGTGTCACTGTGTTGAGCATTGAGCTCCAATACATCTCTCTCTCGCTGAGAAAGTGCTTACATAGATTGCCTTCTCTGGCTGAACAATTACATGTTAAAGATCAAAGAAATGCAGAGTGGCAGGAGAACCATGTTTACCTTCATAATATTCTTAGAATAACTGATTTCATGTTCTGAAATATGTTGAGTGCTGTCTTTGTTCGATGAATATAAGCTTATAAGGACTGTTAATATAAGCTGTTGTTATTAAGAGATTAGAAAAAATCTTTACTTTGTGACTCTTTCAATATGGTCGTCTGACAGAAATATATATTACCTCCAATGTGTTTCATAGTCTGATGAAGGCTAAAAGGATGAAACATTAGCATGTTTGTTGGCTTGGCCAAATAAATTGGTATATTTGAGAATTGTCACACAAGTTTTATGTGTGTGCAACCTATTTCCTTTGGATATTCAGTGCTGGAGTATTTACAAAATGCTTTGGCTCCACTGTTGTTAGTATCATTAGCTGAATTTGTCAGTTACACTAACTATGAGGATTTCTGAATATTTAAGTTTTAAAAAATAAACATATCCTGTTTCCCAATGCACTATGACCTCTCAGTTTGTCTGAACCAGCCTTTGGCCTGCAGAGCAACAGATGCCAGCTGTTTGCTCATCCTTACTGGAAGTCCAGCATCAGTTTGCCAAAAGGCCCCACAAAGAACATTTTCAGACTAGCACATGTGTTAATATTAACATTGTAGGTACAAGGGGATAATTATCTGTTTTTGGCTACTCTTGATTTTTCCATTATATTTCAACTTTAAAAGGGTCAGCCTTGTTGTGTGGTATCATTCTTTCCAGAACAATCTCACGTCTGATTTTGCATTTATTTTTTTCGTTTTGACCTAAAATCACACAAACATAAAATAAGACTAGGAAATTGATTTTTTTTTTCTGCGAAAACCACAAGCATGTTTAACAAATCATTCTATCAGCTTGTCAATTTCAAAAACCTATGCATACATTTAGGAAACAACAAAGGTATATACAACTATTTACATAATAATGCAGGAAATGCCTCTGGAATGTTTTGTACAAGCACTTTACAGTACAAAAAGATGTTTGTCTCACTCCAAAAAATAGTTCCTGTCCACCAAATGACAGACAGGTAATTCACAGACTTGTTTACAGAGCCTTAAAATATAAGAGGAGAAAAAGAAAGCAAATACAGAGAGAATTGTTTTTTAAATGTCTATATGTCTCCAGATGAAAGGTGGATCTCTTTACAAACACTGAAGGAGACGAGTTAACCAACTTGGAACTTCCACTGTTGGACGAAGAGGAAGACTCCAACTCTGCAATGTCCCCGCCATTTTATACTGTATAGCACAGAATCACAACTATAGTACGGTCACCTCAAAGCACTGTATTGTAAGGTAAAGACCCTACAATAATACAGAGCCACAGCAATCACCTGGAACCATACCTGAGCTTGTTTACTCTTATTTCAGTCACTCTGACCCCACTGGACCCTGCCATCCAGTCTGACTTCCCCTTTGGCCCCAAAATCACAGAACTGCAGTTTCCACTGTTAAAGTTTTTCTTGTTGCTTGCATAGCTCAGGTTCCATAAGTGCTCAAAACTTTAGCATTGTTCATGGCACATGTTAATACTCATTGCTCACAGTTCACTTACTTTGAAAATAAACTTTGTTACTTAAACATTAACCAGTTCTCCGCCTGCGTCCTGCATTTGAGTCCTTTTCTTCCGAGTCGGCCTACAGCCATGACATAGGCGGGCGCAGAGGCACAGATACAGACACGGACAACAGAAACTCAGTTTTACCAAGACTTTATTTACAGATGTAAACTTGTACACAAAGGAAAATGTACGTGGGGAAACTTGTCATGTGTGTGGTCTTACATTTTGTGTGCTATGCGTGTAATGCATACAGTGTGTTCTGGCCACAAGCAGCTTCCACTCCCAAGTGGTAAATCCTGGCTCGGCTCTTCTTTAGGCAGTCTTCTTCAGAGAGATTGGCTGTGGCTCAGGATATAGAGCAGCTTGTGCAAAAAGTTGCTGGTTATATGGTAAATGGTAAATGGCCTGTATTTATATAGCGCTTTTACTAGTCCCTAAGGACCCCAAAGCGCTTTACATATCCAGTCATTCACCCATTCACACACACATTCACCCACTGGTGATGGCAAGCTACGTGCAAATCGGTCGTCTGACCTGGGTATAGGGGCGAAAGACTATTCTTTTGGAGGCACTATATCCTTGGTGCCTCCAAGCTGCCTGATGACGTGTGGACAAGGAACCGAATCCTGAGTTGCTCCAGATGCACACAGGATTGTGGGTCTGTTCATGAATATTAGACACAGAGCTTGAATAATAGTACCCTATGAATGTGTGTTCGATTGGGTGAGTGAGGCTTGTAGTAAAAAGCCCTTTAAATGTTCAGAAAAAGAAAAATGCTATGTGTTATATAAGTGTAAAACTAAAGTTAGTTCAAAGTTAATGCAAGACAGAAGTGCAAATGCATTAATAAATAATATGTACCATTTAAATCTAAGAAAAACAGCTTCATTGGTAGGAATCATTTCCTAAAGCATTCTTTATGGCAGTGAGGTTGAATCGATCTCAGAGAAACGGGGTTCTGCTGCCTCAACAGTGTGGAGTGGAGCAGGTGTGATGGGTTGTCCTTGATGGAGAGCTGTTTGTTCAGTGACCTCCTGTCCCTCACTGAGTCAAACGCCTCCAAATTCTGACCAATGATATTAGTGTTTTTTTTCCTCAGAAAGTCAACCCCCATTTCTTTAGTCTTGCTAACATTCAGAAGGTGGTGACAGCCATCCTGAGCAGCTTCTCACTCAGAAGAAGTAGCTGAATGGAATTAAATTAATTTTTTAATTAAATTAAAAAAAAAACATGATTCTATCAATGCCACCTGTACCATCCAGGTGAGAGTGAGCACACTGCAACAGCTGGATAACAGCATTCTCACCACTTCAAGAAGAAGGTTCAGCAAACTGGAGAAGGTCAAAACATCATGCCATGTCGTCGATTAGGCTCAACTGTGTGGCAACACTGGACCATGTGCCTATTGATCCAAAAGAAGAGAGAGTGTACAGCCTGTTTATTTAACAACTGATAACTTTATTATGCAAGTCTGTGTGTGTGTGTGTGTGTGTGTGTGTGTGTGTGTGTGTGTGTGTGTGTGTGTGTGTGTGTGTGTGTGTGTGTGTGGGTAGCACGATATAAAATGTGACCTCTCCATCTCTACACAGCTCTTTTGGAAGCTTGAGTGTGACAGTGTGTAAGAGAGTCGTCCCAGGCCTTTACCATGAAGACCTGTGTGCTGTTATCGCTGCTGCTGGCGTTGGGTTGTGTGACCATCAATGGTGCACCAGTGGAGAATGGTGGCATAGAACCAGGCTCATGTGAAGATGCTTCAACAAAAGCAGCTGCTGAACTGGCTCTTACCAAAATCAACCAGGACAGGAAGGAGGGCTACGTCTTCAGCCTGCACCACCTGTCCAACGCCCACATAAAGAGACATGTAAGCCCTGCTGCTGAGCTTGGAGCATTATTACTGTATGGTAGACCAGTGCTATTTAGGGTGGAATTACTTTCTAACAAAGTGCCGGACAAGTTCAGTGCATTGTTGTTCTGTTTTATTGTTGGAACACTTTTAGTTTTCAACACAACTGAAAATCATTTAGCTGAAATCTAGAGACAGAACAGCAATAAATACTGTACAATTACAATGGGTTTTTTGCATTAACAGTTGCATCTTTTACAGTGTGGCTAACAAGCAAAGCATTGTTTAAAAAAATGTACAGATGTGATTCATTTAAAACTACATGACCAAACATCTTTGAGAACAAGTAAGGAGCTCAAAATACTTTATTGAAACCTGCAAATGTTTTTATTCCTGTGGCAAACAAAAAATAACTAAATGTAGAAAATAGAAAAGTTTGCATAACGTGTTCACTGGAATTCTGTTAAATTTGGTGAAACAGAAATAAATCACATTCACTTTTATGAAGGTGGACTGAGTCAGTTTGTTTATTGAAAATGATATGATTGACTAGCCTGAAAAATAGTGTTTGTATTTTGCTAACACTACCTGGTCGAAAAGGGTCAAGATTGAAAATCTCAATGATTTTTTCAAACTTGACAGATTGAGAATCAGGTGGGAAATGAATTATCACGACGCCGTGAAATATCACGGATTACACAAACTCAAACCAGTAACCACTCATGATAAATTCCATAAGAGTTTCATTGACTGTAAATATTGTTTGGTGTGTGTGTGTGTGTGTGTGTGTGTGTGTGTGTGTGTGTTTGTGTGTGTGTGTGTGGCTGTCACAGGGAGAGAATGGTGTGGTCTTCTACCTCACTCTAGATGTTGTGGAGACCAACTGCAGCGTTCTCAGCAAGAGGGACTGGAAGAGCTGTGACATTCGTCCAAGGGAAAACATCAAGGTTAGAGCCCACACACACGTGCGCACACACAGAGAACACGGGGTAACCCTAACTGAAGTTCTATTTCAGCATAGTGAGCATCTTAGGTTTTTGTTCCATAAGCATCACTTCAGAAGTTGGAAGGGGAAAAAGTCATTTGGTGTATTGATATATTGTATTTGTGTTTGCAGGTATATGGACAGTGCAAAGCTGCTATCTTCATCAATAAGGTGCATAGAGTGGAGCGCCTCTACAAATACAACTGTGTTATCAGACCAGGTATGAAAAATATTAGATAGATCAAAAAAGGAGTTGCAGTTTTCACTTAAATGTAACCATCACATCTATGATGAAATGCAGTTCTACATATACAGCAGCATACTTTATAGAGGAAAAATAAAAACAGGCTCCACCTTATTAGACAATTTGATGAAATTACAGGTTTTGTGCAACACCAACATTTAAAACCACTTTTTTTTTTTTTGTTCTGCTCAATTCCTGCAGGTAGTGCGCGTGGGGGCTGTGCTGGTTGTCCAAGTTTATCTCGCGATCATGAAGAAGCTGAAATTCAGAAGACTGTGACCCAGTCTCTGGAGAAATTCCACAACCACAGCAGGCCGGCCAATCGTTTCACTCTGCTCAAAATCTCCCGTTCTACTTCACAGGTAAGATTACCACAAATACAAAAGTAAAATTAAGATATGTGACATACAAACATGCTATCTAACCAAATACTTACTGTGGATGAGTGCTAAAATTTAAAATGAAAGACATCCTGTCTCTTAGTAACACTGAAAAACTAATGCACATAGTCATAGTTCTAGGCTGAACTACTGTAAATCATTATTGTCACTGTTAAATACCCCAATTCTTTGATCTTCGAGCTGAAGGAAGAACAACACTCGGTGTTTAAATGCTCAATCAACAATCACTTGCTCTCAGTGAGCCTAAGTTACGACTTTGGCTTCCTGTTTTTCTCCTTCTGTGTAAGATTAGGGAGAATCTCCTGTGCAGTATGTTGTGTTCTCTCTGTAATCAGAAAAGCAAGGCCATGATTCTCTACAAACAGTATTTCATTATAAATCAGCAGTATGAAGTACCATAAAACAGTGTAATTCATTCACAGTAAATCAGCAGTATAGTGTAATACAAATCAATCTAAAAAGTCCAATAATTTCACCTTTTCTAAATCAGGAGTATAATGCAACCTAAAACAATCTAATGATTTCACAATCTTTAATTAGAGGCATAGTGTAGCATAAGACAGGGTATTAATCCCACATCACATTGTGCGAAAGGTTCACTGAAAAGCTCTCAATCAATCTGAAATACAACAGTGAAAACATTAAATGGGATAAGAAAGATCCTATATTTATTGTGGACTCTCATTTAGATTGACACGTTATTATGCTTTTTTGTGTTTGTGTGTCCAGGTTGTAGCAGGTTCAATTTACCGTGTGGAATACACCATCCAGGAGACCACCTGCCCCCACAGCACAGAAGCAGTGACGGCTGAGAACTGCCCCCCTATGGACTGCGAGTTTGCTGTGAGTCAGGAGAAAGAATTAATCTTACTCATGTCAAGTTGTAATCACGTGGGTTGATGAGATCACTGGGGGCTTCTCTGATCAGGGGGTCTTTTCAGTTTTTAATGCTGCAATCAAAGACCTCTGCTTTCCGCTCAAAGCTCCGAGCCAGTGTCACAGTCTGCAGCAGCACACTGTATGAATTTGAGGAATGGACCCAAAACGTACGTAGACACGTAGAACAAAACTTGAATGTAAACAGGAAGCGAGCTGTTTATTAAGGCTGGAAAACCTTTACAAAACAAATGGCAGAGGTGAAGCTAAACAATAACCTAAACTGGAGAAGCTAAAGACAAACATAAGAAACCCAAAACATAAAACCTGACATGGATACAAAGATACCTAGCGCATGGAACATAGGAACGTTGCACAAAGGACAACAGACGACCTGACAATGAATAAACAGAAACACAAAGACTAAATACACACAAGGTTGATTAGGGAAAGTGGAAACACATGGGGAAACAGCAGCTAATCTGACATAACAAGACGAAGGAAGCAAAGCCGACTACACTGACAAAGGACACAAACCTTCGAAATAAAACAGGAAACATGAGACGCAGACATGAAAATAAAACTTCACAACTTGGACAAGAAGACACGAAACATGACAGACTAACACAGAAGACGTAAGTGAAACATAACTAATACTAAACTAAAGGCAATGAAAAGATGATCCAATTACTCAACATAATTAAAAGGATAACTTAAAAACTCAAAAGATAAACAGAAAACAATTGGTCAGAGACCCAGGATAGCCAGTGTGTTCTAGGTTTGTGTCACTGACTAGTTTGTGACAGGATTACTTTTTCATTCAGTATGTGTAATTGTTCCGCCGTAATAAACCAAAGGCATCCTTAATCCTCTGCTCTCTTAAGTTTTTTTTTTCTGTTCTCAGCACAAGGGCTTCTGTAAGGCTGAACGCTTCCGGGCTCTTTTTGGTTCGGGGCGAATTGATGTCGACTGTGAGATCTATGAGCCTGAGGTAAGACTCACTAACATGTCATATCTGTATTGTTCAGATACCTTTCAGTCACATAAAGCATATGTGATGAATACTGTGATTTGGATTGGACTTCAGCCATCAGCTCGATGCTGCAGTAGTTAACGCATTCATCTCACATGTGAAAGTCCCCAAATTCAAGGCCAGAACAAGATCCCAACTCCCAATCTCAGGAGGTCACAGCAAACATGCTCCTTGTGCCAGTTCCAAGCCTGGATAAATGGGAGGTGGTTATGCACTACACCTCTAATGAGGAAAAACTACACCAGTGGTCATCTGGATTTTTTTCTTGCAATGAAAGGCTTAATCAGCAACACAGCTTTAAATTTTAAATTTACATTGAAAATTGCACCATCTAGCTGACAGGCTGAAGTAGAGTTGAGCAGGCAGTGATCTGCAACACAAGCCTGTGTTGTCAGTGAACACATCCTTAAGCTGTAACAGTATCCAAATGTATGAGCTGAAAAATAAAATTTCACACCCCTTAAGAAGGGGGGACATAGCTAGGGACCCCAAACTTGTTCTTTGTTGTTTTCATTACAAAGATGACTGCACCAAAGCACATTCTTTAAGCACATACTCACATCTCTACTTAAGGTTGCTTAACTGCAGTATTCTGCACATGCCTTAATATACTGCACTCTCTATCTCTCCTTCAGGCATCTGGGAGGGAGAAGCAGCTACACCTGTTGGGTGTAGAGACTGAACACACCCATGATGACACACACTCACACAGTCACCTACATGAACACGAGCACAGCCATGGGCACAGACTTGGGGCTACACCCCACAAAGACCCAGAGGGAATAGTAACAGTCTTGCCTGCCCTGGACGAGCCTGTGACCCTGCCTTCCTTCCCTGATGTCCCCGCCGGTGGGCCTGGAGTTGGAGTCACTCTCCCACTTAAGCCCGACCCTCAGATTCCCGGAGAAATGGAACCCACCATCGAGCCTTTCCCAACCTCAGTCTCTTCCCAGTGCCCCACCAAAGTGGGAGGAGATCAAGATGTGGTGAATCTCTTCGCTAGGGACCCCATATTCAAGCCAGCTGCATAGTGTGGTGCATGAAAGTGATCTCAGAAATACACACAAAGGCTCAAGTGTGATGATGTTATATTACACAGTGAATATCAGTGATTGATAACATTTTCTGTCACTGTAATAAAGACAGTGTGCAAAAAATACTGAATTATTGAACTCTCCAATATCTTGTGTGTGTGTGTGTGTGTGTGTGTGTGTGTGTGTGTGTGTGTGTGTGTGTGTGTGTGTGTGTGTGTTCAAGTACAGTCATTCATTGTAATTATGGGGGTCAAATGTGCTGTACTTAGATACATTTTGGGGTCTTTCCAGAATGGGCCCTACATGGGCCACAAGAGCCATGTTTGCTGGGAATACAATGGCAATTAAACCATCTCCATCGGTAAAGTTAGTCATAAGAAAATAAGCAAAAGTCAGAAATTACAACTGCCCACTGAAAGCATGCTTACAGATTGTCCAAAAGCAAGAGGATGATATTGCCATAACTGTTTATAACGATTTATATATAATAAAACTGAATTTACTGGAACCAGAACAAGTTCATTTACACCTAATGCAATTGATGAAATGAGTCAAATCTATTTGGAACATTGGTCAGTACATGACGTGGTATATAATATCACAAGTTTGATTTTTGATACTTGGCATCTATATTTTGATAGTTACATTCATAATTAGACAGTGTAGTAAATGAATAATGTTTCCAATTATCTCATCGGGAAAATGAAAAGAATACCGCCTGGATGAGGTGTTCCAGAGAAGCGGAAGAAAATGAATCAAGAAATGGTCTAAACATTTATACAAGGATCTATGGCAAAATTGTTGCATTGAATTCATCAATTTCAGTTGACAGTGCCAAATATTCTTGAAGCCGAGATTTCTAATATATTAATCTTTTAAATTCTATTCTAAACACTATTGGTTATCATACTCTGGGCTTAACATCTATACAGCACAAAAAGTAAGTGAAGAATGGAGAACAGTATAGTTAATGATATACAATGTTCAGATGTGGGAAGTAATGAAGTAAAAATACTTGTTTGAGGTACTTAAATAGAATTTTCAGGTAACTTGACTTTACTTCAGTACTTGTTTTTCTGGCAACTTTTTATTTTTACTCCCCACATTTTAACACAAATATCTACATTCGACATTTTCAAAACAGGCTCCTATCATTTATAGCATTTATACTCAGAGTTAAAGTGGGGTGAGTTGTGGTCGGCACACTAGCTAGCTACTGAAGAGGGGTGAGCATAAAGAGATTAACATTTTTTTAAGTGGCAGGTGATTTCAAACACACTAGCAGGCTAAAAGTCCAGCTGCAATATTTTTTAGGGAGAGTAAAGAGTGCGAGCTAACTTTAGTCAGAGAAGAATATTTGTCATTGAAATGTTGTGTGAAAGATTAGCTTGCAGTACTGCCCCGAATTCACAGTAAAACATTATGTTGGACTGGTGCACAGCGTCTGTGGTGCTCATGGTCAGTTTTCACATCCAATGTGGTAGATTAGATTTAAGTTGTGAGACTTACATTAATTCCACCTTTACACCAACTTTATAGATCTAGTATAAGGAGAATATACAGTATACTTTCAGTGTTGAAGATGAAAATCTGCCAACACAACTCGGGAAACATCTTGTTGAATTCAGATGTGCAAATCCACAAAGAGAAGCAGGTCACCTAATAACCTACAGGAGCTCGCGCTATATATTATTGTAAGTTGTGATTCCATACTGAACCACTACAACTGATCCTAGTGTTTCTGTTAGGATGCCTGGGTCGTTGACCCAGGGTTTTTTGAGTTTATTATATTATTTATCATTTCTAGTCTTTGGTTTCTTTGTTAGAGTTCTGTCTTATGGTTTATGTCTCTGTGTAATCCTTAGTTGCTGTCTCCCCTGTCGGCTATATCTCCGTGTCTGTGTCTGCCCTGGTCCCACGTCTCTGTTCCCTCTGTAGTGCCTGCCTGTGAGTCTGTGTCTGTAAGTTCAGTCTGTGTTATGTTTCCTGTTTTACTTTGAAAGTCCGTGTCTCATGTAAATGTGTCTGGTTGTGCTTCCTTTGTCTCATTAGGCCTGATTTGCCCCAGCTGTGTTTCCCTCCTGTTACTCATTCCCTGATTGCTCCCTCTATGTATTTAAGCCCTGTGTTTCAGTTTGTTGGTGTTGCGATCTACCTGCATTTATGCTGTGTGTTCAGCCAGCCAGCGAGCGAGCGAGCCTTCCTTCTCATTTTCCTGTTTAGGTGTAGAGGCAAAGTCAACCTCTGCAATGTAGGCAACAGAAAACAGTCTCTTTTTTCACTTCTTGTGTCCTATACAACAGATTCAAAAGGTTGTTAATTTCTTATTTTTAGTACATTTTAGAGACTATACTTTTTCATTTTTACTTGAGTAAAGCAGTTGATTCAGAACTTCAAATTTTATCAGTATTTTTTTTAACACAGTTATCTTTATTTCTATTTAAGTAAAGAATGCCTGTACTTTTGCAACCTTGGGTGATATTATCTTGTCTGTGTTTCTAATTTGTGCTTTCTTCATATAATATGAGGATCCTAGCTCCTTCAAACTCTGTACCTTACGTTCCCTTTCATCAGGTTGTAAGGGCTGAGGGTAGCTGGGCATCCATTCTTCAATTCTGTGACTATTTGAGGCTTTTAATTCCAACTGCCATTTTTATCGGTGCCAGCTCAAGCCTTTTCATCCTTATCAAAATACTGTGTTAACAAAAAGTTAGCTTTAAAATGACACTCCAACTTTTGACTGTGGAAAGTCTGTGGCATGCTATTTAGAAGAAATCTCATGATATCACGTGGCAGCTGTGCCTTACTATCTGTAGAGGCACAAACTTTGGAACAGGGACAAAAAATTTCATATCATTGTTTGTTTAGAGCATTTGTTGCATCTGATGTTGAATATGAAACTGTTTGGCTTTAGCTGTAAGGTACTTTTTAAAAGGCATAGATAACACTCACATTGGTGTAACAAAGGTATATTATGTTCAGTTCATATTATAAACAGGATATTCAAAAGGGAGTTTAGAGTTTATTTCATTTTTGTGTTTTTAATGTGTCTTTACCTTTTCTGGGGATTCTGTGTGATGTATTTTATCTCTTCTGACTCCAAACACGATCAAATCTTCCCCAGGGAGTATTCTTTTTCTTCATGTTTATATTTTTTCCTGAAAATAATATACAAGTATAATGGAGAAACACCCAAAAATGTTAAGGCTACTCTTTCATTGTCCTGGTATCATTGAAGGACTACACCTAGGTCGAGTAGCAGTTTTATCTAAATGTTTTTGGTCATAGTTAGCTTGTTTTGACCTACCTGTGTCCTAAAACTGGGCTTTCATTTTTTTTCAGTGGGTTGTTGGTTCATTGTACTTTGTGGAGATCAGCTATATCAGTTTTCCTTTGAACAAACTGTCTCCACAACAGTGAACTGAGCAGCTGCATGCCTATTAATTGTTAGTTTGCTGTAAGCAATGAACAGATGTTTGAAGAGTGATAAATTATGCTTTCCATACAACAAGTTCATTAAACTGACTTTTCACAGACTGGAGCTGATGCCAATAATCTGCTGTTAAATGTGAAACTCCTCTGAGATTTACAGTGACTTAGGCTGTTAAATGCCCTCATAGCTCAGAGACTGGCAAAAACAATTTTTTTGTTATGTTATATTTAACAAAATACTCAATGGTACTTTATCATTTTAAAATGTATCTTTCTGGTGTGCTATGTGTCTACCACACCCAATCTTTGAAACTAAGGCCAGGACTAAGACAGCCAAACTTGATAGAATTAAATTAGGAGAATAGAGATGGGACAGAGAACAGAACACGAGCAGGATGTCATGGCTGCTGCTACACTTACACACCCACTAGGAGACTCCCACAACTACTACAATAGTAGAGCAACCCACCCACCCCCAGTGGTGCTATAACACAATAAGGGTTGTTACAGTTGAAAGGTTCGAGGGGTGCCTGTGGATCTTCGAGCATTGGCATGGGACACAAGTCGCCGCACAGTCTTTCACAGATTTGCAACCCTCGAGGAAAAAATGAAAATGTCGTGTCGCGAGGTGCAGGGCCAGCAACTCCTCCTCAAAAACACTGTACTTGCATTCGGCATCCCGGACTGAAAAAGGCGAGCGGCTGCCAGACACCGGAAACCCATTGCTACGTCGGATGCGTCGGTGGTCAATGCGATCTCCGCTGACGGAAATGGGTGGGCCAGCAGGGTGGCGTTCCCCAGCGCAGACTTTTAACAGGAAAACACCTGGATGCGTTCTGGGAGTCAGTCAACAGGATCTTTGGCTGTTTTACCTTCAAGGCAGCGTAGAGCGGCCGTAGCTGGTGTGCAGCTCTGGGGAGGAAGCGGTTGTAAAAATTTATCATCCCCAAGAACTCCTGCAACGCTTTAACCGACGTGGGACGCAGAAAAGCTGAAACGGCCTGGACCCTGTCCAGCAACGGGACCACACCGTCAGCGGAAATGTGGTGCCCAAGGAAATCCAGGACAGGCAACCCAAACTGGCAGTCAGAGGGGTTGATGAGCAGGCCGTGCTCTGCCAAACGCTGAAAAACCTGGCGGAGATGGAACTTGTGCTGGCCCACTGAGCAGCAGGCCACCAATGTATCGTCCAGGTATACAAAAACGAAAGGCAGCCCGTGCAAGACAGAGTCCATCAGCCACTGAAAGGTCTGGGCGGCAGCTTTCAGGCCAAACGGCATGTGCAAAAACTCGAACAAGACAAAAGTAGGTAATGACAGCGGTTTTAGGAACGTCTTTGGCGTGCACAGGAACCTGGCGATAGTCAATTTTAAAACAATTTTAGAAAAAATCGAGGTCCCGGAAAGATGGGTGGAAAAATCCTGAATGTGAGGGATGGGGTAACGATCGTTCTCCATGGCATTATTTTAACGGCAAAAATCTACACATGGCTGCCACTGACCGTCCGATTTGGGCGCCATGTGAAGCGGAGAGGCCCAGGCACTGTTTGAACGTTGTACAATGCCAAGGCGCTCCTTTGCTGCAAACTTCCCCAGCGACGGACAGCTTCGTGGGGTCGAGAAATGCAGAGTGGCAGGAGAACCATGTTTAGCTTCATAATATTCTTAGAATAACTGTTTTCATGTTCTGAAATATGTTGAGTGCTGTCTTTGTTCGACGAATATAAGCTTTTAAGGACTGTTAATATAAGCTGTTGTTATTAAGAGATTAGGAAAAATCATTACCTTTTGATTCTTTCAAACCAGTCATCTGTCAGACTGATGTATAGAAATATATATGACCTCCAGTTTGTTTCATAGTCTGATGAAGGCTAAAAGAATGAAACATTCGCGTCTTTGTTGGCTTGGCCAAATAAATAGGTGTATTTGAGAGTTGTCAGCTATCAAAGTTTTATGCGTGTGTATTTCCTTTGAGAATTCAGTGCTGAATTTTGTCAACTGAATTTGTCAGTTACACTAACTATGAGGATTTCTGAATATTTAAGTAAAAAATGAACATACCCTGTTTCCCAATGCAGTATGACCTCTCAGTTTGTCTGAACCAGCCTTTGGTACGGTGGCCCTGAGAGGCCAAAAGCGCTGCAAAAAGAAAAACACTTGCAAAAACAAAAAGCGCTGCAAAAAGAAAAACACTTGCAAAAACAAAAAGCGCTGCAAAAAGAAAAACACTTGCAAAAACAAAAAGCGCTGCAAAAAGAAAAACACTTGCAAAAAGAAAAGCGCTGCAAAAAGAAAAGCGCTGCAAAAGCACACACAACACAACGGAAATAGGAAAAAACACAACGGAAATGTTTCTGGGGAGACAATAACCGGACGGACCAGTTGACCAAAACATGCTAACAAGTGCACTGGGACTGGGAGACACTTCAACGAAGTGGAAGCAGAGCGGCCAAAGAGTAAACTTCCAAAAGTAAGTTCTGAATATTATGTCACTTATTTATGTGCAAATGTTTAATAACGAGGAACATTAAAACATTACTGTTGGCCACATGCCGGCAAAGTTATGTGACATTAGCGATGTTTGTACTTTCAGCGTTTACTTTGTTTTAAAGTCTTTACTTTATACGCCGTTAGATAGTCGACCTTAATCTTACAGAGAATGTGATGATTTTGTGGATAATTAAAGTCAGTCATATATCCACAAACACAACAGGCTGAAAGTCAGTGATGCTGCTCGGTTTGCAGTCCTGAATATCACGGCACAAGCAGGATTCACTGCACTGTTAATGTTAATTATGTTATATTGCTGCCTTTGTTCGGTGGTGTTGAGCCAAACGGACTTTAACGTGTGTTTGAACGAGCTGACGGTTCACTCATTGTAGCGACTTCCACAGTCACTAGAGCCCGGGGATGGAGCCCGCCTATTTGCCTGACGCGCTGTCAACTTTAGCAATAATGCGAGAGGTGGAATTGTTTGCTTGTTTATTAAAGTGTTTACAGAGTAATGTCATCTCAAGATTTGGACTCTTACAACGTCACAGGCTCTAATGTAACAAGACGAAACATGTTGTGCAGCGGTCAACAAAAACTACGGCTACCCAGCCCTCCTCTCTGTCAAAATCAAAACCAGTGAATGACAGACTGACAACGCCCTCTTAATGTCGCCGCTAGCACCCACGTGACTCCCATTACACATCACCATAGCAACCAAACAAATGAAAACCCAGTAATCATCAAAAAATTCAATACATTTAATTATGGTTCCTACACTCATTAAGCTGAAAGAAAGATGCTTTAATCACAGCAGTCACACATGTGTCCACTGTACCAGCTGGGAACTCTTCTTGTTCAGCACTCGTAATAACACTAAATCCTTCTGTTTGTAGCAGTGTGTACACCTGAGACTGTCACCTGTCTGTCTGTCCTGCACTCTGTCTCTGTTTCTTTCTCTCTGATTGTGGAATAAAAGTATGAACATGTATTTATAAGTTACACTTGTGTTTGAATCCTGCAGCTTATCACACATTTGATTTCCATGTGTGACAACTGCAAGTGTCCAGAGTGAGGACAGACTGAGGGACCCACTGCTGCACATCATCTGTGAGGCTTTGCACCCCCAATGATCCACCAGGAGAAACTCGGCAGTGTGTGAGGAAGAGGAGGAGGAAGAGCCAGCAGCAGCTGACAGATGGAGAGAATAGACAGACTGTTCCCTGTTTGTGAAGGACTGCTAGAAAAGTTTAACATAACTAACTGTCTGTCCTGAATCAGTCTTATTAGGTAATGTTCAAATAATGTTATCATCCAGTGTTTTCAGTGTGGGAGAAAGTACTCAGGGCCTTCAAGTTACACACTATGAAAGGCAGCAACAAGTTTAATATTCAGAAACCTAAAGTATGTATCAGCAGCTGAATGGAGCTAAAAATAAATGTTTGTTTCAGTTCTATGAAGCTTTGAGTATTTTGGATCAGTAGCACTGCTGTGTTTGTTGCATCATATCGCTGTAATTGTTTATATGCTTTATATATTCTGAGGTAAGTTGATCTATAGTGTTACATCATATTCTATAAGGATGTTATGTGTTTGTAGACTTTCTGCCCAGTTTGACCCATTTAGCAGAAGTCAGCCCTTTTAAGGCTCTGATATCTATTCTGTATGACTTAAAGCAGTTATGACATGGTCTGATTTTCTCACCCAATAAAGGAATATTCAATATATCAGTCTACTCTCCATTCTATCAGAAACACTTATCACAGCTCGTACATTTGCTTCTTCCACACATATATGTAAGCATTGAGCCAAATTTAGTAATAATGCCAACATATTAAAAGAACAATATTCGTCTCTTATATATAATACATCTATATATACACTGTCACAGATACTTGAGTGTCTTTAAGGGAAGATTTAAGGTGATAGGAAATATAAATAAAATCAACTTGAATCTTTACTGAAGCTCAGTGTTTGACACAGAGTTCACTCACATGTGCTGTACCAGTGTACCTGCACATGTGATGTGACAATAGAAGTGATTTGATTTGAGAGTTCAAACTCACTGCTGTAATAACTGATAATGATTAATATAATAACTATAATATTGGCCATCTCATATTTACACTGACTTTAGTCTCATGAACAACATTAGCTAATTGTTATTTACTAGCTAATCTTATATGACTGTTCAGTACAGATATGAAGCCCAACAATCATGTTTTACAGTCCTGTGGTCTCAGCCTCAGATACTTATTAAATCACACAAAGCTCGTGTAGAAACAAACAAACGAACAAAATATGTTCTCCTTCATTTCTGTCAACCACACGTTTCCCGCTATCATGGTTGCTAGGCAACCTGGGCAGTCCCATTTCACAAGCCTCACACTTCCGGCCTTAGCGGTCTTTGAGTACGCGGCCCTTGAGGACCGTTGAGGCTGCGTACTTTAAGGCTGCAGACCCTGAATTGGGATACAGCAATTCAGGGACTGTTTCCCAATTCAGGGTCTGAAATGGGATGGTCTAGCCTCCGACCCACGCTGCCCAGGTTACCTAGCAACCATGATAGCGGGAAACGTGTGGTTGACAGAAATGAAGGAGAACATATTTTGTTCATTTGTTTGTTTCTACACGAGCTTTGTGTGATTTGATAAGTATCTGAGGCTGAGACCACAGGACTGTAAAACATGATTGTTGGGCTTCATATCTGTACTGAACAGTCATATAAGATTAGCTAGTAAATAACAAATAGTTAATGTTGTTCATGAGACTAAAGTCAGTGTAAATATGAGATGGCCAATATTATAGTTATTATATTAATCATTATAAGTTATTACAGCAGTGAGCTTGAACTCTCAAATCAAATCACTTCTATTGTCACATCACATGTGCAGGTACACTGGTACAGCACATGTGAGTGAACTCTGTGTCAAACACTGAGCTTCAGTAAAGATTCAAGTTGCATTTATTTATATTTCCTATCACCTTAAATCTTCACTTAAAGACAAGTATCTGTGACAGTGTATATATAGATGTATTATATATAAGAGACAAATATTGTTCTTTTAATATGTTGGCATTAGTAAATTTGGCTCAATGCTTACATATATGTGTGGAAGAAGCAAATGTACAAGCTGTGATAACTGTTTCTGATAGAATGAAGAGTAGACTGATATATGAAATATTCCTTTATTGGGTGAGAAAATCAGACCATGTCATAACTGCTTTAAGTCATACAGAATAGATATCAGAGCCTTAAACAGGCTGACTTCTGCTAAATGGGTCAAACTGGGCAGAAAGTCTACAAACACATAACATCCTTATAGAATATGATGTAACACTATAGATCAACTTAGCTCAGAATATATAAAGCATATAAACAATTAAAGCATTATGATTCAACAAACACAGCAGTACTACTGATCCAAAATACTCAAAGCTTCATAGAACTGAAACAAACATTTATTTTTAGCTCCATTCAGCTGCTGATACATACTTTAGGTTTCTGAATATTAAACTTGTTGCTGCCTTTCATAGTGTGTAACTTGAAGGCCCTGAGTACTTTCTCCCACACTGCAAACACTGGGATGATAACATTATTTGAACATTACCTAATAAGACTGATTCAGGACAGACAATTAGTTATTCTAAACTTTCCTAGCAGTCCTTCACAAACAGGAAACAGTCTGTCTATTCTCTCCATCTGTCAGCTGCTGCTGGCTCTTCCTCCTCCTCTTCCTCACACAGAGTTTGTCCTGGTGGATCATTGGGGATGCAAAGCCTCACAGATGATGTGCAGCAGTGGGTCCCTCAGTCTGTCCTCACTCTGGACACTTGCAGTCGTCACACATGGAAATCAAATGTGTGATAAGCTGCAGGATTCAAACACAAGTGTAACTTATAAATACATGTTCATACTTTTATTCCACAATCAGAGAGAAAGAAACAGAGACAGAGTGCAGGACAGACAGACAGGTGACAGTCTCAGGTGTACACACTGCTACAAACAGAAGGATTTAGTGTTATTACGAGTGCTGAACAAGAAGAGTTCCCAGCTGGTACAGTGGACACATGTGTGACTGCTGTGATTAAAGCATCTTTCTTTCAGCTTAATGAGTGTAGGAACCATAATTAAATGTATTGAATTTTTTGATGATTACTGGGTTTTCATTTGTTTGGTTGCTATGGTGATGTGTAATGGGAGTCACGTGGGTGCTAGCGGCGACATTAAGAGGGCGTTGTCAGTCTGTCATTCACTGGTTTTGATTTTGACAGAGAGGAGGGCTGGGTAGCCGTAGTTTTTGTTGACCGCTGCACAACATGTTTCGTCTTGTTACATTAGAGCCTGTGACGTTGTAAGAGTCCAAATCTTGAGATGACATTACTCTGTAAACACTTTAATAAACAAGCAAACAATTCCACCTCTCGCATTATTGCTAAAGTTGACAGCGCGTCAGGCAAATAGGCGGGCTCCATCCCCGGGCTCTAGCGACTGTGGAAGTCGCTACAATGAGTGAACCGTCAGCTCGTTCAAACACACGTTAAAGTCCGTTTGGCTCAACACCACCGAACAAAGGCAGCAATATAACATAATTAACATTAACAGTGCAGTGAATCCTGCTTGTGCCGTGATATTCAGGACTGCAAACCGAGCAGCATCACTGACTTTCAGCCTGTTGTGTTTGTGGATATATGACTGACTTTAATTATCCACAAAATCATCACATTCTCTGTAAGATTAAGGTCGACTATCTAACGGCGTATAAAGTAAAGACTTTAAAACAAAGTAAACGCTGAAAGTACAAACATCGCTAATGTCACATAACTTTGCCGGCATGTGGCCAACAGTAATGTTTTAATGTTCCTCGTTATTAAACATTTGCACATAAATAAGTGACATAATATTCAGAACTTACTTTTGGAAGTTTACTCTTTGGCCGCTCTGCTTCCACTTCGTTGAAGTGTCTCCCAGTCCCAGTGCACTTGTTAGCATGTTTTGGTCAACTGGTCCGTCCGGTTATTGTCTCCCCAGAAACATTTCCGTTGTGTTTTTTCCTATTTCCGTTGTGTTGTGTGTGCTTTTGCAGCGCTTTTCTTTTTGCAGCGCTTTTCTTTTTGCAAGTGTTTTTCTTTTTGCAGCGCTTTTTGTTTTTGCAAGTGTTTTTCTTTTTGCAGCGCTTTTTGTTTTTGCAAGTGTTTTTCTTTTTGCAAGTGTTTTTCTTTTTGCAGCGCTTTTTGTTTTTGCAAGTGTTTTTCTTTTTGCAGCGCTTTTTGTTTTTGCAAGTGTTTTTCTTTTTGCAGCGCTTTTTGTTTTTGCAAGTGTTTTTCTTTTTGCAGCGCTTTTTGTTTTTGCAAGTGTTTTTCTTTTTGCAGCGCTTTTCTTTTTGCAAGTGTTTTTCTTTTTGCAGCGCTTTTTGTTTTTGCAAGTGTTTTTCTTTTTGCAGCGCTTTTTGTTTTTGCAAGTGTTTTTCTTTTTGCAGCGCTTTTTGTTTTTGCAAGTGTTTTTCTTTTTGCAGCGCTTTTTGTTTTTGCAAGTGTTTTTCTTTTTGCAGCGCTTTTGGCCTCTCAGGGCCACCGTACTTTGGCCTGCAGAGCAGCAGATGCCAGCTGTTTGCTCATCCTTACTGGAAGTCCAGCATCAGTTTGCCAAAAGGCAATATTAACCCTGTAGGTACAAGGGGATAATTATCCCTTTTTGGCTACTCATGATTTTTCCTTTATATTTCAGCTTTAAAAGGGTCCACATTGTCGTTTGGTATGATTTTTTCCAGAACAATCTCATGTCTGATTTAAATTTATTTATTTTTTTGTTTTGACCTAAAATCACACAAACATAAAATAAGACTAGGATATGGATTTTTTTCTGTGAAAACCACAAGCATGTTTAACGAATCATTGTCTCAATGTGTAAATTTCAAAAACCTGTGTACAAATTTAGCAAACAGCAAAGGTCAGTGTTGGGGAGTAACGGAATACATGTACCGCCGTTACGTATTTAAAATACAAAATATGAGTAACTGTATTCCGTTACAGTTACCGTTTAAAAAGGTGGTATTTAGAATACAGTTACTTTGTTGAAATAAATGGATTACACGGCGGTACTTCCCTGTTTCATATTGTGGCGGGTCAGGACTGTTTGGGTTTTGTTTGACAGCTACGTTCTGTTGTTCCAGGTGGCAGCGTTACAGTTGCCATGGTTACAGGGTGCCGCTCTCTCTCTGCGTGTTTCCTGGGTGAGAGAGTTGTTGTTGTGCTAAGCTAATAGGCAGAATGCTACCGGTATAGCTCTAAAGAATGTAGCATCATAGGCAGTGTAGTCCGTGCTGCAGGGAGAATGGACTGCTGTACCCGTTATGTGTCTGTGAGCGAGGGAGGGAGAAAAAAGAAAAGTACGAGCTGTCATCGAGCAGAAACAGGGAGCTGGAAGCATGTAAATATAATAATAACCACTGCAGCCAAGAAGAGTGCCTGACGAGCCCAGTTGTAAGTAAGCTATTACGACTCGACTGTACACCGTGTTCGTGTTTTCCTCCAAAAACAATAAGTTCTGTTGGAGCAGCCTTTCAATGCCTCTCTCTGTCTCTCGCTAGCAAAGTTGACCCAGACAACAAAGTAAAGTTAGTTTTCGGCTACGAGCCCGACACAGAACCCACCGTATTAGCCAGAGGTCCTTTTACTACGGTTCGGAGCCGCGGACCTTCAGTAATAGTAATAAATCACAGCAATAGTACATTCATGTAGTTGTAAACAGCATGATAAGTAATCCAAAGTATTCAGAATACGTTACTCTCATTGAGTAACGTAACGGAATACGTTACAGAATATATTTTGGGGCATGTATTCTGTATTCTGTAAAGGAATACATTGTAAAAGTAACCTAGGTATATACAACTATTTACATAAAAAGTCAGGCAGTGCCTCTGGCATTTTTTGTACATTTAAAACTCTTTACAATACAATCAGGTGTTTGTGTCACTCCAAAAAATATTCCTGTCCACCAAAAGACAGATGGGTACATGACAGATTGACCAACAGCCTTGTTTTTAAAGCTTTGAAATATAAGAGGAAAAATAAAGCAAATATAGAAAGAATTGTTTTTTTTAAATGTCCAGATGTGTCCAGGAGAAAGGTGGATCTCTTTACAAATACTAAAGGAGACAAGTTAACCAAGTTGGAACTTCCACTGTTGAACGAGGAGAAAGACTCTAGCTACCTCGCTAGCATCAGCTGAGTTGCAATGCCCCCGCCATTTCATACTGTACAGCGCAGAATCACAACTGCAGTATGGTCACCTCAAAGCACTTTGTATAATAAGGTAAAGACAATAATACAGAGTAATTGCCAACAATCAAGAATGTACTTGGAAACAGTGGAAAGGCAAAACTCCTTTTTAAAAGGAAGAAACCTCTAGCAGAACCAGGCTAAACCAAGTTTAGCATCTGGAAAAAGATACTTAGCAACATTAAGTTAAGAAATAAGCACAAAGTGCTCGTAGATGATTTATGGGTACACTACCCACATAGCAAAATTGGTATGGCCGGGATCTGGCCCACACAATGTGCTTACACGTGGCTCAAATACTGAAAAAATGACGGCCCTTTGGTGGCCCAGATCTGGTTTGCCAAAGGTGTCCCACACATGGGCCAGCACAAGGCCAGCTGCAGACACACTGGTGGTCCTGTGCTGGCCCAGAACAGTTTCAGCTCTGGCCCTCAGCTCAGCTCAGCCTAATGTGTACCTTAAATAAGCCATGTAATAACAACATGTGTCAGAACATAGTAGTGCAAAGGTAACATGAGGAAACTCTGTTCAAACAGTGAATCTTAAATAGTAGTTTTCTACTCTAGCGGATTACTTAAAGCACTCTATACAACATGCCACAGTCACCCAGTCATACCTAACTACATTAATACACATTCACACTCTTGACATGCAGACTGAAGGAGCCAGGGATCGAACTACTGACCAACTGATTAGTAGGTGACCTGCTCTACCGCCTGAGCGACAGACACTCAGTAGTAAACGTGAGTAAATCCTCACTAGGTTTTGGATAAAGTGTACACTCACAAACCTGTCAAACCTGCATTTGAAACGTTGGCTACCATAGCGGTATAGTATTGCAACATAGCATTTGGGTTTCCTAAAATAGGAAAATAGGAACATAAATAGTGCCATCATTGCCACACCTGGCCCACATCTGGTTGGCATACACCCTGCCATGACACCAGTCAGTCAGAAGTGCCAGCTTGATACCGGATCTGGGCCAGACCTGTTTTCTATGAGCCTGGGCCACATAAACCAAACCATAATCGGGCCAGATATGACATGCCATCACATAAACCAGTGGTTCCTGTTACGATATTACTTCAGGGAGCAGACATGACACCGTCTTAGGTTTTAGCCATCACTTTTATTATCTCCACACCACCCTCCGGTGGCTTCCACATGAACTGCACCTTAAACAACAACTGTTCACTCATATCATGACATCCCCCCTTTTTTTTTTTTTTTTCAACAACAGGGGCAAACAACAAAGTAACTCACAACACCACTCAAGGCCCATGACCAGTGGGAAAAAAAGAAAGAGAGAAAAAAAATGCTTCTTGGCATACTCACATTTCTCTCTAGTGAACATTTTTTCTTTCCTTTTTTTTTTTTTTTTTTTTAGTCAAAGCTTATACTCAAAACATAATGTTCATTTTATTCCTCAATAAGCCTTCTGGGCTTGGAAACAATACGTCCACTCGCAGTTTTGGGTGGGGAACTTGGAAACTCTGTGGGAGTGACATTTCTACTTTGCATGTCCATGTCACTTTGTCCCTGTGTTTTATCACACACATTTTGCCGTGTTACGTTTTGATTGTCCCTTGACTGCCTTAGAAACTTTCTGTTCCTTCTATATGTCTGTCCATCAGGCATCTGAACAACATAAGATCTTGGATGTTCAGATAAACCTGTCACCTGAGCTGGATTCCATACACCCTGTTGCCACATTCTGACAGTGTCAATTCAATTCAATTCAATTCAATTTTATTTATATAGCGCCAAATCACAACAAATGTCACCTCAAGGCGCTTCATAGATACAGAGAAAAGCCCAACAATCATATGACCCCCTATGAGCAAGCACTTTGGCGACAGTGGGAAGGAAAAACTCCCTTTTAACAGGAAGAAACCTCCGGCAGAACCAGGCTCAGGGAGGGGCGGCCATCTGCTGCGACCGGTTGGGGTGAGAGAAGGAAGACAGGATAAAAGACATGCTGTGGAAGAGAGACAGAGATTAATAACAGATATGATTCAATACAGAGAGGTCTATTAACACATAGTGAGTGAGAAAGGTGACTAGAAAGGAAAAACTCAATGCATCATGGGAATCCCCCGGCAGCCTACATCTATTGCAGCATAACTAAGGGAGGATTCAGGGTCACCTGGTCCAGCCCTAACTATATGCTTTAGCAAAAAGGAAAGTTTTAAGCCTAATCTTAAAAGTAGAGATAGTGTCTGTCTCCCGAATCCAAACTGGAAGCTGGTTCCACAGAAGAGGGGCCTGAAAACTGAAGGCTCTCCCTCCCATTCTACTTTTAAATACTCTAGGAACAACAAGTAGGCCTGCAGAGCGGGAGCGAAGTGCTCTAATAGGGTAATATGGTACTACAAGGTCATTAAGATAAGATGGGGCCTGATTATTTAAGACCTTGTATGTGAGGAGCAGGATTTTGAATTCAATTCTGGATTTAACAGGAAGCCAATGAAGGGAAGCCAAAACAGGAGAAATATGCTCTCTCTTTCTAGTCCCTGTCAGTACTCTTGCTGCAGCATTTTGGATTAACTGAAGGCTTTTCAGTGAGTTTTTTGGACATCCTGATAATATTGAATTGCAGTAGTCCAGCCTGGAAGTAATAAATGCATGAACTAGTTTTTCAGCGTCACTCTGAGACAGGATATTTCTAATTTTAGAGATGTTGCGCAAATGGAAGAACGCAGTCTTACATATTTGTTTAATATGTGCGTTGAAGGACATATCCTGGTCAAAAATGACTCCAAGGTTCCTCACAGTGTTACTGGAGGCCAAGGTAATGCCATCCAGAGTAAGAATCTGGTTAGATACCATATTTCTAAGCTTTTCAGCGCCGAGTACAATGACCTCAGTTTTATCTGAGTTAAGAAGCAGAAAGTTAGTGGCCATCCAAGTCTTTATGTCTTTAAGACATTCCTGCAGTTTAACTAATTGGTGTGTGTTATCTGGCTTCATGGACAGATAGAGCTGGGTGTCATCTGCATAGCAGTGAAAATGTATGCTATGTCTTCTAATGATGCTGCCTAGGGGAAGCATGTATAATGTAAACAGAATTGGTCCTAGCACTGAACCCTGTGGAACTCCATAATTAACCTCAGTGTGTGAAGAGGACTCTCCATTTACATGCACAAATTGGAGTCTATTAGATAGATATGATACAAACCACTGCAGTGCAATACCTGTAATACCTACAGCATGTTCTAATCGCTCTAATAGGATTTTATGGTCAACAGTATCGAATGCTGCACTAAGGTCAAGAAGGACAAGCACAGAGATGAGTCCACTGTCAGAGGCCATAAGAAGATCATTTGTAACCTTCACTAAAGCTGTTTCTGTGCTGTGATGAACTCTGAAACCTGACTGAAACTCTTCAAATAAACCATTCCTCTGCAGATGATCTGTTAGCTGTTTGACAACTACTCTTTCAAGGATTTTTGATATGAAAGGAAGGTTGGAGATTGGCCTATAATTAGCTAAGACTGCTGGGTCTAGAGATGGCTTTTTGAGTAAAGGTTTAACTGCAGCCACCTTGAAGGCCTGTGGTACATAGCCGATTATTAGAGATAGGTTGATCATATATAAGATCGAAGAATTAATCAATGGCAGGACTTCTTTGAGCAGTTTTGTAGGAATGGGGTCTAAAAGACACGTTGATGGTTTGGAGGAAGTAATTATTGAAGTTAACTCAGAAAGATCGATTGGAGAAAAAGAGTCTAACTTAACATCAATGGAACTAAGAGTAGCTGTAGATAATATTACATCTGTGGGATGATTATTGGTAATTTTTTCTCTAATGATAAAAATTTTATTTGTGAAGAAGTTCATGAAGTCATCACTAGTTAACGTTAAAGGGATGGTTGGCTCAAAAGAGCTCTGACTTTTTGTCAGCCTGGCTACAGTGCTGAAGAGAAACCTGGGGTTGTTCTTATTTTCTTCAATCAGTGATGAGTAGTAAGCTGTTCTGGCTTTGCGGAGGGCTTTCTTATAAAGCAACAAACTATTTCTCCAGGCTAAATGATGATCCTCTAAATTTGTGACACGCCATTTCCTCTCCAAAATACGAGTCATCTGCTTTAGGGTACGTGTTTGAGAATTATACCACGGGGTCAGGTACTTCTGATTAGAGACCTTAGTTTTCACTGGAGCTACAGTATCCAGAGTCGTACGTAGTGAGGAGGTGAAATTATTAACAAGATAATCGACCTCTGTTGGGGTAGCGTTCAGATAGCTGCTCTGCTCTGTGTTGGTACAGGGCATTGACAATGATAACAGTGGCTGGATTATATTCTTAAACTTAGTTACAGCGCTTTCAGAAAGACATCTACTTTGATAAAGTCCACTCTCCACTGCTGCGTAATCAATTATTGTAAATGTAAATGTTATCAAGAAATGATCAGACAGGAGAGGGTTTTCAGGAAACACTGTTAAATGTTCAGTTTCTATGCCATATGTTAAAACAAGATCTAGAGTGTGATTAAAGTGGTGGGTGGGTTCTTTTACATTTTGAGAGAAACCAATTGAGTCTAACAACAGATTAAATGCCATGTTGAGGCTGTCATTTTTAGCATCAACATGGATGTTAAAATCACCCACAATAATTATTTTATCTGAGCTCAGAACTAAATTAGATATAAAGTCTGAGAAATCAGACAGAAATTCTGTGTAAGGCCCAGGTGGACGATAGATGATAACAAGTAAGACTGGTTTCTGAGTTTCACAGCTGGGGTGGACAATGCTAAGCATCAGGCTTTCAAATGAATTAAAAATCTGTCTTGGTCTTTCATTAATTAATAGACTGGTGTGAAAAATTGCTGCTACACCGCCCCCTCGACCTGTGCTTCGAGATTTCTGGTAGTTAGAATGACTCGGGGGTGTTGATTCATTTAAGCTAACATAATCATCCTGCTGCAACCAGGTTTCTGTAAGGCAGAGTAAATCAATTTGTTGATCAATTATTAAGTCATGTACTAACAGAGACTTGGAGGAGAGAGACCTAATATTTAATAATCCACATTTCACTGTTTTACTCTTTGGTTCAGATGTGGATACTGTATTGTTCTTTCTTTGTAAATGTTTAAGTTGTTTGTTGCTGGTTTTTAGTTTGTTTTTTGTCTTTTTGGAAGCAGACACAGTCTCTATGGAGATGGGTTTTTGGGGGGGTAGCAGGAGGAGAGAAGCTGCAGAGAGGCGTGTAAGACTGCAACTCTGCTTCCTGGTCCCAACTCTGGATAGTCATGTTTTGAGGGGTTTAATAAATTTGTCGATATTTCTAGAAATGAGAGCTGCTCCATCCAAAGTGGGATGGATGCCATCTCTCCTAACAAGACCAGGTTTCCTCCAGAAGGTTTTCCAATTATCTATGAAGCCCACATCATTTCTGGGACACCACTCAGACAGCCAGCAATTTAAGGAGAACATGCGGCTAAACATGTCACTCCTGGTCTGATTGGGGAGGGGACCAGAGAAAACTACAGAGTCCGACATTGTTTTGGCAAAGTTGCACACCGATTCAATATTGATTTTAGTGACCTCCGATTGGCGTAACCGGGTGTCATTACTGCCGACGTGAATTATGATTTTACTGAATTTACGTTTACCCTTAGCCAGCAGTTTTAAATTTCCTTCAATGTCGCCTGCTCTGGCCCCTGGAAGACAATTGACTATGGTTGCCGGTGTCTCTAGCTTCACATGTCTGAGAACAGAATCACCAATTACCAGAGTTTGACCCCCAGCGGGTGTGTCACCGAGTGGGGAAAAACGGTTAGACACATGAACGGGTTGGTGGTGTACCTGGGGCTTCTGTTTAGGACTATGCTTCCTCCTCACCGTTACCCAGCCGCCCTCTTTCCGCAGCTGCTTGGGATCTGCCGGGGAACAGCTAGCGGGGCCTACGCTATCTTCGGCTGCACCAGCTACAGGGGCCTGGCTAGCTAAGGGTGAGAGAAGGGTGCAAAGCCGAGTCTCCAGTTCAGTAATCCTGGCCTCCAGAGCTGCAAATATGCTACATTTGTTACAGATATCATTACTGCTAAAGGAGGCCGAGGAGTAACTAAACATCTGACACAATGAGCAAGAAAGTGCAGAAGGGACAGGTGAAGTAGCCATGGTGCTAACGGGTCGGCTACGAGCTAAGCTAAGCTAGCGAAACAGTACAGAGACAGTGAGTGAATACTTTGGCTATAAATTAGGTAGTGAGTACACAGAAAGTGTGCTTCGGATGAAGCACGTGAAGATTATACTGTGAAAAAAGAATGTATTTAAAAGTTGTTAATTAAACTGCTAAGCAAATAAGCTACTCAGAAACACCACTGTGTTTGAGCATGAACAGGAAGCGATACTATACCACAGAGCGAGCGAACACCAAGTGACAGCGCCACCAAGTGACAGCGCCACCAAACCAACTGTTGGCAACCTGCAGTTGCTGAAGTGCTTTGGTTCCTTGGTTAAAGTATTTTCTCTGTTTTTGTTGTCTTCTTTCTAACAACTGCTGCACTGTCTTAGTGACCATGTGGGGTTTCAATCTTTGCAATGTTGTTGGAAGTCTTGTTCTTATGCGTCGACCCATTAGCAGCTGGGCTGGTGACGCTCCAATGTCCTCCAACGGTGTACTCCTCAGATTCATTAATGATAGATACGGGTCATTCCCCTCGGCTTTTGCCTTTTTTAACAAGAGTTTCACTGTTTGTACTCCTCTCTCTGCCATTCCGTTTGACTGTGCATGGTGGGGGCTCGTAGTGTTGTGACAAAACTCCCACTCTTTTGCAAAGTCTTGGAATTCACGGGAGCTGAACTGTGGTCCGTTGTCTGAAATCACCGTTTCAGGAATCCCGTGTCTGGCAAATTGTGACTTAAGATGAGTGATAACTGTTGCACTTCTTGTGTCCGACTTCAGCCACTCAACCTCAATGAACTTGGAATAGTAATTCACTAAGAGGAGATATTCCTGCTGGTCAAAGGTAAATAGGTCCACACCTATCTTTTGCCAGGGTCTTTCTGGAACACTATGTGGATGTAGTGGCTCTTTGTTCTGTCGTTTCTGGTGAGTACTGCACACATCACAGCAGTTCACCATCTCTGTGATACTCTGTGACATTCCAGGCCAAAACAGTACTTCTCTCGCTCTGCGTCTGCAGCTTTCAATACCCAAGTGACCCTCATGAATGCGCTTTAGCATTTCTGCTCTCAGTGCTGCAGGAACAATAAGCTGCTCTCCTTTGAACAGAACTTCATCCACTACTGAAATTTGTTCCCTATAATTCCAATACGCTTGGATTTCTGTTGCAGCTTGGTTTCTTGTTTCTGGCCATCCATCCAGAACTGTCTCTGTAAGTTTAGTCAGTGTCATATCATTCCTTGTTTCCTTTCTGAATTCCTCTAGTTTTGCACTTGTCACAGGTAAGTTGGAAATTACCATGTGCACCTGGTCTTCTATCTCATTATCAGATGAGCTGGTCACTGGCAAATATGCTCTGGATAATGTGTCTGCGATGTACATTTCCTTTCCTGGCTTGTACTGTACTTGTACCTGATATTTTTGCAGTCTCATTAGGAGTCTCTGTATTCTTGCTGGAGCACTGCTCAACGGCCTTTTCATTATCACTTCTAGTGGTTTGTGATCTGACTCCACGTTCACTTTTCTTCCATACACATACTGATGGAAACGCTCTGCACCAAACACAATTGCCAACATCTCCTTTTCTATTTGTGCATAACGCTGTTCAGTCTCTGTTAATGAGCGTGATGCATAAGCAACTGACTTGCCATCTTGTAGTAAGACAGCACCGAGTCCACTTTTAGAAGCATCGACACATAGTGTTACTGGAAGCTGTACATCATAGTATCTGAGCACAGGAGCTTCAGTAAGAATTGTTTTCAATTTGTTGAATGCGTGCTGATGCTCACCTTCCCACTGCCATGCAACATCATCTCTGGTAAGGCCGCGTAATGGCTCTGTGTGTTGTGTCATGTTTGGAATGAACTTTGCTAGGTATGTCACCATACCCAGAAATCGCTCCACATCTTTTTTGCACTCTGGTGTAGGCATTTTCTTTACGGCCTCTATCTTGCTCTGATCTAGTTTCAAACCATCTGCCGAGAAGATGTGGCCAAGGTATTTAATTTCCTCCAGGCCTACCTTGCATTTGTCCTTGTTCAGCTTAAAATTTTTTGCTCTTGCTCTCTCAAGCACTTGCCTCAGTCTGTCGTCATGCTGTACTTTAGTCTCTCCCCAGATCAAGAGGTCGTCTATGTATGTCTCGACGCCATCAATCCCCTCAAACAGCTGCCTCACCGTCCTGTGGAATACTTCTGGAGCTGAATTAATTCCAAAAGGCAGGCGAAGAAATCTGTAACGACCAAAAGGTGTGTTGAATGTACAAAGACGAGAGCTGGCTTCATCCAATTTAAGCTGCCAAAATCCTGAGCTTGCGTCCAGCACAGTGAAGTATTTGGCCTTTGCCAGTCGGCTCGTTATCTCTTCAACTGTTGGCAACTGGTAGTGCTCTCTCATGACTGCTGTATTGAGATCACGTGGATCTAGGCAGACTCTCAGTCATCCAGTAACCTTTTCCACAATGACGATTGGATTCACCCACTGGGTAGGCTCTTCAATTTCTGTAATCACTTCCATTTTTTCCATTCTGTCCAGTTCTACTTTGAGTTTTTCTCTCAAAGTGACAGGGATTTTTCTTGGTGGATGAACTTTTGGTGCCACACTATCATTAATTTGAATGGTGTGTTCTCCCTCAAGGCAACCTATGCCCTCAAACACATCAGCAAATTCTTTGAAGATGTCCATTTCATCACTTTTATTCAGTGCCATCACTCTCTTGATGAGTCCCATTTCTTCACATGTTTGAATTCCCAGAATTGGCTTGGTTTCTGATTTTACAACAATGAACTCCAAAACAAAACTTTTCTTTTTGTATTTCACTGCCCAAGTGCACTTTCCTTTAACTGCTATTTTGTCTCCGGTGTATGTTGACAACCTGACATTTGTGGGTCTAAGCAATTGCTTATTTCCTATTCTTCGTAGTAGACTGTAGGGAACCACATTGGCTTGTGCACCAGTATCTAGTTTGAATTTCACAGGTTTGTGGCCAACTTTTATTTCTACAGTCCATTCATCTGTTCGTGTCTGTGTTTTTGCAATTACAGCCCCAATGAACAGACTTGCCTGCTGATCTGTGGCTTCTTCGGCGACAGTGTGCACTTTTCTCGATCTACACATTCTGGCAAAGTGATTCATTTTCCCACAGTTCTTGCACTGTTTGCCATAAGCAGGGCATTGGCGTGATGCATGCTTAGTTCCACATCGTTTGCAATTAAATGTGCTTGCTTGGTCTTTGTCGTTCGGTTTCATCTTACTTTGTCTGTCTTTTTTGCATGTCTGCTTATGTCTCACTGCATCTACGTCTTTACTTTCATGTGCAGAGACTTGAGCATTGTGATCCTGCTCATGCATTTGCTTGATTTGAGCTTTTGTGGTCTCAGCCGCAATGCAAAGCTGAACTACTTTTTCGAGAGTAATATCATCTTCTCTTAACAGCCTTTCTCTCATTGCGTCCGATGTAATTCCACACACTACGCGATCTCTGATGAGGGATTCTTGCAGTTGTCCAAATTCACATGACTTGGCCCTTAGTTTTAGCTCCGTGATATACTGGCTAATTAGCATATCCCCTTGCACACACGTGAAAAACTTATGTTCTTCTTTTGGTTACAGTATTCCTCAAATTTCTCCATTATTTTCGTCAGCTTATGCTCATCACCATTTTCCGTAAACGTGAAGGTATTGTACACTTCAACCGCTTCCTCTCCAGCAACGTGAAGAAATAGTGAAGACTGTACCTTGGGTGGCTTGCTAGCACCTCCTGTAGCCGCGAGATACAGCTCGAACCGTTGCCGAAACCATCTCCAATTTTCCGAGAGGTTCCCTTGCAGCAAATCAAGTCCAGCTGGCGGCTTAAGCCCTTCCATGTGTGCGACACTCTTGTATAGCCTTATCAGTTCACTTCTGACACCATGTTACGATATTACTTCAGGGAGCAGACATGACACCGTCTTAGGTTTTAGCCATCACTTTTATTATCTCCACACCACCCTCCGGTGGCTTCCACATGAACTGCACCTTAAACAACAACTGTTCACTCATATCATGACAGTTCCCAAAGTTTTTTTTTGCTAGGCCCCCCTTTGTTTTACAAGAAAAATGTTTGCGCCCCCCCTCCGTGCACGCATACGCACATGCATGCACACATCCTCCAACCACACACACCCATATTTTGCTCCATTGCGGTTTCTTTCACACCTCAAACATTTAGTAAACAATTAAGCAAATATAAGTAATCTGCAATAAATTACAGGTATTAAGAAAATAAACTCTTTTACGCTATTTCCACACCTACACGGGTATTTTTGAAAACACAGCTGTTTCGTCCACACATAAACGGCGTTTCCTATCACCGAAAACTGAGATTTTTTAAAACTCCTTTTTTTGTGTTTACGTGTAGACGAGGAATACAGAGTTCGTCACACAACGTCAAAGGTATGTTCCTTTTTTCACGTCACACTGTGCACCACGTTATTGTTTACATGAGATGAATTGCAGAATGGCAGATAGAAACAAAATACTGTTAATCTGACTGTCTGCAGGTTTTACACGCTAACATATACAAACGCAGTTACTGTCCCTCCATTTAGAAAGGCAGAGGCGTCACGGTGTGATTATTTTACTGTATGTGTAATAATATTCAACATTGCTATCAATGTATTTTTCAAAAAATGCCTCTCTGTGCAAAATGGGTTTAAAAACATAAACAACTGTAGGATACTGTTTGTCCGTGATTTGAAGAGCCCAGCGCTGCTCCCAACGCAGGGAAAACCAATTCTGCAGGGGAGACCTACCTTGGCACTTGTGCAGGTGAAGCCAAAGGGAAGATATGCTCCGCCATATTTTCTAGTCTTTGGCTTAGAATGAAGTTGGTTTGGAAACATATTCAGCGATGCTTCATCTCCTGCTTTGCGTTTCTGTGCTAGCAGTCTCCAAGTGTTTTGTTTTTTCTTCCCCCCCTTTTCATACCGCGCCCCCCTGCAATGGCGGGCCAGCCCCACACTTTGGGAAGGTCTGACATAAACAGTGTCATCTACACCAGGCGTGGCCCATATCTGGATGACATACCACTTACCATGCCAGAAGTCAGTCAGCAGTGACGGCTAGACACCAGATCCGGCCTGTCCTGTCTTCTATGTGGGTATACTGTACATAAAATACAACTGAACCATGTCAAATCAATTACTTATTAGCAGTCAAACTAATGTGCTGCTTGAAACCAACTTTCAGCATAATAACAATGGGTTATTCAGCTTTAAGCTACTGGAGATGACTCAGGTTCTGTGTCATTTAAGCTGGGCAAAGAAGCAGGTTGTACAGCAGTGTTGAAAGCAGTTTGAAAAAAGTTGCATTAAAAAAACATAATAAACTTTAATTTAAAACCATCATAACTGAATCACTGTGTTTATGTCATGTCAAAACTTTATTTACAGATGTAAACTTGTACACAAAGGAAACTATGCATGAGAAAACTTATTGTCACGTGTGTAGTCTTACATTTAGTGTGCTATGCATGTAATGCATACAGTGTTTTCTGGCCACAAACGGCTTCCACTCCCAAGTGGTAAATCCAGGCTCGGCTCTTCTTTAGGCAGTCTTCTTCAGAGAGATTGGCTGTGGCTCAGGATATAGAGCAGGTTGCGCAAAAAGATGCTGGTTATATCGTTGGTGCCTCCAAGCTGCCTGATGACGTATGTGTGAACCAGACACCGAATCCTGAGTTGCTCCAGATGCACATTGGAATGTGGGTCTGTTCATAAATATTAGACACATTGCTTGAATAATAGTACCCTATGAATGTGTGTTCGATTGGGTAAGTAAGGCTTGTAGTAAAAAGCCCTTTGAGTGTTCAGTTTGAGAAAAAGAAAACTGCTATGTAAGCGTTATATAACTGTAAACGTTACAAAAAGCAAAACTAAGACAGACATTATGTAAGACAAAAGTGCAAAATGCATTAATAACCAATATGTACCATTTAAATCTAAGAAAAACAGTTTCATGAAGGTATAATACAAAAATATGTTTGGGATCTTGTGTATGACAGGTATGTTCATTTATCACAGAATTGCTGTGATCAATGAAGTTGCTGTACATTTTTTTAGTCAATGGTAGGAATCATTTCCTAAAGCATTTATGGCAGCAAGGTTGAATCAATCTGAGAGAAGAGGGGCTCTGCTGCCTCGACCTCCAAATTCTGACCAATGATATCGCAGTTTTTTTCCACAGAAAGTCAACCCCCATTTCTTTAGTCTTGCTAACATTCAGAAGGTGGTGACAGCCATCCTGAGCAGCTTCTCACTCAGAAGAAGTAGCTGAATGGAATTAAAGCACTGGAGAAATAAAAAAAAAAACATGATTCTAACAATGCCACCTGTACCATCCAGGTGAGAGTGAGCACACTGCAACAGCTGGATAACAGCATTATCACCACTTCAAGAAGAAGGTTATGCAAACTGGAGAAGGTCAAAACATCATGCCATGTCGTCGATTAGGCTCAACTGTGTGGCAACACTGGATCATGTGCCTATTGATCCAAAAGAAGAGAGAGTGTACAGCCTGTTTATTTAACAACTGATAACTTTATTATGCAAGTCTGTCTGTCTGTGTGTGTGTGTGTGTGTGTGTGTGTGTGTGTGTGGGTAGCAGGATATAAAATGTGACCTCTCCATCTCTACACAGCTCTTTTGGAAGCTTGAGTGTGACAGTGTGTAAGAGAGTCGTCCCAGGCCTTTACCATGAAGACCTGTGTGCTGTTATCGCTGCTGCTGGCGTTGGGTTGTGTGACCATCAATGGTGCACCAGTGGAGAATGGTGGCATAGAACCAGGCTCGTGTGAAGATGCTTCAACAAAAGCAGCTGCTGAACTGACTCTTACCAAAATCAACCAGGACAGGAAGGAGGGCTACGTCTTCAGCCTGCACCACCTGTCCAACGCCCACATAAAGAGACATGTAAGCCCTGCTGCTGAGCTTGGAGCATTATTACTGTATGGTAGACCAGTGCTATTTAGGGTGGAATTACTTTCTAACAAAGTGCCGGACAAGTTCAGTGCATTGTTCTTCTGTTTTATTGTTGGAACACTTTTAGTTTTCAACACAACTGAAAATCATTTAGCTGAAATCTAGAGACAGAACAGCAATAAATACTGTACAATTACAATGGGTTTTTTACATTAACAGTTGCATCTTTTACAGTGTGGCTAACAAGCAAAGCATTGTTTAAAAAAATGTACAGATGTGATTCATTTAAAACTACATGACCAAACATCTTTGAGAACAAGTAAGGAGCTCAAAATACTTTATTGAAACCTGCAAATGTTTTTATTCCTGTGGCAAACAAAAAATAACTAAATGTAGAAAATAGAAAAGTTTGCATAACGTGTTCACTGGAATTCTGTTAAATTTGGTGAAACAGAAATGAACCACATCCACTTTTATGAAGGTGGACTGAGTCAGTTTGTTTATTGAAAATGATATGATTGACTAGCCTGAAAAATAGTGTTTGTATTTTGCTAACACTACCTGGTCGAAAAGGGTCAAGATTGAAAATCTCAATGATTTTTTCAAACTTGACAGATTGAGAATCAGGTGGAAAATGAATCATCACTACGCCGTGAAATGTCACGGATTACACAAACTCAAACCAGTAACCACTCATGATAAATTCCATAAGAGTTTCATTGACTGTAAATATTGTTTGGTGTGTGTGTGTGTGTGTGTGCCTGTCACAGGGAGAGAATGGTGTGGTCTTCTACCTCACTCTAGATGTTGTGGAGACCAACTGCAGCGTTCTCAGCAAGAGGGACTGGAAGAGCTGTGACATTCGTCCAAGGGAAAACATCAAGGTTAGAGCCCACACACACGTGCGCACACACAGAGAACACGGGGTAACCCTAACTGAAATTCTATTTCAGCATAGTGAGCATCTTAGGTTTTTGTTCCATAAGCATCACTTCAGAAGTTGGAAGGGGAAAAAGTCATTTGGTGTATTGATATATTGTATTTGTGTTTGCAGGTATATGGACAGTGCAAAGCTGCTATCTTCATCAATAAGGTGCATAGAGTGGAGCGCCTCTACAAATACAACTGTGTTATCAGACCAGGTATGAAAAATATTAGATAGATCAAAAAAGGAGTTGCAGTTTTCACTTAAATGTAACCATCACATCTATGATGAAATGCAGTTCTACATATACAGCAGCATACTTTATAGAGGAAAAATAAAAACAGGCTCCACCTTATTAGACAATTTGATGAAATTACAGGTTTTGTGCAACACCAACATTTAAAACCACTTCTTTTTTTTTTTGTTCTGCTCAATTCCTGCAGGTAGTGCGCGTGAGGGCTGTCTCGGTTGTCCAAGTTTACCTCGCGATCATGAAGAAGCTGAAATTCAGAAGACTGTGACCCAGTCTCTGGAGAAATTCCACAACCAGAGCAGGCCGGCCAATCGTTTCACTCTGCTCAAAATCTCCCGTTCTACTTCACAGGTAAGATTACCACAAATACAAAAGTAAAATTAAGATATGTGACATACAAACATGCTATCTAACCAAATACTTACTGTGGATGAGTGCTAAAATTTAAAATTAAAGACATCCTGTCTCTGAGTAACACTGAAAAACTAATGCACATAGTCATAGTTCTAGGCTGAACTACTGTAAATCATTATTGTCACTGTTAAATACCCCAATTCTTTGATCTTCGAGCTGAAGGAAGAACAACACTCGGTGTTTAAATGCTCAATCAACAATCACTTGCTCTCAGTGAGCCTAAGTTACGACCTTGGCTTCCTGTTTTTCTCCTTCTGTGTAAGATTAGGGAGAATCTCCTGTGCAGTATGTTGTGTTCTCTCTGTAATCAGAAAAGCAAGGCAATGATTCTCTACAAACAGTATTTCATTATAAATCAGCAGTATGAAGTACCATAAAACAGTGTAATTCATTCACAGTAAATCAGCAGTATAGTGTAATACAAATCAATCTAATAAGTCCAATAATTTCACCTTTTCTAAATCAGGAGTATAATGCAACCTAAAACAATCTAATGATTTCACAATCTTTAATTAGAGGCATAGTGTAGCATAAGACAGGGTATTAATCCCACATCACATTGTGCGAAAGGTTCACTGAAAAGCTCTCAATCAATCTGAAATACAACAGTGAAAACATTAAATGGGATAAGAAAGATCCTATATTTATTGTGGACTCTCATTTAGATTGACACGTTATTATGCTTTTTTGTGTTTGTGTTTCCAGGTCGTAGCAGGTACGAATTACCGTGTGGAATACACCATCCAGGAGACCACCTGCCCCCACAGCACAGAAGCAGTGACGGCTGAGAACTGCCCCCCTATGGACTGCGAGTTTGCTGTGAGTCAGGAGAAAGAATTAATCTTACTCATGTCAAGTTGTAATCACGTGGGTTGATGAGATCACTGGGGGCTTCTCTGATCAGGGGGTCTTTTCAGTTTTTAATGCTGCAATCAAAGACCTCTGCTTTCCGCTCAAAGCTCCAAGCCAGTGTCACAGTCTGCAGCAGCACACTGTATGAATTTGAGGAATGGACCCAAAACGTACGTAGACACGTAGAACAAAACTTGAATGTAAACAGGAAGCGAGCTGTTTATTAAGGCTGGAAAACCTTTACAAAACAAATGGCAGAGGTGAAGCTAAACAATAACCTAAACTGGAGAAGCTAAAGACAAACATAAGAAACCCAAAACATAAAACCTGACATGGATACAAAGATACCTAGCGCATGGAACATAGGAACGTTGCACAAAGGACAACAGACGACCTGACAATGAATAAACAGAAACACAAAGACTAAATACACACAAGGTTGATTAGGGAAAGTGGAAACACATGGGGAAACAGCAGCTAATCTGACATAACAAGACGAAGGAAGCAAAGCCGACTACACTGACAAAGGACACAAACCTTCAAAATAAAACAGGAAACATGAGACGCAGACATGACAATAAAACTTCACAACATGGACAAGAAGACACGAAACATGACAGACTAACACAGAAGACGTAAGTGAAACATAACTAATACTAAACTAAAGGCAATGAAAAGATGATCCAATTACTCAACATAATTAAAAGGATAACTTAAAAACTCAAAAGATAAACAGAAAACAATTGGTCAGAGACCCAGGATAGCCAGTGTGTTCTAGGTTTGTGTCACTGACTAGTTTGTGACAGGATTACTTTTTCATTCAGTATGTGTAATTGTTCCGCCGTAATAAACCAAAGGCATCCTTAATCCTCTGCTCTCTTAAGTTTTTTTTTTCTGTTCTCAGCACAAGGGCTTCTGTAAGGCAACCCGCTTCCGGCCTCTTTTTGGTGAGGGGCGAATTGATGTCGACTGTGAGATCTATGAGCCTGAGGTAAGACTCACTAACATGTCATATCTGTATTGTTCAGATACCTTTCAGTCACATAAAGCATATGTGATGAATACTGTGATTTGGATTGGACTTCAGCCATCAGCTCGATGCTGCAGTAGTCAACGCATTCATCTCACATGTGAAAGTCCCCTAATTCAAGGCCAGAACAAGATCCCAACTCCCAATCTCAGGAGGTCACAGCAAACATGCTCCTTGTGCCAGTTCCAAGCCTGGATAAATGGGAGGTGGTTATGCACTACACCTCTAATGAGGAAAAACTACACCAGTGGTCATCTGGATTTTTTTCTTGCAATGAAAGGCTTAATCAGCAACACAGCTTTAAATTTTAAATTTACATTGAAAATTGCACCATCTAGCTGACAGGTTGAAGTAGAGTTGAGCAGGCAGTGATCTGCAACACAAGCCTGTGTTGTCAGTGAACACATCCTTAAGCTGTAACAGTATCCAAATGTATGAGCTGAAAAATAAAATTTCACACCCCTTAAGAAGGGGGGACATAGCTAGGGACCCCAAAGTTGTTCTTTGTTGTTTTCATTACAAAGATGGCTGCACCAAAGCACATTCTTTAAGCACATACTCACATCTCTACTTAAGGTTGCTTAACTGCAGTATTCTGCACATGCCTTAATATACTGCACTCTCTATCTCTCTTTCAGGCATCTGAGAGGGAGAAGCAGCTCCACCTGTTGGGTGTAGAGACTGAACACACCCATGATGACACACACTCACACAGTCACCTACATGAACACGAGCACAGCCATGGGCACAGACTTGGGGCCACACCCCACAAAGACCCAGAGGGAATAGTAACAGTCTTGCCTGCCCTGGACCAGCCTGTGACCCTGCCTTCCTTCCCTGATGTCCCCGCCGGTGGGCCTGGAGTTGGAGTCACTCTCCCACTTAAGCCCGACCCTCAGATTCCCGGAGAAATGGAACCCACCATCGAGCCTTTCCCAACCTCAGTCTCTTCCCAGTGCCCCACCAAAGTGGGAGGAGATCAAGGTGTGGTGAATCTCTTCGCCAATGACCCCATATTCAAGCCAGCTGCATAGTGTGGTGCATGAAACTGATCTCAAAATACAAACAAAGGCTCAAGTGTGATGAAGTTACACAGTGAATATCAGTGATTGATAACATTTTCTGTCACTGTAATAAAGACAGTGTGCAAAAAATATTGAATTATTGAACTCTCTGGTGTGTGTGTGTGTGTGTGTGTGTGTGTGTGTGTGTGTGTGTGTGTGTGTGTGTGTGTGTGTGTGTGTGTGTGTGTTCAAGTACAGTAATTCATTGTAATTATGGGGGTCAAATGTGCTGTACTGTATTTCTGGGTTTGTCCAGAATGGGCCCTACATGGGTCACAAGAGTCATGACATGAAGTGGTATATAATACCACAAGTTTGATTTTTGAAAACTTGGCATCTATATTTTGATAGTTACACTGTAGTAAATGGATAATGTTTCCAATTATCTGATGGGAAAATGACAAGAATACTGCCTGGCTGAGGTGTTCCAGAGAAGCGGAAGAAAATGGATTGAGGAATGGACTAAATATTTATACAAGGATTTATGGTAAAATTACCAAATATAGTACCAGATATTCTTGCAGCCAATATTTCTGCCATATTCATCTTTTAAATTCTATTCTAAACGCTGTTGGTGATTATAATCTGGGCACAAAAAATAAGTGAAGAATGGAGAACAGTATAGTTAACAATATACAATGTTCAGTTTTTGGAAGTAATGAAGTACAAATACTTGTTTGAGGTACTTAAATAGAATTTTCAGGTAACTTGACTTTACTTGAGTATTTGTTTTTCTGAGAACTTTTTACTTTTACTTCTGTTAAAAGAAAATTGTACATAGTGTGATCAGCTTAATGAAATGTGCCCTTTTTAGGATCACTAAGCAAACCAGATGTCTACGTGACTTGCCATATAACAACTTTTGAGTGATAAACTTATTTTAGCAACTAACAGCTTCCTCTATGCTGAGAACATACAGATGTAGAAAAGGGGAACCTCAGCTCTGAGTTCTTGGAATAACTTTGTTATCTTTGTACACACGTGTAACCAGCTTGTATAAATAAAGAACGCAGACAGTGACAGAGCGCGAGTCCGTGAGTGTCTCTCTGCGAGCGCTCTGTGGCTGCCCTTGCAAGTAAATCAACTGCAGTGTTTGTGTTTTCTAACTCAGTTGTCTCAGCTGAAGAACTGTTGGGAGATACTTAGAAATCCCCTGTCAACTCCCTACATTTTAATACACATATCTACTTTCTATATTTTCAAAATAGGCTCCTATCATTTATAGCATTTATCTTCAGGGTTAAAGTTGGGTATCCATAAGTCGTGGTCCATGCACTAGCTAACTACTGAAGAGGGGTAAGCATAAAGGGATTAACATTTTGTGGCAGGTAACTTCAAACAGGCTAGCAGCTGCAGCATTTTCAGGGAGAGAAAAGAATGCGAGCTAACTTTAGTCAGAGAAGAACATTTGTTATCCAAATGTTTCGTGAAAGATTAGCTTGCAGTACTGCCCTGAATATAGAGTAATGGATGATGTTAAATTGGTGAACTGCATCTGTGGTGCTCATGGTCAGTTTTCACATCAAATGTTGTAGATTAAATTGCATTTAAGTTATGACACTTACATTAATTCCACCTTTACACCAACTTTATACATCTAATTAAGGAGAATATACAGTATACGTTCAGTGTGGAAAATGGACAAATCTGCCAAGACAGCTCGGCAAACATCTTGTTGAATTCAATTGTGCAAATCCACACAAAGGCAAGGCGAGCGGATCACGTGTACACTAAGATAACCTACAGGAGCTCACGGTATATATTATTGTAACTTGTGATCAGTGTTGGGGAGTAACGGAATACATGTACCGCCGTTACGTATTTAAAATACAAAATATGAGTAACTGTATTCCGTTACAGTTACCGTTTAAAAAGTTGGTATTTAGAATACAGTTACTTTGTTGAAATAAATGGATTACACGGCTGTACTTCCTTGTTTCATATTGTCACGGGTCAGGCCTGTTTGGGTTTTGTTTGACAGCTACGTTCTGTTGTTCCAGGCGGCAGCGTTACGGTTGTCATGGTTACAGGGTGACGCTCTCTCTCTGCATGTTGCCTGGGTGAGAGAGCGCCTTTTTGTTGTTGTTGTGCTAAGCTAATAGGCAGAATGCTACAGGTATAGCTCTAAAGAATGTAGCATCATAGGCAGTGTAGTCGGGTGCTGCAGTGAGAATGGACTGCCGTACCCGTTATGTGTCTGTGAGCGAGGGAGGGAGAAAAAGGAAAAGTATGAGCTGTCATCGAGCAAAAACGGGAGCTGGAAGCATGTAAATATAATAATAACCACTGCAGCCAAGAAGAGCGCCTGACAAGCCCAGTTGTAAGTAAGCTATTAAGACTCGACTGTACACCGTGTTCGTGTTTTCCTCCAAAAACAATAAGTTCCGTTGGAGCAGCCTTTCAACTCCTCTCTCTGTCTCTCGCTAGCAAGAGAGACAACAGACCCAAACCCAGACAACAAAGTAAAGCTATTTTTCAGCTAGGAGCCTGACATAGAACCCACCGTATTAGCCAGAGGTCCCTTTACTACGGTTCGGAGCCGCGGACCTTCAGTAACAGTAATAAATCACAGCAATAGTACATTCATGTAGTTGTAAACAGCATGATAATATATTAAGTAATCCAAAGTATTCAGAGTACGTTACTCTCATTGAGTAACGTAACGGAATACGTTACAGAATACATTTTGGGGCATGTATTCTGTAATCTGTAAAGGAATACATTTTAAAAGTAACCTTCCCAACACTGCCTGTGATTCTTTTTCCCACACTGAACCACTACAACCGATCTTAGTGTTCCCCACTTGCTGAAGTTCACTTTAGCCCTGAATGTTTTCATTTCCTTGTTTAGATATACAGGCAAACAGTAGGCAACAGAAAATAGTTGGGGGTTTTCGCTGTTTGAGTGAAGCAGTTGATTCAGAACTTCAATTTTTATCAGTATTTTCTAACACCGGTATCTGTACTTCTACTTAAGAATGTCTGTACTTTTGCCACCTCTAGTAATAATAATCTTTTATTTATTACTAATTTGCATTTTGTTCGTACAATATGAGGATCTTAGCTCCTTCTAACTCTGTACCTTACATTCCCTTTCATCAGGCTGTAAGGGCTGAGGGTAGCTGGGCATCCATTCTTTGATTCTGTGACTATTTGAGGCTTTTCGTTCCATCTGCCATTTTTATCTGTGCCAGCTCAAACCTTTTCAATGCTGTGCTAACAACAAGCTTTAAAATGACACTCCATCTTTTGACAGTGGAAAATCTGTGGCAACCTATTTAGAAGAAATCTCATGATATCACGTTGCAGCTATTCCTTGCCATCTGTAGGGGCACAAATTTTTGAACAGGAACAAAAAATCTCACATCATTGTTTGTTTTGAGGACTTTTTGCATCTGATGTTGAATATGAAACTGTTTGGCTTGAGCTGTAAGGTACTTTTTTAAAAATGCATAGATAACACTCAGATTGTTATGACAAAACTGGAGACTCACCTTTTGTGTGCATTCTGTGTGATGTATATATTGTCTTCTGACCCCCCAACAAGATCAAATCTTCTTCAGGGAGATATTGACTGTGGCTCAGGATATAGGGCAGGTTGCATGGAAGGTCAGTGGCTACATCCTCAGCTCCTGCAGTCTGCATCTTATCTCTGGACAACATATTGAACGCTGAGTTGCACTAAGCGCACTCAACAGACAACGCAATGTCACGACAAGGCATGTAACAGACACTCCAGTCCACCACGTCCATTTCACGCTTTGCCTCTCCAAAGCGTGAAATGAACACACATGCAGAAGTTGCATTGCCATTAGGGGAGATAATATATTTAAAGCCAAGAACTCAGAAGGTGGGTCAGATGACAAAATGTGTGAATAAAGGTGCCTGTATGCATTCGTGTGTTATTGGGTGAATGATATCACCCAATCACACACGGATATCCCTAATACAAGCACCTGCACTCAGCCACACCCAGCTCCAACATCATATCTCCGATTTTAAGTTGTACAGTCATCAGCAGCTGCTCTGATTCTTTTACTATCATTCTTTATCTTAGATTGTGACTACGTGGTAATGTGTGGTTTGTAGTTCAGCTACAGGGCAGGGGTGGAGCGTTGGGTTCAGGGTGTGGTGTTAGGGGATGCTGGTTGTCACAGCCGGTGATCATCATCTAATCATGCCCCCTCTCCCTCTCCTCTATTTCAGTAAGATGTCAGAACTGGAAAATAGAGCAGACAGTCAGGAGGAGACGGAAGCCCTGAAAAGTGACTTAGTCAAAGCTGAAAAAACACACAACCTGTGTGCGTGGGGTCCTTCCATTCACAAAATGCTCTGTTGCTGCAGGTTCACTGTTATTCTTCAACAAGTATGAAGTTTGCCCCTTTATTAAAACTCAGCCCAGTGGCATGAGCCGATCGTGTACTTTAAAATCATTAATTGATCCAAAAGAAGTGAGGCTGCAGGGCTGCTTCTCTAACAACTGATAACCACATTGTGCAAGTCTGTGCAGCATCTGATTGGTTGGCTGATAGGTCAGCGATGTTTTTCAAAGGTTTGGGGTCAATGGTTATATTTGTCACTGATAGGAGGTTTAGTGATTTTGTGTGGGTGTGTTTGTGAGTGTGTGTGTGTTAGCAGTTTATAAAATGTGACCTCTCAGTTTCTGCACATCTGATTTAGAGCTCGAGTGTGGCAGTGTGTAAGAGAAAGAGTCGTCCCAGGCCTTTACTATGAAGACCTGTGTGCTGGTATCACTGCTGCTGGCGTTGGGTTGTGTGACCATCAATGGTGCACCAGTGGAGCATGGTGGCATGGAGCCAGGCTCATGTGAAGACGCATCAACAAAAGCAGCTGCTGAACTGGCTCTTACCAAAATCAACCAGGACAGAAAGGAGGGCTACATCTTCAGCCTGCACCACCTGTCCAACGCCCACATAAAGAGACATGTAAGCCCAGCTGCTGGGCTTGCAGTATTATTACTGTGTGATAGACCAGTGCTTTTTAGGGTGGAATTACTTTCTAGCAAAGTGCCAGATTTGGTGAAACAGAAATTTATTAATTAATTAATCGCATTCATTTTTGTAAGTCAGGCTGTTTACTGAATGCATGATGCTTGGAAACCGTCATAAATAGTGTTTGTGTTTTGCAGACACTACCTGGCTTGAAATGGTCAAAATAAAAACAAGAAAAACAAATTTACGTGACTTGTGTGAAAGTTTAGGAGGTACCATGAATCACTGGAAGTGACCAGTGAAAGCTGTTAAATTCAATTAGATTTTTATTGACTGTAAACATTGTTTGATAAAGTGTGTGTGTGTGTGTGTGTGTGTGTGTGTGTGTGTGTGTGTGTGTGTGTGTGTGTGTGTGTGTGTGTGTGTGTGTGTGCATGCATTACAAGGAGACAATGGTGTGGTCTTCTACCTCACTCTGGATGTTGTGGAGACCGACTGCAGTGTTCTCAGCAGGAAGGACTGGAAGAGCTGTGACATTCCAAGGGAAAATATCAAGGTTAGAGCACACGCACACACACACTGCATGTGCACATCAACAAGTACACCAAAAGACCATATTTGTGCACACAGAACACAGGGTTATTTCGTCAGCTTCATTTTTTCATTACGGTCTCTTGTCTTCTCCTTAAGCTTTCTTACAGTCCTAACTAAAATCTTTCGGAGCATAGTGAGCATCTTGGAATTTTGTTCCATGAGAAGTAGTTCATAAGGTTTCAGATTAAAAAAATATATTTGGTTTCACAATTTATTGTCACTGTTGTTTAAGCTGACAGTAAATATTAATAAATATTTAATAAATGTTAAAAGAAAATCTAAATAAAATCTTTTGTGAATGTGATTATGCTCTACTTATTAGCAGTACAGTAACATAATTTATTGTATTTGTGTTTGAAGGTATACGGACAGTGCAAAGCTGCTATCTTCATCAGTAAGGTACACAGAGTGGTTCGTCTGTACAAATACAAGTGCACTATCAGACCAGGTATGAAAAATATTAGATATATCCAAAAAAAAAAAAGGAGTTGCGGTTTTTACATAGAGCACACCATTTTATGTAAATTTAACCATCATATCTACAGTGACATCCAGTTCTACATATACAGCAGCATACTGTATAGAGGAAAATAAGTACAGGCTGCACCTTATGAGACAATTTGTTGAAATTACAGGTTTTGTGCAGCACCAACATTCAAAACCACTTTTTTGTTCTGCTCAATTCCTGCAGGTAGTGTGCTTGGGGGCTGTCCCGGCTGTCCATATTTACCTGACAATAATGAGGAAGCTGAAATTCAGAAGACTGTGACCCAGTCTCTGGAGAAATTCCACAACCAGAGCAGGCCGGCCAATCGTTTCACTCTGCTCAAAATCTCCCGTGCTACTGCACAGGTAAGATTACCACATATCCAAAAGAAACATCAAGATATGTGGCATAATGTATCCTCTACTCTTTTATTGTTTGTGTCTGTGTGTCTGTGTGTATATCTAGGGCTGCACAATATCTCTAAGATGAAAGATATCCTGTCCTGAGTGACGCTGAAAATTTTTTTCATGTGATCATGACTTCTGGGCTAAACTATTGTGATTCATTATTATCACATTGTCCTAAAGCAGGAATGTTAAACTAATTTTACATCGGGTCACATACAGCCCACTTTGATGTTAAGTGAGCTGTACCAGTGAAGCTCCCCTTTCTGTCAGTGTAAAGACATTTAACTATATATTTACTCCCTGATATATCTTAGTGTAACAAAGGACAATTTCAACAATACAGTGGCTTTCAAAAGTACGAACTTTTCCACATTTTGTCACATTACAGCCACAAACATTAATCAATTTTATTGGAATTCCACGTGAAAGACCAACACAAAGTGGTGTACACGTGAGAAGTGGAACGAAAATCATACACGATTCCAAATATATTTTACAAATAAATATCTGCAGAATCAGAATACTTTGCTAATCACTAAGAAAATGATGTGGTTACAGTTGCTCAACACAATAACAGTAGCAAACTGAAATGATTAAAATAATACAGTATATTACAAATTTAACAATATATAACAAATGGGTCTAAGATATACAAATAGTTCAATTAATTATTTTGATACGCCTGCCCTAAAGTTTCCTGAAAAGCCTTCAGTCAATCTGAACTGCCACACCTGAGTGCTAACAGAGACAGAAAAGAGATATCACATTTCGCCTTCTTTTTTTTTTTTAACAGGATAATGTCATTGAGATTGGGATGTTTTTCTTTCCAAGAACATGTATATGGAAACACATACAAAAATTTAGACAGCCACATAATAAAACAACACATTATACATGTGTTGCAGATAAATAAATTCAATGAAATGAAATCCAGTGCTCTCTGTCATATCAAGACTGTTCCCCCCCTGGTCATGGCGCATGGATACTTTTTCAAGACACTCCGGCCACACCCCACAGCTTACATAAAAAACAGCTGTGTGGACATGAAACTGGTGATTGTTTGATCTCTGCTTGTCAGTGCATGTGTGTGACACAAGCACACACATGCACTGAACACAGCAGGAGACATCTTGTAGAGAAGGGGCTCGAACTCAGGGGAGTGGACCAGTATGGACCTGTATGGACTGTTTTATATTGCCAGCACAGACCAGAGGCCCATGATGGCTTTTTTTGCCTCCAAAAGTGTGGGCCACCAACTTCCTGACATGGCTAAGGCTAAGGCAGGGAAAGTGGATGCCTCCCAGGCAGTGGCATCCGGGCCCATTGGCGGGATTCACTCCCCCATCTGCTGAGAGGCCATGCCCATCCCTCAGTAGCCCCTCCCTTGGCCCTGCAGCCAGGCAGTCCTGTGGACAACCTCCGGCTAACTCCCCAGGTACAGTGTCAGGCTGGGTTAGATTTTCCGGCAGCTTTTGTCTCCACTATTGGTTTGGCATCTTGAGTGCCAACCATAAGTAGCTGCTCTGTTGCGGTCTTCGCATCTTGCAGGACTTTGTTTTATGTGTAATAATTAATTACGTTTTTTTCTTTTCCTTTGTGTGTTTGTGTGTCCAGAGTGTCGCAGGTACAATTTACCGTGTGGAATACACCATCCAGGAGACCACCTGCCCCCACAGCACAGAAGCAGTGACGGCTGAGAACTGCCCCCCTATGGACTGCGAGTTTGCTGTGAGTCAGGAGAAAGAATTATTAGTCTCACTCATGTAAAGTTGTAATCACACGGGTTGATGAGATCAATGAGTACAGTATGGCTTTTCTGATCAGGGGGTCATTTTAGTTTTAATGCTGCAATCAAAGACCTCTGCTTTCCACTCAAAGCTCTGAGCCAGTGTGTTCTAAGTTCTACTGACTAGTTTGTGAAAGCAGAGGATTACTTTTTCATTCAGTATGTGTAATTGTTCCGCCGTAGTAAAACCACAGGCATCCTCAATCCTCTGCTTTCTTAAGTTTTTTCTTCTTTTTCTCTTCTCAGCACAAGGGCTTCTGTAAGGCATCCCTCTTCCAGCCTCTTTTTGATGAGGGGCAAATTAATGTCGACTGTGAGATCTATGAGCCTGAGGTAAGACTCATTAATATGTCATATCTGTATTGTTCAAATATCCTTCAGTCGCATAGGGAACAGTGTAAGTAATAAATGCTGATGGGGGACCTAAGAAGGCACTTAGTTTCCTTATGCCTTGGGCTGGCTCTGTTTTGTAAACTCTTTATTATAGTACACTCTTTATAAATTCTCCAGGCTGCTCAGAGACAGATGAAGCTCCACCTGCTGGGCGGAGAGACTGACCACAGCCACAATGACACACACTCACACAGCCACGACCACACCAAGAGCCACTCTCATCATGGCCACAACAGAAACCAAACTGATGACCACGATCACCACCACACACATGACCATGCCACAGGCAGCGCCCACAGGCACGCTCATGACCACTCCCACAACCACGGTCTGAACCACGATCATGTGCACACTCATCACGACAAAGCACACAACCACAGCGGTGACTCCCCCAACCACCACCATGACTACAAGCACACTGTAGGTGTGCACACCCATGAACATGACCACGAGCTGGCTCTGGACCACGACCACAAGCACGGTCACCTACATGAACACGAGCACCACCACCATCACCACGAGCAAGAACATGAGAACACACCCCACGATGGTGCAAAGGGAACAGTGATAGTCCTGCCTGCCTTGGACCAGCCTGTGACCTTGCCTTCCTTCCCTGATGTCCCCGCCGGTGGGCCTGGAGTTGGAGTCACTCTCCCACTTAAGCCTGACCCTCAGATTCCTGGACAGATGGAGCCCACCATCGAGCCCTTCCCAACCTCAGTCTCTGCCCTGTGCCCCACCAAAAAGGCAGGGGATCAAGATGTGGGGATTCTCTTTGCTAATGACCCCATGTTCAAGCCGGCTGCATAATGTGGTGTATGAAACTGTAATAAACACAGTGTGCAAAACTCATTTAATCACTGAACTATATAAATAAATATATATATATATATATGTGTGTGTGTGTGTGTGTGTGTGTGTCTGTGTGTGTGTGTGTGTGTGTGTGTAAATGGTAAACGGACTGGTTCTTACACAGTATAGTGCTTCCTTAGGCTACCTGAGGACTCAAAGTGCTTTATAGAACTTCATTCTTATTCGACCTCATTCACTCATTCATAGAACCACTGTTTTCTATGCTTTTACTACATAAGTGCTTTCTAACATCGACACACATTTATATTTTAAAGGAAACATCAGAGAGCAATCTGGGACAATGGGCCCATATGGGTCACAAGGGCATGTTTGCTGGGAAGGTACACTTTAGTCGAGACAAGTAGCTTTATTGCCATTCCAACCGTGTGCAGTGGTACAGTACACAGTGAAGATGTGTGTGTATATGAGATTCTGCAGATAGGTGCTTGGTACTTTAAAATTAGTTCGTTGCTAAGTTACATGTAATGTGTTAATGCTGACATCCCTTGATTTAGGTAATGTTTTTCTCCTTGAATCATGTATCGGTTAGTGTTAAGTGGCTTCTGCTGAAAAGGTTAAAGTACAAAGGAAAACAGAAAAACAGAAAATTGTCCAGTAAGCCTGAGGAACTATTGCTGTAGATCAGTGGTTCTCAAACTTTTCACAGTGAGTACCACCTCATAAAATATATGGCTCTTGAAGTACCACCCTTATGATTAACATTAAAGTACAATAGTATAGGCCTATATACAGTTTACATGAGACAATTTTATTTCTTATATGAAAATTATTTATTTTAACTGTCATAAAGAGGACGTGACAAGTGATAATAAAAAACAACTGTACTGCATTAAAACATTCACAGCAGGTGGGATATCCGGTCTTTAATTGATGACGTATGAACCCTACTACCGGGTCCAAACTACTCTGGGTTTATTAAGGCTGCTGTGTTTTTAACATATTTTAATGCTTTGTATTTTGTTCTATTTAATCTGAACAAGCGTTTATTTACAGTGCAGCAAAATGACAATAAATCCCCGTGCGCTTCCCTGACTCCTGTGTCGTGTCTTCTTCTCAAAAGTCCATGCTCAGTGCTCTCCACTCCCGTGTGTCCCCACACCCCGTCGAAGAGCGCTCAGCCAAACTGTTAAATAGCTCCCAGACGAGGCTTGATGAGGTGTGTGTGATTCTCCTCCGCAGGTGTGGCCTTTCTGACACACCCACCAGGCCTGAAGAACCGGTGCTCTGCCACACACACACACACACACCTATACACAAACATAGAACAGCAGCACCAAAAATACACATGTCCGTAACTTATTCAATAACCCTGGGGCCCTCAGACCCAGGTCTGTGACAAGCTCCTTGGATGCAAAATAGATAGAAATTCAAAAACATTTTTCATATTACTGTAGTTTAGTAGGATTATGACTTTTACTGAAGTAAAGCAGTACGAGTTCAGTACAAACTATTTTCAGAGACTCACACAGTGCTGATGTTCATGTAATGCATAGGTGTCAAACTCTGGCCCGCAGCCTAATTACATTTGGCCCGCGAAGCCATACAAAATTACTATTAGAGCTGGCCTGCCAGTATTATACAGTGCATGTACTGCTAATACTACAATTCCCAGAATGCTCTGTTGGTGTTTTGGCGTCAGTCATGACAGGACCCATTAGCACCCTCTCCTCTGTTGACCATAGTCATAGCAACCATGCAAATACTGCCATGCTACCTATCCCAAAATGGCAAAAAGAAAGGCAGAAAACAGGAGCTTTCTGGACAGGTGGGAGAATATGATGAAAATTTGATAAATGATAAAATGATAAAATTTAATTCAGAAGACTGCAAATACATTTTTTATTTAAGAAATGAATTCCACTGATGTGTTATTTAATTGGAATTTTGACTTTGCATGTGTGCAATATTAAATTATATATACATTTATATAAGTTATATATATTGTTTAGTATTAAGCTTTCCTTGTTCCATATTCAGTTTTTCAGCAAAACTTGTTTGAGTCCATAAGAAAAGATTCCTTGTTATCTTTGGAGGAAGATTTCTTTTCAATGAACATTAATGTTAGTCCGCGACTTTGATCCAGTTTTGAATTTTGGCCCACTGTGTATTTGAGTTTGACACCCCTGATGTAATGCATCTGTTCTAGCACAGCAGGCTGCACACGAGCATGCAGAGTGTTTGCCAATGTGACAAAAATGATTAGGAAAAAAGTTATGAGTCAATCTCTAATTCACATTTCAGGAAACACGCCAACAGAAATATTTACAGAAGATAAAAGTATATCCAAAACTCTTTGCAGCATAAGTCAAACTTTTTCTAAACTCAACTAATAGATAGATTTCTTCATTTTGAATAAAGAAATCAAATGAACAAAAAGCACAGCTAAAGAGCAGCTACACACAGGCCATCAAACAAATATTGATATAAAATATATCAACAAATGCTTTCTGTTGAGGATAAAGGTTTTTACTGTATAGAAATCCTCTACTGCACTGTACTTGCAAGGTAAATCTTAAAAATTAGCACTAAAGTACCCCAAAATCATGTTTGCCCTACAATACTGAGTCACATGGAACAATAGTTGAAACCAAAACCAGCTTTAGCCGCCTGTACAGACCTGTTGGGCTCCACTGTTGCTAGCCCATTAAGTTTGATATGATACTACTGACATGAGCTTTTTAGATTTGCCAGTTACAGTTACTATGAGGAAGTATGAACTGGCGCACATAAAAAAGAAGAATCAGCAGCAGAGAAGTGGCTTACAGTGACGGAGTGCTTTGCAAATGGCCCTCACTTTCTTTTAAGCTTCGATGAGATGAGCTGAGGAGAGTTCTGCTAATAGAAAGCTCACAGGCTATTCATCAAGACTGCGTGACTTCATTTCTTAAAGAATTTTTTTAAAAGCAATATTCAAGAGCTGAAATGAGGTGTGCAGTGAGCTTTTTAATTGATTTGCCCTGTTCCCCAGTGCACTGTGACCGCTCAGTTTGTCTGAGCCAGTCATTGGCCTGCAGAGCAGCTGATAGCAGCTGTTTGTTCATCCTTTCAAGAAGAGGAGAAAGTCCAGCATCAGTCTCACATGTGTCTCTCGCAACTCTTTGTGTAAAAGCTGGGATTACTTATTAGGTCCTGCAAAAGACGATTTCCAGGTCAATGCATGTTTCAGTTTCATTAATAAATGATCTGCCAGCATAGGATTTAGTAATTCAAGTAGGTGGGATTTTTTTTTAATTGGGACCAGTCTGTATGTGTGTTAGATGAGGATGAGTGTGTACCTGCTGGTCGTATGTTTGGCTTTGCTGCCCCAGGGAGGGGAGGCCTCGGACCCTCCAGGCTGCATGAGCCCTGATGCAGTGCGAGTGGCAGAAGAGGCGCTGGAACAGATCAACCAGGACAGGAAAATTGGATACATCTGGAGCCTCAACAGGCTCTATGATCTGTCTCACACTCCAGAACAGGTCAGGGTGAATTATGCATATGCATGCACAAAGACATGATCATGCAACAAAGGCATGCTGCAACATATTGACCAGCAGCCATGTTGTTTTTATGTTAGAAAAGTCACAAAAGGAAGAAAGAAAATAGAGTTGCTTATTTATAAATGTGTCCAGGGGAAAGATGGATCTCTGTACAAACTAACCATCGATGTCATGGAGACCAAATGCCACATCACCAGTGGAAAACCGTGGAAACAATGCGAAGTCGGAAATATTGGGGATGTTCCAGTAAGTACCAAGCAATGCACATGTCACAGAACACATTATAATCTGAGATGATGTTTGAAAGTGAATATGTCAAAGATAAAAGCGTGAAATGTTTACTGGTCTATATTACCATGTCTGATATTTGAATGTATGCAAACTTTGGGCCATACATTTTTCATGCAAATTGTGGAGGCAGAGGAAAAAAAATATAGTGATTTGAGATTCTTCAAAATGAAGAATATGCACACATAACTACATTATAACTAGCATCTTGAAACTCCAGCATTTTTGACACTATTTGGACAGGACAAAAATTATATTTTTGTGATATAAGTTTTTATAATCCGACATCAAATTTAAAGGAAATTTTCATTTCCGTGGATTTTTTTCCCCATTTACCGGCCAATATTTTGACATTTTTTGACATATCTGTCCCAAGTTATAGATCCTGATTCATTTCACAATACCAGACTGACAGAAAATATTTAGGTCTTTTTGAAGTAAAGCTGTATAAAATTATCAGAAAATTTGACTTAAAATACCAGAAGTTGCAGCGACAACCTTTTCAGAGTTTTAATACAGTGAGTCTCCTGTTGTCTTTGTTTTACAAAGCACTGCATTGTAATGCATACATCCATACATCCATATGTTCTGCATGTATGAGCTTAGTAAAGTAAATAGTTTTTTTATGAATGTATGAAATTTCTTAGCTGCTGTGGTTCACCTCTTACACGTACATGTGTCTTTAGCTGCTGTATAAATGTGTTTGTGTATTTCAGGTGTATGGAGAGTGTCAAGTATCTGCCTATGTTCACACTCAAGTCAAACTACAAAGCTACTCCTGTACAATTCGTCAAGGTAGATCAAAGCATCACTGAGACTCTTCTGCATTTTTGTCAACTTCACTGTATAAAACAGAAAATTATTTGCGGCGTCTTAGTCACAGGCATTTTTTTCCAACAAATTAGCAAGACGGTGAGAAGATTCTCTGATCAAAAAACAAAAAAACTTTAGACAAGAGAGGAGATTTGAAAGAAGAAGAGTTTTCAGAATATGAGTTTGTTGTCTTTGGTGAACAGGACAGTGCAGACATTAGACAGTGAAGTGGGGACAGACTGAAGAATAATGACACACAGGAAATGGTGTGGGGCAGAGAGTCAGACCCAGACCCGTGCAGTGAGGACTCTAGCCTTCAGTACAAACCAGGTGCTACAGCAGCACCTGAGCCAGCTCGATATAAACCTGTCAGCAAGGCTAAAAATACTGATGCACAAACATGATAAAAGGGGTGATAGTTACGCTCGCAGTAGCACAGGAACAGAGCAGGAGAGGGAGAGAAAGAGAGCCAGGATTGTTGCAAGAGACAACATCGTCACATTAGAAATGTATAGTAATGAAAATGAGTGACACCAAGAAAAGAAGCAAAATCTGGAACCATTTCAATTTTATTGACAATACAAAGGCAGAGTGTAGAGTCTGCAAGAGAAGGATATCATATAGAGCCGGCTCCACAAACAGCCTGCGCAGGCGGCTGAGAACCGTCCACCCATCAGTGCAATGGAAGGAACTGGGTGTGAGTGGAGCCCTCCAGTGGTTCACCACAAGATAAAACGCAGTCAGTTGAGTGTGATATTAATGAAGATGCCAGTGTGTCTACTGCAACTGTTGCTGCATCTACAGCATCTAGCACTATACCACCACAACCACTTAAACCAACCCAGAGCTCTATTAGACAGTTTTTGCAGAAGTCTGTGACCCCAGCAAGACAGAATTCAATTGATAAAGACCTGGCAAAAATGACTGCACTTGATTTCCAACCATTTTCAGTTGTGGATGTTAAAGGATTCAGAAAGTATATTCATGCACTGAATCCTGTGTATGCAATTCCAACCAGGAAAACCCTCTCCCAAAAAATCATCCCAGGCCTATATGACAGAGAATGTGCATTTTCTTTTGTTTTGCATATTCATTTATATGTTATTGTGTTGTTGTTTGCAGTGTTTTGTGTTGGTTCACTTTAAATTTGTTTAAAAGGGAAAACTTGAAAATTTAAATAGTTAAAAGTAGAATTCTACATAATTGGTATATGTATTTAAGAATTTATTTTTTAAATTTTATGTTGAGTGAATAAATAAAATAAAAGCATATTTATATAATAAATATATATAAATAAAAAACTTTTTTACATTAGAAATTCATTTTGTGAATAATTTTATATTGTTGCTGATAATAAATTAATTAAAGCAACAAAACAACCTGAAAAGCCAATTGGGAGCCGAAAGGGCCGGCTCTCTACAAAGAGCCGGAATTCCCATCACTAGTAAACCAGAAGGGGCAGCTCTATTTCTAAGGGCTGAACTATAGACTCACAAGAATCTCATCAATTTCAAGTTCCAAGAAATAAACATCAACAGTGATAATAACCTTTGCTTCAAAAAAAAAAATAAAAATAAAACACTCGACCCATATCTTGATAATGACAGATTTTTCTTTTTCTATTAAATTTTAGTAAATCTCACTTTTATTAAGAAATTGGCTCTAATAGAGGTAAATAACCCATATGAAACATGGATGTGGTCTGTATTGGTTGACATAGGGATAAAGTAAACATCTATTAAGGGTTCAATTTCTATGGTTGTTTTAATTACAAATTTAAAAAAAACAAACAAAGCAAGGGTCCAACAAACCTACAAGCATAGCTGCTCTAATAACATGATCCTCTAATAATTAGAGGGTTGGTGGTTTGAGCCCTGGCTGGTTCAGTACTGTGTGCCAAACCATCCTTGGGCAAGATACTGAATCCGAAGTTGCTCCCTGTGAAGGAATGTGTATTAATGTTAGATCAATTGGGCATAAAAGTGCTTTGGCAAATATGGCTTGTATTTAAAAAGTGCTTTGTGTGCTCAGAGTACGAAATTGTTGTTTGAGAACAATGCCATCCACCACACAAGGGTTAACAGTGTGTACTCACTAGTGAAGGAATTCCGTTTCTCTATCTTGTCTTGCTGTGGCATTCTGGATAAATCATGTATTTTCATAGAGATTTTAGAAGAACCTAAATACAATAGTCAAGCCTAGAAGTGACAAATGAGTTGATTGATTGAGACAGGATGACCCTCAGGCTTCAGAATTTTGTTTTGACCTTTGAACCTCTTGATCCTTGTGTTCAGTTCCAGCTACTGCAGTGGTGGACACGTGCCCAGACTGTCCCACGGCCGAAAATCTGAATGAGCCCATTGTCAAAGAGACGGCCAATCTCTGCCTGCAGAGGTTCAATGAGGAGAGCCGCCTGGCCAACTACTTTACTCTGGAGAACATAACGAAAGCCAGTTCACAGGTTAAGACAGAAAAAGAAACCAAACACAGGCAGAGAGTCAGTAAAGAAACAGGTTGAATACAAATTAAGCAAATTAAGCTTCTAAGCAAGTACTTTTAGTTTTCTATTCTTTTCAAAAGACTAGACCTACTGTGTAGCTCTTGGCAATTTTATCTGACTAGTTTTGGTCATAGTTCGCTTATTTTGACCTACCTCTGTCCTAAACTAGGCTTTCATAAATATATTTTTCAGTGGGTTGTTGGTCCGTCCTACTTTGTGGAATTCACTATAGTGGAGACAGTTTGTTCAAGGGAAACAGATGTCACTGAACTGAGCCGCTGCACACCTATGGACTGTCAGTTTGCTGTAAGTAATGAGAAAATAATGCTCTGTTTACTCACCATATGTTCATAAAACTGGACTGCTACCAGGCTGAAGTTGAAAAACTGCCAATAATCTGTTGTTGAATGTGAAACTCCACTGACAGTGATGAAAGAATACGCATAGATATCTTAAAGACCAGTAATGCACATTACAGTCAATTTATAATTACAATATTTGTCTTAAGACTCGGTGGTTAATTTATCATGTTTAAACCTATGTTCATGTGCCTGGTCTCATCTTTGGTGTGCTCGGTGTGTACTGCATCCAATCTCCACTGGCTCCAAACAAAAATCCCCCATGCTGTAAATGCAGGCTCAGCTCTCCTTGTTTTCTCTCTTCTTAGCACAGAGGCTTCTGTTCGGGCTCACATGTGGCTCGTGAGGATCAGTTTGAAATCAGAAACCCTGGTGGCAAAAGGGATGGCTTGATTCAAGATAAGAAACCTGTAGAGGTGAAATGTGAGATCTATGAACCTCAGGTACTTGTTTGAACAACACAAGACTTAAATTATGAAAAAGTTCACAAATCTTCACAGTCTATCACTGCACTTCTGATATTTTGATTGTTAAAGGATTTTTAAAACACATTTCAAAAATATTGACAAACGCGTCATTGCAGCTGAGCACCACCGCTCTCTTGACTATCTTCCGTTTTCAGGCTTCCTCTGTGGCGGAGCAGGCTCACGCAAAAGCAGGCAGTGTGCACACTGAACACCAGCAGCATAACCACACTCACCTGCATCCCCATGAGCACCTCCACTCAGACTCACCCAGCACAGACATTACGCTCTCCGTGTCTCAGAACCTTGGGACTGTGGTCAATCAGCCTGCCTCTCCCAGAGCTTCACCAGCAGGCAGCTCCTGCCCCGGACCCCGCAGACACAATCTGGGTTTACCGAATCTCAGGCTCTGATTGGTTGAACCTTCAGTACTCAGTCCAGAGATTGTTTTTAACCATATTGCAATTAGTTCAAGACAAGAAATGTTAACTAAAACCTTGCAATTAATACAGTAAAAAATCTGTATTTACTGTTCATTGATCATTTAAATAAAGTATTTATCACAGCTGGAAGTTGTATAATTTATTTCTATCAGTTTAGCAAATCAGTACTTTACCTAATCAAATAATGACCCCACTGTAGCAACTTCTTGGACACATTTTATTTTTAAAAAGTAACTCTTCTCATTTTAAGCTACATATTACTTTCGGGGGATTGTTTGATTTATTTATTTATTTTATTGTATTATTTTGCAGGGGGGTATGCATGACCTCATTATTTGTTGATTTGGCCAGTTTAGCCTATTTGTAGGCTAAACAGCATAAGTTAACAAACTTATCAAGAGGCTATCACGTTTTTGATTGGCTCTCATCATATCTAAATGATAGATGTTTTTTTGTTTCCATTACCAGTTTTAGATCTGCACACTTAAGCTTTTGAATACATGTTGGAGAGCCCAAAGCACACAAAATATCTAGCTCTGAAATGGATAAGAAATACACCAACCCTCAGCACTTCCCAGACCGATCGGCAGTATTTAAGGCCATTCGGTTGGGGGGAGAGGGGGGGTGCGCGTGACGTCTGCAGATATTCCAGATAAAACCTACACTCTCAAGGTCAACTTGCCGTGGTTGTATAGTGGTTAGTGCTCTGCGTTGTGGCCGCAGCAACCCCGGTTCGAATCCGGGCCACGGCAGAACTACTTAATCCAGACGTTAAGCTCCCAAGCTGGAAAGGCAGACTCAGCTCTGCTTGTTTTCTCTCTTCTCATCACAGAGGCTTATTTTCGGCTCACACGTGGCTCATGAGAATAAGTTTGAAATCAGAAACCCTGGCAGCAAAAGGGCATTTCGTTTCAAGATAAGAAACCTGTAGAGGTGAAATGTGATATCTATTGGTGCTGAACAGAGTCAAGACAGAAAGATTTGCTGTTGGTCCAAAAACACAGAGACAAAACCTTTGTTTCCATATTTATCATCCCTTTCCCTGAAACACAGTAAGCAAGTCAGGAATGTTGGTATTATTTTGGACAGTGATCTCAGATTTGATAATCATATTAGTACGGTTACCAGAACTGCTTTATATCACTTGAAATATATTTAAGGTTGGAAAATTCTTGTTTCAAACTGACTCAGAGAAATTGGTCCATTCTTCCGTATCAGGCAAGTTAGATTCTTGTAATGCTCTATTTGTCTCATTACGCGAGTCATCAGAAGACTGACTTCAGCTTCAAAATGCAGTAGCCAGATTCATTGCAGGTATGCGGAAACTTGACTTTATTACCCCAGCACTGAAGGCACTTTTAACTTTTAACATATTTTAACTAGTTCATAAAGCTCTCGGTGGATTGGCCACCCACTACATACTTGACTTGTTCAATTTTAAAACCCAGTCAGACCTCTCGGCTCATCAGGTGCAGATCTTTTGACTATTCCTAAAATTAGGTCTAAGTGTGCTGAGGGTGCTCGTAGTTACTGTAAAAATAAATGAAAATATAAAAACTGAATTCAAATGTGGGGCTAGGCTACATGCAAATATAAAGTCCACAAGTACAAATGGGTGTTCTGTTTTGGAATCCAAATACTAATGCTTATATAACCCCAATTTCCAAAAAATGTGGGACACAGAAAAAAAATGCAATTACTTAGTAAGTAAGTAAGTAAGTAAAGTTTATTTATTAAGCGCTTTTCATAGACAGGTAGTCACAAAGCGCTGCACACAGATTAAAATAAACAGTACGATAAATAGCAAAATGCACAATATACACAATATAGAGTTTAAATGCAAATTAAAAATATAAAAATCTCATAAAGACATTTCTCCCAACAGAACACAGAAAACATCAAATGTTTAACCTGAGACATTTCAATTTTTTTTCACCACTGTAGGTAAGCTGGTAGATTTACATGTGCCCTCACATGGAGCGACCATGTGGGACTTGTATCTGTCAGATCTGGGAGTTTAAAAAAAGAGCAATACTTACACTCCATTACTTTTTAAAATCCTGGGCCTGAGAACCAGACCAGTGACAACTGGAAAATGATATCCTGCCTGCTCTAATGTAAAATTCTTGTGTTCTAAATCCCATAGTACTACATACAAATTGGGAATTCTCATGGTTTTGAAAATTGATTATATTCATTATGCATATTTCAAAATTGTATACTTTATATTACTAAATCGTTATTACGATCCATTAATGAGTAATATACATTAAAACATTTAGCAGCAGAGTTGTATTTAAAACCAATAACCTGCATCTGCAAAAGCATTAGCTACTTAAGCTTTTGAACACATGTTGGAGAGCCCAAAGCACAAATAATATCAAGCTCTGAAATGCATTAGAAATACACCAACCCTCAGCACTTCCCAGACCGACCGGCGGTATCTAAGGCCATTCCGTTGGGGGGGGCAACCCCGGTTCGAATCCGGGTCACGGCAGTTTTTGCCAAAGTGCTTTTGTAAGAGTATGAAATCCATTACTGATCGTATAGATATTACCAATAATTATATCTCTTTTTGTTTTTGTAACTTTTTTCTCTCTTTTTTGTATAGCAAGTATATACCAGTATGGATGACACGAACACAGTAAATAGATAGAGTGGCTGCAATAAGTGTGTACATATTTCCGCCTACTCCATTTCGTACTTGGTGATTGAGTTGTTACTTCACGTCAGATTTTGTTTGAGCACATACGTGTGTATGTCTATGCATATATATGTGTGTGTACACGTAGTATGTGCGCATATGTGTATGTCTATATATGGCTTTGTTTTACGAAAAAGTAAAACGTAATGTAATCATCGTCATCAGCAGCTATCTATGAATACACCGAAGAACACTTTCTTTGGTGTGTGTATGTATGTACCATTACACACACATACACAATCAGTTTACAAATGTATTGTAACTAATACAACCTTAAAAAAATGTTTTCTTCTCGGCTGTCATATCAGACAGCAAATTCTTTCTTTCTTGAAGGTTTTAGGCTCTTGACTGACTCGTGATGCCCACAACAGGAGAGCACTGCAGTCATCTGTGGTGACAGTTTCGTGTGCCGTTAAGGCAGAAGCTCACAGTATGCACTGTGACAGAATGTAGGCCGGTTCAGGGGAAGAATAAACCTGGCAGACTGCCATCTCCTGTAGAAATACAAATTGATATACTCATTTATAAAAGAGTCTTCTGGCTGCCAAGTGTCAACGTGAGTCTTTTTTACTGTTAAACAACCTGTGGTTATTTTTATCTGTCAAATGCTTCGCTACCAAATCTGTGTTGACAGTTGTGTTAAAACAGACATCAACAGCCTACATAAAAAAGACACATTAAAAAGATGTATGAGATGCAAAAATCACACTGTAAAATAACAAGCGATACGATTCAAAACTACTGGTTTCTTCTTAATAGAAGACAAGGAAACTGAGCTAATTCTCCTCTTATTTCTGTTAACCAATCCAGTGTTACACACTTTACTATGTGTCCACATGGTGTCAGCCTTATCTCTCTTTTCACTTCAACGAGTTCACACTGGGAGTTTGTCCAGTAATCCTAAAAGATAACTTCAGAGTTTTCCCTCTTTTTTCCCTTTATGCTACTGGATTATCTGCTGCACTTTTATGCTTCCAAACTGGCAGCAGGGGCTGAAATCTAACTAAACTGCCATAAAATTGCATTTGAATATTCATAGTGCTCAGAAAACTAACTGACTTTTTCTCCTAGTAGCACCATGGGAAACTTGAAATGCACAGTCCCACCCATGATTTTAAAATATATCACGGATTAGCATGAAGTATTGTAAATGTTTATTCATGCCATCTCCAGGATGAATTACAGGACTTTTCACAATCGCTCAGTTATACCTAAGATTCAAGAAGTTTATTGTCACACTGCAAAACACAAGTGGTTACGCAGAGCAATGAAATTCTTACTTTGCAGGTTCCCTTCACACAACTAAATAACAATTAATTAAAATAAAGAATAAACCTAACCCTGAGCATGGAAAATAGCATAGAAAATAATAAATGAAGTAAAATCAAGTGCTTTGTAGCTTATCTAGCTTATGTGTGGGTGTAGTCAGAATTTAAAGTGAAAGTAGTTGCAACACTTTCACAGTGGTTATATATAGAGAGTATGCAATATTAAAATTTTTATATTGTTAAATGTATATTGTATACCTAAAGTACATTCTCAAGAGGTCAAAATATCTGCATCTTCATTTGCAAGTATGATGCTGACATTTTAATGTTAGTAAATGCTAGCATGCTAAATTAAGAGGATGATGTGTTGGTTGTTGTGAGGGTGCTAGCAAGCTGAGCATTTACCTCAAAGCAAATGTGCCAAAGTAGCCACAGTCTCACCAAATACCAAACTAACTGTTGGTCATAGACTGTATATAAAAATGGCTACCCATTGCTTTCTGGCCATAGCAATTTGAAACCTCAACAGTAGAATTTTGGACGCCATCAGCGTTTTTCTTTTTTGGAAATAAGCAGTTGTATCCAATCTGTGTCTGTAGCCTTTACGCCCCTTCTTGGTGTGATTGGACCTTTTTGCAGTATTCTTGATTATATTTCTCTTTTAATGGATTTCTGTCATAAAAAAAATATGGCTTGGTGTTTTTTACAGCATGGTCAAAAAAAAATCTCTGCATCAGTTTAGGTGAATAAAATTCCAATAATTATTTAGCATTTATTTATTACTTAATAGTGAACAAATATGTGTAATGTATCTTGCTACCCAAGCTTGCTAGTGTTACCTTGTACCTTAACCTAAATCTCCTTCTGGCTTAAAACAAATAAATATAGCCAAAGAAAACTCAAACAAATGGTAGAATGGTACATTGAAGCTTCTAAATGTGTATTTTAAAACTATCAGGTGAGAGAGAGGGATATTATACCCCTTATGTCAAACAGAGTGATTTATGACCGTCAAAGAAAGATTTATGGCCCTAGGAAGCAATAACGTAATAAAGGAAGTAATAAAAAATATGATATTCATAAAAATATGATATTCATAAAAATATGCTAGTTCATAGCTCATTGCTTTTTCCCCCTAAAAAGAACTAATTGATTATTTAAGTTTCTTATATATCAAATAGCATTCTTTTATTTTTTTTTTTTTATGCTTAAAAAACGCCATCTGGTGGTGGGTCAGTGTGTGTGCGAGGGCGCGTGCCCGAGGTTGTGTGTCTGGGCGCGCGTGGGCGCGCCTGTGTCTCCGGACTCGCTTTGTGTGTCTCGGGCTCCGTGCTTATGTGTGAAAATGTGTTAAACCATAGTAAAAGTGCTTAGTTAAACTTGTGCTTTTGTAACGTTCAGTATGGCCAGAAATACAGGCTGCATGCCTTGGGGGAAAACTTTATTTCAATTTATATGCATTTGTTTAATCCGAACAAGGAGATTTAGAATAAAACTCAGAATTGTGAAAAAAAATAAAATAAATAAAATAAAACTCTCGCGATCCCCGAAAAACGCACCGCGGCTCCCAACATAAAAAACTCTTTTCTCCAAAAAACCCCCTGATAGGTACCTATGGAGGACCACAAGAGCCACGCGCATCGAAATAAAAAATCCTGTGCTTAATTAATGAATTGTAGAATAAAATCTGCATTTGTAAATTCATTTTTGAATTCCAATTTAATAAACTGATTTTTAAAATACTTTTTAAGTCTTCATTTCAAAAACATTTTCGAATTGCACTTTAATAAACTTCATTTCAAAAACCTTTTTTGAATTGCAATTTAATAAACTTCATTTCAAAAACCTTTTTCGAATTGCACTTTAATAAACTGCATTTCAAAAACCTCTTTTTCGAATTGCACTTTAATAAACTTCATTTCAAAAACCTTTTTTGAATTGCACTTTAATAAACTTCATTTCAAAAACCTTTTTTGAATTGCACTTTCATAAACTGCATTTCAAAAACCTCTTTTTCGAATTGCACTTTAATAAACTGCATTTCAAAAACCTTTTTTGAAATGCAGTTTAATAAACTTCATTTCAAAAAACTTTTTCGAATTGCACTTTAATAAACTGCATTTCAAAATCCATTTCCCTTTCCTGTTCACTCAGGGATTAACATGTGGATTAGCATTTGGATTAGCAGTTGGATTAACAACTTCATTTTAAAAATCCTGCTGCTATTCAAATTAGCCACACCGTGGGATGTAAGGAGCTCTCTGATTGGTTGGTCAGACACAGGCTGTCTGCCAGCCTGGATTTTTCTAGCTCATAGCTTCGCCCTGCTAAGAAGCGTGTGTGCTTGTACAAAGGCCGTTCGGCCTCGGAATTTACACTCGGCTCGACACGGATATGTGAAGAATGAAGGGACCCTGCAGCGAAACCGAGAGCCCAACCTCTGACTGAGTGCCTGTTTACAAAGTCTGACCACCTGTGAAGGTAGCGTGCTAACGTGGCTAACGCTAGCATCACCGCACCTAGCCTCGTTATTTTAAGGTCATCTTAGCTTATGAAAGTTTTATGTCGCAGCTGTACGAGCTAGCTACGTGTTTTGGAAGCTGCTGTGCTCTTCACAAATAAAGCTGGAAGCAGCTCAGACTATTAGAACCAGCACTGAGGCCCGTTACATTTATACAGTGTTAGAGCAACGGCTGCAGCCTACAGCCTTTAAACTAGCGATTAAAATGCTGACAGTAAACTCGTCAGTCCAGATGTTACCACAATACTTTGTGATACTTGTGAGTTAAAACAACCGAGACAGGCTGATTAAAATAACAGCTTTCAGTTCTCTCATTCAGCATATAAAGACTGGAGATCACACTACTGATTTCAGTTCATTTAATATGGGAGTGCACAGATTCATTCTCAACTGGACGTAAACGATGATCAAAGGTTGTATATATGATGAATTCATCAAATCCCAGCCTCTAACACAGTGCGCTGAATCTTAGCTTTGAATGTCCAGTATATTCTAATCAGTGCAATCTAAGCATTCACTGAACCTACAGTATCTACACCTGTGTGGCAAATGTGTGGTAAAGCTACAGATAATGAAATTTAATTATTAATACAATGTACATCATGAGAAACGAAAGCTGAAATTGATTCAGTTTAGTACTTTTCTCTGTATGCTCTGTGATCATAAAGGCCCCTAAATTCTGTGATATATACTGTAAAAGATTTTCACAGAGGTCTTAAAGTACTTAAATCACTGCTGATAGTCTGGTTGTTTATATTTTCACATTTTTGTGTCTGTAGGTTCTGTTTGATGACAATTTGGACTCCTCTGGGAGATGAGGACACACCCACACCTGTTCCATACGGCTCTGAGTCAGCTTTGGGCCATCAGACGCACACACTGGAAAATCAGCACCAGGACTTCATGCAGGAGAGACGGCCTCAGTGATTTAGGTTCATAAGCAAGTTCAAACATTTCTGGCCTCTTATCACTTAGATTTCTTAATCTTAAAAGTGAATGCATTTAAAGCAGGAACTGCACACCTAGCCATCAGAAGTGTGGCAGTATGAGTTCTGTAAAGTTTTTTAGGGTCCAGTGTGTGCGTCTGATGGCCCAAAGCTGACTCAGAGCCATATGATTAGAATAACAAGGCAATGTAAAATCAGTTTAATGCAGTTGACAGTAGCAGCTCAGATGGAAATCAGCCAATTGTGAGGGGAGCAGAGGACCAAAACTGTAAGAGTTGTGGGACAAGTGAAGAGAACACTGTTGGCATTATTGTTAGCATAAAAGATGGAAATTTAAATAAATGTTAAATTTTTAAATTGATCATTACCTCCTGTGTCTAAATGAACATATATATATATATATATATATATATATATATATATACTGAATACCAGTAAAAAAAAATGAAGTAATGCACTCTTTTCAAGGATGCCCCAAAGACCATCACTTTTCAAAATAATAATAATAATCAGTAATACAAATAATATGAAAGTTACTTACATGTCAAAGATGGTGTTTGTGATCTTGAAGAATCTAAACGTGATAAGGAAATGAAAGAAAGTGTGTGAGGAAAAAAATACAAACATTTTCGGTTTTTCCCAGGATAATTCAATATAAAAGATTCTCTTACTAAAAAAATGAACAGTGTAATTAAAAGTCTGAAAGGCATTGCATGTGTTTATATGGTAAACTGACTAATTCAAGCAGCAAACACTAGCAGTGCAAAAATGTATCTAACTAGCTGACAGACTTAAAAGTCACAGGAAGATATATCAAAATGGTGACTTATGCCAGAACAAATGACTTGACAGACATAAATCCTAAATTTCCTTTAAGTAAAAAATTGGTGACATAGTAATAAGTGATCCCTAGTGGTTTTCAAATTATTACATGGCTTGTTAATTTTTTTATTAAATTATTAAGAAGCCAGATGACTTCAAAACATTTACAAATTACTATAAAGCACTATCCAAACTTCAAAACAAGTGCCAAAATCTCCAAATTAAAAGTACTCGCAAACTATAACAATTTGATTATACTTAAAAATATGCAAAAGCTAATTTAGTGGAATTTTTACCTGCTCCAGAATACATTAAAAATGCACTATTTAATTGAAAAGAACAAAGTTTGTGTACTTTTAGAAAGGATTATTAGATATTTGCCATAAAGAGGGTCTCGTACATTTACGAGCATCAAATTTCCTGGATTTCATGGTTTCAAAGTTTAATAAGTCTTTGAACTTCATAATAAAATTGAGTCCATTATTAGCAAAACGAATTTAAAAAAGAGAAAAAAATGCTTAGTAAATAATAATTGTTTTAAACTTAAGCTTTGTAATTGTAGCAGATTTCATTATGTGTGTAATTTTTTATTTAGCCCCACAGTAGTAAAAGCCATAAATGGGAGTTAGATTTATTACTAGTATTTTACACAGCATTCAGCTATAGTAACATGTTCTCCATTTTCCTACTTCACCATCTGATCTGAACAGCTGCACTCTCTTAATTAATTAATAACCAAACATTTCTCAGTAACCAATAACTAGATGGAACAGCACAGTATCTAAGAGAGAGATCAGACAGTGTTTGAGCTAAAGAAGCTGTGTGTTTCTTTTGGGGGCTTTTTGCACACTGATTCACCACCGTTTTCCTACAGTACAATGCATATCTGGTAACATTACTGTAAACGTGACCAGTAGGTTCACGTTCAGATCAGAAATTCGTTTCAGCTGCAGGCATCTACTGCAGTAATTTAAACAATCACCTCATACGCCTCATGTTTTACACGCCTATAAGGTGAGCTTGCTACACTGCACATAAATATTACGTGACATGGTATGACTCATGTTCAAACATTTAAGATACTGTTCAGCCATTTTGTTTACTGGGTAGTGCATAATGGCCAAGTTACCTGAGCGGGAATCCACTAAAGCCAAAAAAATAATATATATATTTTTTAATTAATTACAAATACCTTATAGGAAAACTTAAGAAAAGGTTGCAGAAGCACAGAAACAAACTGCCGTGTACGTTATAGTATGTAAATTCAAAAACTGTATAGAGAGAATGGCGCAATGAAAACGGAATAAGATAAGATAAACTTTATTGAGTAGAATATAGGCAGTAAGAGTTTTGTAATTAACTTTTAATTACGTTTGCCAAAGACAATGACAGTAAATTAACCCAGCTCCACCTGCTTCTCTTTTCTCTAATACAGTAGAGTCTGATCTACTAAAAATCCTCATACTTGACAACACAATAAAACACAAGAAAAATCAGAATATGTTTGAGATTAGGATTTTTATTTGATGGTAAATCTATTTTTTTATGTCAGGTTTTTTTTACATTTCATTTTGTTTTACTTTGATGCTATAATAGATGATTTTAAAATTCAGTTAAATCTAAGATTATATAGCATCGCAGCAAAACAAGAGTCTCCTCAAGGTGCTTTATAATGTAAGGTGAAAACCCTACAGTATTAGCAGGAAAATACCCAACAATCAAAAGATCCCCTTTGAGCAAGCACTAGGCGACAGTGGGGAGGAAAAACTCCTTTTATAAGAAGAAACCTCCAGCAGAACCAGGCTCAAGAAGGGGCGGCCATCTGCTGCGACCGGTTGGGGGTGATGGAGAGACAATATAGGGAGACAAGATGAAATATACTTCTGTTGGCCAATTACATTGTTTTTGAATAAATTATTGAATGCTTCGAGATCTTTAAAGAAGCATTGTAGTGTGTGTGTGTGGGGGGGGGGGGGGGGGTGTCAAGCTGGTCTTTTAGTCATCGCTGCTGCCCTTAAAGCAGCTCCTAAACGGCTTCATTAAAGCTTTTCCCACTGCTCGAAAGAACCTTGTAATTTTAGACTTCAGTGGGGGCTTGAGTACAACCTCAATAATCATGTCCAGGAGATCCTGAAAAAGTTCATCAAAAGTGTAATCATCTGGTGCAAGAGCCGAATGTACAAACTGATCTGCAGAGTCAAGCTCCTTTATAAGGGCTTTACTCATTTTCTTTAGAATCCGCCGTTTGTTATTTTTAAGAGCACTCACATATCCTGGGATTCTGACCTTATCTAGAAGCAGATCTGTAAGACGCCTGGTGATCGCTTCGTATTTTTCTATATTCAGAGTCTTTGTGTCGAAACTACATTTCTCCAGGAGCTTATCTAACAGACAGTTACTGAAGTCTCTGACAATTTTCTCAGTCTCCTCCTGTAAGTTTTTAGAGGTTGATGGCTGACTTTGAGCTTCTGTAAGCCCAGCTTCAGTGATTGGTTCAGGCTCAGGGCTGTTTTCTGGGGGTGGGCCCTGCAGGTCTCCTGTCTCCTGCTGTAAGTTTTTAGAGGTTGATGGCTGACTTTGAGCTTCTGTAAGCCCAGCTTCAGTGATTGGTTCAGGCTCAGGGCTGTTTTCTGGGGGTGGGCCCTGCTCTAGTACATTCACGCAGGAGACTGTTTCATTTTTGGGAGGACAATCTGGACATGACTCTGGTTCAGACAGTCTGTCATTTTCTTTTTGCTCTGTTGGAGTCAGTGCTCTTAAAATCACAACCTGGATGTCTCCCACGGCACCAGAAATCTTGTCACTTTGGACACTTTATCCAAAGCATCATTCTCTAACCACAGAAGAGTGTTTTGCAAAAACGTTTGCACTGAGTCTTCTATAGTCACATAGAGGACCTTGGGCGAAAAGGGTAACTCATCTGTTGGCTCTGCAGACCTAGAGATCACGGAGTCTGAAAGACCTTTTCCTGATAGCATCACAGGGAGTACATATCTTTCAGTTGACTGGAGATGGTCATACACTTTATCTGTCAACTCCCTGGAAAACATCTCAGTTGCCTTTATCTTTTCCAGGGGGTTCCAGATAAGGTTAAAATGTTCTGGCCCGTTTAATTTATTAAACATTTGTTCAAGAATGGGTTTGATGGTGTTATAATCAACTGGGGAAGAACTTTTAAGCATGCTATCCATCACTGGTGTGTTTACATAGCTACAAAAAGAACTGTAGTTGTCCATACAATCTGCTCTCTGATCATCAAGAGACTTGACCGGTTCGTGGAGACAGATGAAGAACCTTTTGTTTTTCTTCACCAGGTGTTTTATCTCTCTGATCAATTTGTAAAACTGCTTTTTGGCAAAAGCGCAGAAGCGGTCTTTGTGCAGCTTTTGGTCATTGCTTTTTCTGGATGGGATGCATGACGTGAAAAAGTTTTTCACCTTTTGGATAATTAACTGCACATTAAAAGCGGGTTTGCGTGAGTCACATTTCTCACTAGATGCGACATCTTCACCATCAGAATACTGCAGATTATCAATTATTGTGTTTACAATGTCAGCTGCAGCTATTTGTGCTGGCGTGCTGGGACGCTGGAGACTTTCAGCTGTCTCAGCATCTGTGCACTTCTCTATTTCTGTGTCATCTTCGGCATTCGAATACTTCAGAGTGTCAAATATTGCACTGACAACATCAGCCACGATCACTTCATCTGGGGTGCTGGAACGACTTTCCGCCATCTCTCCAGTTTCTTCTTTTTTCTCTACAGGCGTCATGTCATTTTCATCCTTATTGTCCTCTGTGATTCCTGTGTCTGTGCTCCATTTGGTGAGAGTGCTGCTCACCTCCTCAACAACCATTGCCTTCTCAGAGATCTTTAAATCAGTACTCTCTGCTCTTGAATTAGACAGGCTAGGGGAACTAGCTGCGCTGCCCTTTGACATGCACTGGCTGCTTAGCTTACCTGCACATTTTTCCAAACACGAGGCTGCGAGAGAGACCATGCGTCGAAGGTTTTTTGTGGTTGTCATTTTTCCACTGACATAAACAGAAGGATCTGACTGTAAATCCGGGTTGTAAATCCACTCGGCGACGGTGGATAGGAAAAACTCCCTTTAAAGGAAGAAACCTATTGCAGAACCAGGCTCAGGGAGGGTCATCTGCCTTGACTAGTTGGGGGGGTGAGGGGGAAAAAAGAAAAGAAAAAGGATGAAGAAGGGAGGGGAGAAAGAAAAATGGAGAGTGATGGAGAGCGGTGGTACGAGAGAAAGGGAAAAGAGGGGAGGTGAAAAGAAAGGGATAGAAAGGAGGAAAGAAAACCCCAACAATCCCCTCTGAGCAAGCACTCGGCGATGGTGGATAGGAAAAACTCCCTTTAAAGGAAGAAACCTATTGCAAAACCAGGCTCAGGGAGGGTCATCTGCCTTGAGTAGTTGGGGGGAAGAAAAAGGATGAAGAAGGGAGGGGAGAACGAAAAAATGGAGAATGATGGAGAGGTGGAAGGAGAGAAAGGGCAAGAGGGGAGGTATAGGGGTGAGGAGATGAGAAAAGCGGTGGAGGAAGACCAGGCTATGCCGCCTCATGATCCAGTGAGGAAGCAGGAGGGTCCCTCCTCCTGAAAAACCAGAAGCGTTCCTTCTTCTTTTTCAGGCACTGTTTGGAGCTCTTTTTTTCTGTAGGATGAGGGTTTTCAGTTCTTCGGTTGTTACTGTAATTTCCTCCTCAAGTTTCTTGCATTTTTTCTCCAGTTCTTCTAATTGTGCTTGTTTTTCTTCTCCTGTATTTTTTCCAGTTGCTCTTTTTCCTGAAGAAGCTCTTGGTTTTTCTCCAGGGCTTCATCAAGCTGTACTTGCAGCTGCTGTTTCAAGTTGACAGCGTCTTGGAGATTCCCATAGATCTCCAGACTAACAGCTTGCGCTTGTTGAAGCTGGCAGGACATTGTTCTTAACTCATGCCTGTTCTGCTTCTTTTCTGTCATCAGACTTGCAATGCGCTGCTTTGCTTGATTAAACATTATTCCCCAGCCCTCATTTATGTTATCCACGTTGGGCTGCTTCTGTTGGTTCACCAGCATTTCCTTGTGCCTTTCTTCCAAGTCTTTATTTCGGCCTTCCAGTTCTCTGTATTCAGTGTCCAGTTGTTTCTTCTCATAAAGCACTTGTGCATTTCTGTGCAGTGCTTCATTAATCTTTACTTGCAAGACATCATTTTGTTTCTTCATGTTGTGAAGTTTGCATTCCATGTCTTTCTCCTTTATGTCCTGCTGTTTCTTCTCTTGAAGAAGCTCTTGGTTTTCCTCCAGGGCTTCATCAAGCTGTACTTGCAGCTGCTGATTCAGGTTGACAGCATGTTGGAGATTCTGTTGGTTCACCAGCATTTCCTTGTGCCTTTCTTCCAAGTCTTTATTTCGGCCTTCCAGTTCTCTGTATTTAGTGTCCAGTTGTTTCTTCTCATGAAGCACTTGTGCATTTCTGTGCAGTGCTTCATTAATCTTTACTTGCAAGACATCATTTTGTTTCTTCATGTTGTGAAGTTTGCATTCCATGTCTTTCTCCTTTATGTCCTTCTGTTTATTCTCTTGAAGAAACTCTTGGTTTTCCTCCAGGGCTTCATCAAGCTGTACTTGCAGCTGCTGTTTCAAGTTGACAGCGTCTTGGAGTTTCCCATAGATCTCCAGACTAACAGCTTGTGCTTGTTGAAGCTGGCAGGACATTGTTCTTAACTCATGCCTGCTCTGCTTCTTTTCTGTCATCAGACTTGCAATGCGCTGCTTTGCTTGATTAAACATTATTCCCCAGCCCTCATTTATGTTATCCACGTTGGGCTGCTTCTGTTGGTTCATGAGACTTTCCTTGTGCCTTTCTTCCAAGTCTTTATTTCGGCCTTCCAGTTCTCTGTATTCAGTGTCCAGTTGTTTCTTCTCATGAAGCACTTGTGCATTTCTGTGCAGTGCTTCATTAATCTTTACTTGCAAGACATCATTTTGTTTCTTCATGTTGTGAAGTTTGCATTCCATGTCTTTCTCCTTTATGTCCTTCTGTTTCTTCTCTTGAAGAAACTCTTGGTTTTCCTCCAGGGCTTCATCAAGCTGTACTTGCAGCTGCTGATTCAGGTTGACAGCATGTTGGAGATTCTGTTGGTTCACCAGCATTTCCTTGTGCCTTTCTTCCAAGTCTTTATTTCGGCCTTCCAGTTCTCTGTATTTAGTGTCCAGTTGTTTCTTCTCATGAAGCACTTGTGCATTTCTGTGCAGTGCTTCATTAATCTTTACTTGCAAGACATCATTTTGTTTCTTCATGTTGTGAAGTTTGCATTCCATGTCTTTCTCCTTTATGTCCTGATTTTTCTTCTCTTGAAGAAACTCTTGGTTTTCCTCCAGGGCTTCATCAAGCTGTACTTGCAGCTGCTGTTTCAAGATGACAGCCTCTTGGAGTTTCCCATAGATCTCCAGACTAACAGCTTGTGCTTGTTGAAGCTGGCAGGACATTGTTCTTAACTCATGCCTGCTCTGCTTCTTTTCTGTCATCAGACTTGCAATGCGCTGCTTTGCTTGATTAAACATTATTCCCCAGCCCTCATTTATGTTATCCACGTTGGGCTGCTTCTGTTGGTTCACCAGCATTTCCTTGTGCCTTTCTTCCAAGTCTTTATTTCGGCCTTCCAGTTCTCTGTATTCAGTGTCCAGTTGTTTCTTCTCATAAAGCACTTGTGCATTTCTGTGCAGTGCTTCATTAATCTTTACTTGCAAGACATCATTTTGTTTCTTCATGTTGTGAAGTTTGCATTCCATCTCTTTCTCCTTTATGTCCTGCTGTTTCTTCTCTTGAAGAAGCTCTTGGTTTTCCTCCAGGGCTTCATCAAGCTGTACTTGCAGCTGCTGATTCAGGTTGACAGCATGTTGGAGATTCTGTTGGTTCACCAGCATTTCCTTGTGCCTTTCTTCCAAGTCTTTATTTCGGCCTTCCAGTTCTCTGTATTTAGTGTCCAGTTGTTTCTTCTCATGAAGCACTTGTGCATTTCTGTGCAGTGCTTCATTAATCTTTACTTGCAAGACATCATTTTGTTTCTTCATGTTGTGAAGTTTGCATTCCATGTCTTTCTCCTTTATGTCCTTCTGTTTATTCTCTTGAAGAAACTCTTGGTTTTCCTCCAGGGCTTCATCAAGCTGTACTTGCAGCTGCTGTTTCAAGTTGACAGCGTCTTGGAGTTTCCCATAGATCTCCAGACTAACAGCTTGTGCTTGTTGAAGCTGGCAGGACATTGTTCTTAACTCATGCCTGCTCTGCTTCTTTTCTGTCATCAGACTTGCAATGCGCTGCTTTGCTTGATTAAACATTATTCCCCAGCCCTCATTTATGTTATCCACGTTGGGCTGCTTCTGTTGGTTCATGAGACTTTCCTTGTGCCTTTCTTCCAAGTCTTTATTTCGGCCTTCCAGTTCTCTGTATTCAGTGTCCAGTTGTTTCTTCTCATGAAGCACTTGTGCATTTCTGTGCAGTGCTTCATTAATCTTTACTTGCAAGACATCATTTTGTTTCTTCATGTTGTGAAGTTTGCATTCCATGTCTTTCTCCTTTATGTCCTGCTGTTTCTTCTCTTGAAGAAGCTCTTGGTTTTCCTCCAGGGCTTCATCAAGCTGTACTTGCAGCTGCTGATTCAGGTTGACAGCATGTTGGAGATTCTGTTGGTTCACCAGCATTTCCTTGTGCCTTTCTTCCAAGTCTTTATTTCGGCCTTCCAGTTCTCTGTATTTAGTGTCCAGTTGTTTCTTCTCATGAAGCACTTGTGCATTTCTGTGCAGTGCTTCATTAATCTTTACTTGCAAGACATCATTTTGTTTCTTCATGTTGTGAAGTTTGCATTCCATGTCTTTCTCCTTTATGTCCTGATTTTTCTTCTCTTGAAGAAACTCTTGGTTTTCCTCCAGGGCTTCATCAAGCTGTACTTGCAGCTGCTGTTTCAAGATGACAGCCTCTTGGAGTTTCCCATAGATCTCCAGACTAACAGCTTGTGCTTGTTGAAGCTGGCAGGACATTGTTCTTAACTCATGCCTGCTCTGCTTCTTTTCTGTCATCAGACTTGCAATGCGCTGCTTTGCTTGATTAAACATTATTCCCCAGCCCTCATTTATGTTATCCACGTTGGGCTGCTTCTGTTGGTTCATGAGACTTTCCTTGTGAATTTCTTCCAAGTCTTTATTTCGACCTTCCAGTTCTCTGTATTCAGTGTCCAGTTGTTTCTTCTCATGAAGCACTTGTGCATTTCTGTGCAGTGCTTCATTAATCTTTACTTGCAAGACATCATTTTGTTTCTTCATGTTGTGAAGTTTGCATTCCATGTCTTTCTCCTTTATGTCCTGCTGTTTCTTCTCTTGAAGAAACTCTTGGTTTTCCTCCAGGGCTTCATCAAGCTGTACTTGCAGCTGCTGTTTCAAGTTGACAGTGTCTTGGAGATTCCCATAGATCTCCAGACTAACAGCTTGTGCTTGTTGAAGCTGGCAGGACATTGTTCTTAACTCATGCCTGCTCTGCTTCTTTTCTGTCATCAGGCTTGCAATGCGCTGCTTAGCTTGATTAAACATTATTCCCCAGCCCTCATTTATGTTATCCACGTTGGGCTGCTTCTGTTGGTTCATGAGACTTTCCTTGTGCCTTTCTTCCAAGTCTTTATTTCGGGCCTCCAGTTCTCTGTATTTAGTGTCCAATTGTTTATTCTCATGAACCATTTCTGCATTTCTGTGCAGTGCTTCATTAAGCTTTACTTGCAAGACTTGTTGGTTCTTGACAAACCCATTGTGCCTTTCTTCCAGCTGTTTATTATGGGTCTCCATTTGTCTGCACTGCTCTTCAAGTTGAATCTTCTCTGCTTGGATTTGTTTAATCCTGTCTTCTAGATTTTGGTTTACCTGCCTACTTTCAGCTGATGGGGAATTTGGCTGTGCACCCTCGAGAGGACAGCCAGCGTAAGCTTGTTGTTTTTTGCTGTGTTTTCTTTCAGACATGTTGTAGTCTTGATAAAATTACTGTTTCCAAAAGTTTCTAAGGCGTACGTTTGAATGCTGCGAACACGAGTGCTGCGAATCAACTGACTAAATGTTTAGGATTCGCACCCCTATTTAAGGCTTTCAGATCAAAGGCATATATGTGCCTTTGATCTGAAAGAACCATCGTAGTATGATGTCATAGGAATTAGGCTGTCACATGACATAATTGAATGAGGATTCTTTTTTTTTAGGTGAGTCAAGTTTTATTCTGTTATTTTTAGCTTTTAGCTTCTATTTTTCTCATTTTTAACATTTATATTTTTAAAATTATTCAACTTTATTCAACAAAAATTTCCCATGTATTTCAGTGGAAAAATTCTCATTCAACTTACTCCTCTTTAAACTCTTACCACTTCCACATACGTTGACATAGAGCCACCATTCAAACTTTAAAACGAAGCCAAAACATTCAACTATTCAACTTGCATTTATATTTTCAATATCTATTATACTTTTTCTTCAGTTCCAGTTTAAGTTTCATCCTTTTTTTTCCAGCCGTTTCAGAGTTTATAATGGGTGTGTATGGGACAGAATGTTGGTGCTAGAGTGAGACAGCTCAACTGCCAGAGTGAGAGAAGGGGGAGAATTAATCTTAAAATCTTTTCTTAAAACTGCTGCTGTGTCCACAAAGTTTGCTCTACAGCCATCATTTTACCCTCAAAACGTAGCCATCGCTGTCCTCTTTCATCCAATGTGTGTATTATTGTAATAGGTGTTATGGTTCTTTCATAAAAGTCACCAATGCACAGCCTCCTCCCTCCAACTCTTCCATAGACTCCAATGTTAAAATGGCTCAGAAAGTTTGTTTGAAAATCAGAAGTACAGGCTGTCTTTACACTGTCACCATGTCCATATAATAAACTCCACAGGCATGAAAACTGAGAAATCAGTAGACTAGACATTGCTGGTGCTCACGGTGAAAGGATTTTGTCAATATGACTTGTACTTTTCATTTGGGAATGATTTGTTTTGGGCTGACTTTTCTGTTCATTTTAAGCAGCAGAAGTGAGGCGCATGTCTGTGTGCGTGCCATTGGGTGCAGTCACTATAGCAACCAGGCTCACACCTGCCTGCTTAACGAGCTCTCTCTCACTCTGCCAAGGTTAAACCTAAAAATGTCTGCTGCATCTAAGCAGTTGTAGTAAGATTAACTTTTTCAATAGGTACAATAAGACAGATTTGACAGGGTTTTGCCACAGATTAATAGTTTGTCAGTAGTTAGTATATGCCAACTAAGTAGAGCATTGTGATTGGCACACAGGTTTTTCAGATCTGGGCAGTTGGAGTCAGTTGATGTCTTTAAAATCATCCTTTCTGACTGGATAATTAAAGCTCACAGCATCTACCTGTCTGTAGTTGATTTTCCCACATTTTAATTACGTTTAGCTAATCTAATCTCATTTAACTATACAGACTATAAACAGAGGTTTATAGTCTGTATAGTTTATCTCCCCACTAACACACTTAAAGTAGTCTTAAAATGAAACCCACAAAACAGTTCAAGATGAAATACTTTTTATTTGCTCATGTAATGCCAGTTGCCGTGTTTTTCTGTATGTCACTCATTCGCTTATACTCAGGTTTCGCTCCCTAGTTTAAAGGCTGTAAGCTGCAGCCGTTGCTCTAACACTGTATAAATGTAACGGGCCTCAGTGCTGGTTCTAATAGTCTGAGCTGCTTCCAGCTTTATTTGTGAAGAGCACAGCAGCTTCCAAAACACGTAGCTAGCTCGTACAGCTGCGACATAAAACTTTCATAAGCTAAGATGACCTTAAAATAACGGGGCTATGTGCGGTGATGCTAGCGTTAGCCACGTTAGCATGTTACCTTCACAGGTGGTCAGACTTTGTAAACAGGCACTCAGTCAGAGGTTGGGCTCTCGGTTTCGCTGCAGGGTCCCTTCATTCTTCACATATCCGTGTCGAACCGAGTGTAAATCCCGAGGCCGAACGGCCTTTGTACAAGCACACACGCTTCTTAGCAGGGGGAAGCTATGAGCTAGAAAAATCCAGGCTGGCAGACAGCCTGTGTCTGACCAACCAATCAGAGAGCTCCTTACATCCCACGGTGTGGCTAATTTGAATAGCAGCAGGATTTTTAAAATGAAATTGTTAATCCAACTGCTAATCCAAATGCTAATCCACATGTTAATCCCTGAGCAAACAGGAAAGGGAAATGGATTTTGAAATGCAGTTTATTAAAGTGCAATTCGAAAAAAGGTTTTTGAAATGAAGTTTATTAAAGTGCAATTCGAAAATGTTTTTTGAAATGAAGACTTAAAAAGCATTTTAAAAATCAGTTTATTAAATTGGAATTCAAAAATGAATTGACAAATGCAGATTATATTCTACAATTCATTAATTAAGCACAGGATTTTTTTATTTTGATGCGCATGGCTCTTGTGGTCCTCCATAAGTCTAAGGATCGGGGTGAATTTGAGAAAAACGATTAAGGTTTTTTCAGGTGTTTTGGAGAAAACGCGGAGGATTTTTTTAAGGAGTTTTGCCTTTACTCCGCAGAGGATCGGGGTGGGAGCCGCGCTGAATTTGAGAAAAAAGACTAAGGATTTTTGGAGAAAAGAGTTTTTTATGTTGGGAGCCGCGGTGCGTTTTTCGGGGATCGCGAGAGTTTTGTTTTATTTTTTTTATTTTTTTTCACGATTCTGAGTTTTATTCTAAATCTCCTTGTTCGGATTAAACAAATGCATATAAATTGAAATAAAGTTTCCCCCCAAGGCATGCAGCCTGTATTTCTGGCCATACTGAACGTTACAAAAGCACAAGTTTAACTAAGCACTTTTACTATGGTTTAACACATTTTCACACATAAGCACGGAGCCCGAGACACACAAAGCGAGTCCGGAGACACAGGCGCGCCCACGCGCGCCCAGACACACAACCTCGGGCACGCGCCCTCGCACACACGCCACCAGATGGCGTTTTTTAAGCATAAAAAAAAATAAAAACTTTTTTTTTTTTAAATGGATTAAAAAATAAAAGAATGCTATTTGATATATAAGAAACTTAAATAATCAATTAGTTCTTTTTAGGGGGAAAAAGCAATGAGCTATGAACTAGCATATTTTTATGAATATCATATTTTTATGAATATCATATTTTTATGAATATCATATTTTTATTACTTCCTTTATTACTTTATCACTTCCTAGGGCCATAAATCTTTCTTAGGGGGCCATAAACCACTCAGTTTGACATAAGGGGTATAATATCCCTCTCTCAGGTGAATCATCGTCTATATCCATCGCTTATATATAGTCTACATCACTGAAACACTTTTGGAGCCAGCCTCGAGTGGCTACTTCAGAAATTACTCTGTGTATTTGGCTGTTCCCCATTTGGCCTCATTCTTCAGCCTTGGATGTTGGTGCTTGCTGTAGACACATCAGTTTTGGTTGATCCTAAAAGTGATGAATGATACAGCTTTTAAATTCCTCTGTAAACCACAATATATGAGCTACATGACAGTGTTGCAGATATTTGGCATGAGTGTCAAAAACACCATTAAAACAAACACTGCAATGAAAGCAACCGTGGTTGTTATGAGAATCAAAATTACAAACTGGAGTGACTGTAAGACTAATTTATCTCTTCAAACATATCTTTCAGTTGATTCTCTTTTTTCACCATCTATGTGACTTCACTCACTTTTACAAACAAGCACAGCAAAGACTTACATTTAATTGCACGTCCAAGCCTGCTACATAATTAACACTGGGTTGTATAAGCCTTTTATGTGCTTGGATGCTGTATCAGAGGCAGATTATATCTGTACTAATCTACCCCCAAGTGTGAAGTGAAGACATCTTTTAATACTGCATGTTGCTACACAGCTTCAGGCACAATTATAAATGTCATTAGCTGTCCCGCTGCTTCCCTTCTTGTCTGTCTTCTTTGTTGTGTGGCCCACATTCTTTAAAGATCTCCATTATTAATTTAGCTTGAAAGGCCCTCAAGATGTGTAAGGCTGTGCATGCATGCATGTGTGTGTGTTGTGTGGGGACTGTCTTTTAAACCTACCGTGTCTGTGTTTTTCTTGTTGCTTGTGGCTAAGACAAAAGATATCCCAGGTTCAAAGGTCCTGCTGACCTTAACAATGCATGATATTGGTACCAAAAGAAAAACAGAGCTCTGATTCACACTAAAAACTAAACTGATGAGTTAAGATAAAGCTACTGAAGTGAACATCTTTTAGAATACTAGCTTAGTGTGGATGAATGTTGTGGTAAATAGTCTCAGACAAGGTCCTTCCTCCTGGGAAAGCAAAATAGATATGATGAAGTGGTATGAGTGGAATTCCTAAATATGTTCATGCCTCAGCCATCTGAATCTAATGGAAAATGCCACCTCACCTTTCTTGTATTTATATATTTTCCCACTTTATGATTTAAACATGGTCTGTGAAAATGGGGCAGTCTCAAAAACACAGTTTATCCTCCAATCCAATGTCCAATGCTCGTCATAGCATTTACCTAGACTAATTAATCCCTGATACTTGACTTGGTAAATTCATGTTTACTTCAAGAAGCCACCTTCTATCATTTGTGCCCATTCACTGTAACCACCACCATAGCACCAAGGGCTAAAATTGCAGAAAAGTATCTTTAACTATTAATGCAGTCCTTGATTTCTTTGTGTTGCTGCTCTCAAATCTTGGGTGGTTAAAAGGTAACATAAATTTTATGATCATCGTAGAATCCCACTTCCAAAGACATTAGGACAGAAGTTGGGCATACAACACATCTCGCAATTCTTTGGAGAGGAAGAACAAAAAAACTGGAAAAGTAAGTGTTAATAAAAAGAAACCACTGGAGTAACATTTTGCAACAAATTACATTTATTGACAACAGATCAGTAACATGATGGGGTATTAAAAAGGCACCTTAAAAGTATACATACAATACATACAGACAATATCTGTATGTATAGTGTGACAAAGACCCGGGCCAGTTTGCAGCTCATGCCACAGGGTCTTGGCCATCATGTCCTGATTGCCTGATTACTTTACTGTAAGCAAGTGCAGTGCAGGAATGGGTTAAGAGAAACGCATCAACTTCAACTGTTGATGCGTACAGCATCTTCTTTTACCACAGGGACAGGCCATATTTGCAAAAATTATTTAAAAATATTAAATTGTAAAGCACTTTGTGAATTTTGTTCTTTAAAAGTGCTTTATAAATAAACCTTACTTAGTAGAAGATCCACTTAAAATGACACAGTGTGTATTTAGAGACTATCACAGCAATGTTTAGAGTGTTAGAAGGGCAGGAGCTATATTATAATGCCCAAATAAATACCTGTGCCAGAATAAAATGAACTGGCCAAAAAGATATGAATGTGTTTTTTAGCAAAAAACTTGCATTTTTAGTGTTTATCCTAAATTCAAGATGTAGTATCAGGAAATAGTCTGTTTCAGGTCTTAAATCATTTTCCTTCAGATTTAAAGGACTTATTATTTCCTCCTTTCTTTCATTTCATTCAGTATATATCTGATGTGTACGTGGTTACTGTTAACTTCAATTTCCCCATGACTGGTGGAATTTGTTTGACTGCTCTAGTTCACTCCAAAAACATCCACATTAGGCAGTAGATGTGAGATAGGTGACATATTTAAAGATTGAAGTGGCTATAGTAACCCTGAAAAAACATCCATACAAATGCTAGTCTATTTCCAAATGTAGAATACATATTTCTTTAAAAAGAAATTGTATTTTTTTTTCACCTTTAGGTTAACAACATAACTGTCACTGAAGGTTAAAGATTTCCCCACAAGGGCACAAATATGTGACTGTGACAACCTTGCATGTTGCCTTTTGTCCTCTATGTGGACCCATGCTGTTTGTGTGAACAGTATTCAAGACCTAGTTCATGCAGGGAGCGTGCGCTTAAGATGCCGCAACCCTAATCAACGGATCAACATGAAGCTGGTGACCTGGCAAGGATTAAATTGTTCTCTATCCTTTTTTAAAGAGCCTTAAGAACACATGGGGTCCCTAAGTGGGTAACTGGTTGTACTGAGCATAAATTCCTCATGCACAGACAGCAGCTGTTCATGTCTGCCAAATAGCTGTTTTGCTGCCACGAGGGCAAGGTGGCCATGACCACAAGGGCTGAAGGAATGATGTAATACAGCCGTCTTTTATGGGGATACCCGTCAAAATACTCCGGGCATAATAAAAAGAAGTACACTGATAGAAGTGTTATAAGGGCTTCATGTGTGTTTGTTCATTTAAAGCTGGGAGGCCAGCTAATGTTCTCTGTAAGTACGTGATTTGGTTTGAAGGTAATCCACCTCCACAGCATTTAGGAAGCGCTCAGTTGCTAAACTGAGGAGTTAATTTTGATGTATGAGAATGATGTTCTAATTTAACTGCACGCTGAAGAGCGATGATAATTAAGAAAGCAGGTGGGAATTTGGGAGATGGCAGTTTGGAGTAAATCATACCACACCGCTACAAGCCCTATTAGCAGCAGCAGCAGCACTTTGGAAATTTCCACAGAGGTGGCGTGAATGTGAATTTGTGCTGCTCCACTTCCCCACCCCTACCCGCCTGGGACCACCTTGTGGGAAGTGATGCATCTTTAACTCCTAGGGTGACGCAGATGGTGTGTGCATCATGCAACATGACAACTGCATTAAGTATGAACACTACCCTGTCTACTGACCACATAGGTCTGTTTTCCTGGAGATACTGTTATTCCAGCTGCTTGAACTCAATGTGTGGATGGGTGTCCATGAGTGTCCGAGTGCGCAAGATCTCCCTTTAATTATCAGCAACAGCAGCCTATTATCATTGTACTGATAAAATTGCTAACTAGACTACGGCTTCCTTTTTCTGGATTGTGCAGTGGTTTTAAATTCAGACTTTTTTTTAAAGATCTCTTTTCTGTTGATGTATGTTTTATAGGGGTGTGACAAATCTGAAATAAAGCACTGAAAAAACTTTTTTAAAAAGTATATTTGTCTTATTTCTAGTCAAAATTATCTTATTACACTTACGTCCCTATATTACTGAAATGTTGCTCTGTAGCTGATTTTGTCTTATTTTAAGTGTTTTAAGTTGAATAGAAACAAGACTTGGTAAGATTTTGAGTTTTTGGAGTGAGACAAAACAATGCAATGCAAACATCTAGAATATTGTATCATAATTCCTTTTTCCAATACTGAAGCCTGTAATATTTAAAGGTTTCAGAATGATGTGTTGAGAAAAAGACATCAGAATAATAGATAAAATAAAATGTTAAAAGTTCAATTAAATTTATTCAGAAATACTCTGAATAGAAGATGTAAACAATTATAACAAACTACTAAGTGAAGTTTTTCTATTTTTCTTAAATAAAAACTTAGACGCCCACTGTAAATTTTAAATAACATGTTATAAGTTCCTGATGTTAAATCATGATTTATAGTGACGGTTCCTTTTTTTATAAAAAAATTTCATAAAAATATTTATAAAAGTACGGTGTGCTTTTTAAAAAATCACAATATATTTAACTTGTACCTTTATGCAGTAGCTTCCCAATAGGTGTTAGCAGATGTGGCCACTAGTTGGTAGCCTTGTCCTTTTTATTTAATTCAAAATCCCAGTTGTGTTCTTACTACACCTGTAAGACTGTGTTTCTTATTTTAATGGCAAAGAGATCAAAAGCAAGGCATGCTATCTCTTCTTGACAATATCTCTCCAAAAATGTTAAATAACATCACAAGAGATGAATACAACATTTTTTAATTAATTTACTTTTTTGCTAATTGAAGGATATCGTTTTGCATCAGTCTCCAGGCAGTGCGTTTACATACAGGTTATTTTACTGCTGACCAAAGCCAGCGTTTACAGTAAACACCTGTAAATATACACGCCACTTGCATAGGTGTCATTCAGGTTATTTCCATTATAGTGTGTGTGTGTGTGTGTGTGTGAAACAGGGAGGGGGCAGGTTGTGGGGTGAAGGGGGCAGGTACGAGACTTTCAGCCACTCCTCCTCAGGGCCACGGCGCGTCTCTGCTCCAATGGAAACAGGCGGGATCCCCGGACTCGTCCAATCACACCTTTCCTCCATGAGGGCGGCGGGGTGGGGGGAGTCCTGAACCGGAGGCAGGACCCGACGAACTTCCACACTCGCCACAGGAAAAGTCGGGAAAACACATCTGTCCCCGCATGACGCTGTTTGTGTCGGCCTGCGTGTGTCGTTAAAGCCGTAGCGGTGACCGTTAGCGGGCCGGCAGTTTCCCGGAGCGCCGGTGAAGTTGTGGCCGCTGTTGACGGCGGTGTGGTAGCGTCGGGACGCTTTGCCGCTATGGAGAACATTCACTGATCGGATTTGGAATTGTTTTTCTTGGATTTATCCCCGGTAAACCGAGTTGTTCCCGCATATATCCTATTGGCACTGTGGAGTAGGAATATTTGGATGAAAAAAAAATGCCTGGGAAAACCAAGTACAACCTCGTAGATGATGGGCACGATCTGAGGATCCCATTGCACAACGAGGAAGCATTCCAGCATGGGATCAACTTCGAGGCAAAGGTGAGTTTCCAAGTAACTTTGAAGTGGTTAGCGCAGCACTTCATTTATATTTTATTATGTCACCGAGTCTTCTTCGTTAACTAACCTGTGCACGAATAGCGCCTTGTTTAACTCGTATATACCGTAAACAAAACAGGTAACTGGCATAAGACTCTTGGGTCTCCCGAGAATTTGTTTTGTGCTTACGTAGTAAACTTAAGTTGTCAGCTTGTCAAGAGGTAAAAGTTGCCCAAAGCTGGGCTGATTATTACCTTACTGTAGGAACTTGTGTTTGAGATTAAAGGAAAGTCAGCTTCCTTTTTCACTAATGTGCTGTACCTGTCATATTTTAGTACATTGGCAGTCTGGATGTGGCGCGGCCGAGCAGCCGAGTGGAGATAGTGGCGGCGATGAGAAGAATACGGGTGAGTGGAAGGAGCCTGACAGGACGCCGTTTAAAATCGTGCATTTTTTCATATTTTTCCTTATCCACATCATTTGATAGGACACGACTCCACGTTGTCCACGGTTTTTTCCTTTTCTTTTAAAATCTGTTTACTTTTTGGCATTGCGAAGCTAATTATGATGGAAGAGCGTAATGCTATTGAACTGGACCCTAAACGTAACATTAGCTTATTGTAGGCTTATAGCTTAGTTATTACTTCTAATAATGAGCACTACAATTATGCTTCCTCTAATATGTGTACTCATTTAATTCAGAGACAGACTCAGTTGGATTTTTAAATATCAATTTTACATATAATGCTTAAATCACATGTCAGATGACCAAATTGTAAAACTGACTTGGAGAAGGCCACAGTGTTGTTATTTAGCATTAGTTTTGTGTGAACACACCTTGGAGTTTAAATGTGGAGCCCTTTGAGCGTCTTTGACATGTCTTGCCTGGTGGGAGGTTTGGTCTCCCATGTGCTCCATCAGTGTTTTGAAGTTTCCTTTGAAGCGGTGCACTGGAGTGTGACTCTTACCCCCTCTCTCCCCCCTCTTTCTGCTGTGTAAATCCAAGATTTACAGCTTTTTCACTCCCAAAAAAGAAGGCTTCATCTTAATCAGTGTGTCTGCCAATCATATTGCGGCAAGCTGATGTTGTTGGAGGTGTTGATGTTTTCGGGGACTGGTGCTGAACTTGTAGGTGGAAACGAAGCGTTAGTTCTGTCCCTATTTATAATCTTGTGGTTTTAAAGAAAATTGTGCCCCCCACACATGCTGACATTTTATTTTAAAAAGCTGCCACATTTTTACCTCATTAACAGACTTCACTTTTGCTCTGCCATTGGCTCATTTCAGCAAGTTGCTCAACCTTTGAGCAGAGTTGAAAAAAAAAAAAAAACCCTCTCGTTGGCCCTTTAACAAAGAAGTGACCTGCTCCTAAAAAGTGGACCTCCCGGAATGCTGCCATGGCAGCTGTTGTTGTTGGCAAGAAAACGAGCATTGGTTTGGCTCCTCCGGTGTGAAAATGGTTTGACACTGGCTGGACAACACAATGGAGGGAAACCACAGGTATCAAACTTGGAATGGAGATCACGTTGGGGATCGGGGCGCTGCAGGAGTCACTCTGAAGGCATTTTGTTTGAGTTGGGTTACCAGTATGCCGAAGCAGTCTCCACTCAGTGATTATGTAAGAAAACCGCACTGGAATGCCACAGTATGTTTTGGTAAATGCAGAAATGATTGGTTTGTTTAATTACTTTTAGGGCATTCATTTACTGATTAGTACACGCTTACACCTTATGCAAAATCTGGACTTTTTAAGTAGGAAAAGAAATCACCGAAAGTAGAAACACTGTTATCTTCAGCAGGTTTATGACTGGCAGAGACAATCATGCATCTTTGCCGTTAGTTTCACTTAGAAAGAAACAACAAAAGGAGCTATAGAGGAGCTGTCCTTTATTTATCCTTGCAGTTAGAGTTGCCCCATAAAACCAGTTCACTGTGGATTAAGGACGACAACTGGGGATCAAGCAACATTCTTGCAGCCTACAGTATTGATTATTGATTCTTGACGTATATTATCTATCCCTGAAAATGTTTGGTCCTTCTTCAGTTTAATTGTACAGAAAAAAAAATCAGTGTTGTGCGTTTCATTTGTACCGCATCAAAACAGAGCTTTTCGTTATAGAATTGATCAACTTTCCCCTCGCTTCCCAGGCTTTTACTGTTGAGCAGCTGAAGAAAGTTCCGGGGGAAGCGATTGTTGACAAAGCACAGCAAATGCACAGATTGGATGCTTCTACTCTCTGCTCACTGAACAGCAATATAAAAGTGGAATCAAAACAATGCCTAGACAAAAGATAACATGCTAGTTTTTCCCAAGGTTCCAAGTTCTGTGGTGTTGAAATGCAGTAGTGTGATGAATAATCATAAAAGATTTGATCACAACTTCCTATTTCCCTGCCACAATTACAGTAACTGGTTTGTCTTTTATATGACAGCTACCAAACAAAGCTGACTGTTACCCGCACTCATGTTTTGTTTCTAATTGAAATGTTCGTGTAACACCGGCAGCTTGTGAAATTTTTTGAAAGTTAGTCAAAATGATGCTTTCCTGCAGCTTGTGTTTTTCTTGCATCAGACTCCATTTCTGCAGAGTCAGTCAAAGTTTTGGACGTTGCCTGGAAACCGGTTGATGTATGGTTTCATTGTTCATTGTGTGCATGAGTCACCTGTAAGCTGGTAGCTGATAACAAACAGACAACAGTGCAGGGCAGGAAATAGGCACCTAGAATGGAGCCGAACGCAAAAACCGGCAGGATTTGACGTTTTGTTACACACACACGCGTGCACACATAAAAACACACACGAGTAAACACACCCACTGTGTTGCACGTTGTTGTTGAATGATTAATGATCTCTCCAGAAATTAATGGAGAAAAACACTTAACAGATGGGAAGAGCAGTTTTCACTTCACGTAGTGAAACTTCCCAGCTGAAAGAAATGTAATGTTGAAAAAAGTTACTAATGCATTTATGAACTTTTTTTCTTTTTTTTTTTGGAACTCAGGGTTTGTTTTGCAGTTATATATTGAATCATTAAATGACAAAGATATATTTTAATTCTCCACCTGTTTTGTTAAAGCTGAAATGAGGATCACGTCACATTTTTTTTCTTTCTTCTATTAGTGAAAAGATAGATTTGCATATACAGACTGAAAGAGCTATAAAATAAAATCCACCTAAATGCATTCTTGTCTTATTTTGCCTTTTTTCTCCCTGTCAGCTACAGACCAGTCAGAGATGAGGATCCTGTATTACATGCTGGTCTTCATAAATTAATTTTATTATCATCATAATCTGGAAAAGTGCAGCAGCAGCTTATCTGGTTAAAAGAAGAGAAGACCTTTGCAGTGAATTAAAGAGATTAATTTCTCATTAATCGCCCTTTGCTGGGTTAACTGACTGTAGGAAGACTGAGCAGCATGGGATGAGAAGATTAGATGTGTCTGACGAGACATTTGTGAGGGCTGAAAGAGCACAGCGGTGGAGCTGGAGTGCGTAAAAGACAGAAATGGAAATGCTTTGTCAGTTCCTCTGGCTGTCAGGCTGAACCAGGACCTTTGTGTTCGCTCGGTGCACCAATTAGCTGGTGGCTGGAAAACACAGTGCAAGTTTATTAGTCTGGGTTTTAGTTTGCATTTTAGCGAACTGTCGTAAAGCTTTGCACAAACTGTCCACTGCAGAAATTAGATGGAAGTTCTGAACAGTAGTGTGCCGTCTTTGTGAATACAGTTAGGCACTGAAATGCCTTTGAAGAGGAAATATTTACAGTACTGAACAGTTTTGTGCTCTATTAAAATTAGTTGTTCCTTCTTGTGAGCCCAAAGACTCATGGGAATAAAGATGTTTACGTTTGAATCATGTAGCAGTTTTGTGATGATTATTTTCAGCTTATTTCAGAGACTTTTGATCACCGTTGTTTTGATTTCCTGATGTTTGTGTGACCGAGCACAGTGCAAAGTTCAGCTAGAAATAGGCCACCATGAAACAGACTCCCGGGAATAATTTGGTCTGGCCAGTGTTTGTCTTAACGGTACTTACATTAAATACAGTAGCACTCCCTTAACCGTGTGGCGCGAGGAGTGAGGAAGCTGTGATAATTAACTAAGGGAGGGACACTGTACATTAAATGTAGTATCACCTTAAGCACGCAGTGCAAAGAATAAGCGAAATGTGACTAAACAAATATCGTGCGACAGTTCCAAGAAAGACCAGAAACTCAGTTAATACAGTACAGTAATTAACTTCTTATTTAATTTAAAGAGGAAACGCTGAAATGGCAACCAAAGAATGGCTGTATTCTCCTGTAAATGTGTCTTTTGTTCAGTAGATATGAACCTATAACCTTCTTGTGTCGCCCAGCAAAGAAGTTTTAGAATTGAAATGATTAAATATCCCTGAACCGTGACTTAATTCATCCAGCTTCACACTGTGCTTGAGGACCTGATACAATATCACATTAATGTGACCAAACTGTAATCATCACGGTGAGCCAGATATTATCACGGTGACAGCTGAAGTGAAGTAATTGTACAGTTGCTTGTACCTTTGCCTTAGACTTTCTATCGACTGTGTGCAAACATGTATTGTTTATGTCTATTGTGTACACCTGCCTCAGCTTATTTCCCTTCAGACAGAAAATATGAACAGTGTTCATATTTCAAGTCCTCACAAGGAGAGAATTAACTGCTTCAACCACAGAAAGGGGACAACTAATGAAGCAGAAAGTTAGTAGTGCTGATAGGTGAGCATTATTAGTAAAAGTGACAGCCTTTCTCCATCAGGAAAAAAAAAGTATTTTAATTACTGGCAGCCGGAGCTGACCTGCTTTATTTGATTGACTTTAATGAAGTAAAGAAGCTTTGGCTCTGTTCATGTAATCCGCTTGAATTAATAAATGGACTTTCTAAGAAGTCTTGCATTATGAAGGACCTTCAAACACTCATCTGTTGTGTGACTTATTTGTATTGAATCTTCTTTTTGCATTGTGATGATTGCTTTACATGATACTCTGCAGCTTCTTGCTGATATACTACAGAAATGACATTTGTCAAAACTGACAGATTCTTGTGAACAGTGCAGTGTGATTGTATTTACAGAGGTAAATGGCATGTAGAAAGTTGTAGAGTAACTAATTTATGGTAAAGCTCTCTGAAAAGTCTTTGAATATGTACATTGAAAAAAAATTTACAGTAGAAAAAGAGCCGGCATTTAGTGTGAAATCTACACTGAGCCACAGTTAATGAGGTCGAAAATTAAACCGGGAAAAACAGCCAGTTTAGTAAGATCTCTGTAAACCTGGCTGGTATTTTCCATACATGCCTACATACTGTTCGTCCTCACCGCAGCAACAGTAGTTCAATGGCTTTATGTTTAATATGTCTGAGTGGCAAACCACGCTGAATAACTCTCTGAAGAGTAATGCTGGGGAAATAACACAGACATGTCAGGTCAGTGGAAACAGCCTGTCGCATTCAAACCTCATGAACCAAAAAGCCAATGGGTGGCTGTGTCCACCAGTCATATAGATGGGGTTTTTCCAGACATTGGATAAATTGCTGGGCTTTGTGAAAGGCCATAATACAATACATAAACAGGATCTAACTGTGCATCTTGCAGAGCTTCTCTAGTGGACTCTAAGAAAAATTAAAAAAAACATATGATGTTGAAAGTTAACATAAGAAGTGTCCTTTTAGCCGAAGAAATGTGAAATGACGGTAGCCTTCACTTATTCATTCCTGGAATCCTATTATCAGATTAGTCGATCTGATTCTATTTTAAATATGCTCTGCAAAACTGAGAAAAAGACCTAATACACAAACAGATAATATGTTTCTGAAAAAATGTCATCAATTCCTTGCTTTGTAGCCAGAGACTCAACAGCACTGTATCAAGCTAAAACATGTTGGTCCTCATAAACAGTAAGCAAAATGCAGCACAGAGAAAATGTAGAAAACAGTGAATTGAAGGTAGCTTTGTTCGAGTGGGCTTTTTTTTTGTGTGTAACAGCCTCAAATCTGGGCTCAAGGACCACTTAGGGGATTGGAGAGGTTAAAAGAAAGTGGATAAAAATGGATTACGCCATCATGTATTAAAACACACCAAATAAAATCTGTTTACCTGACTAGTTCCTGGTTTCTCCGCTTGTTGTTTCACTATCTGTCTTTAAAGGGTTTCAGAGATTTTTCTTGTTGGATGGCGGGTATAATAAGAAACTACGCCTCTACACAGACTCGACACAGAAACTGTCTCAGAGTAGATCTACTGGTCCATAAAGATTATTACCACTTTTGTGACTTATGGATGATCAGTAGAGGCCTGCTAAAAACTCCTGGAGTGCTCATGAAGAAGCCTGCTAAACGTGCTTGTCTTTATAAGTACATCAGGAAGTGTGAAGGAGGGTTTTTATCCAAAGGGTTTCCTCTTAAGTAAAACGTAGTGTTTGCCGTCCTCGCTGCTGTTTTGAAGTGGTAAAGATTTATGCTAAACCATTTTTGCTTATGTATGAATTTCATTGTAGAGTGTTTTAAAGCATCTCTTTGTGTTCTTCAAGCTCTCTCTCTTTTGTTTTGGCCAGAGCTCAGAGGTCCTTTTCAAACTTCAGGTCACAGTTTAAAGGTCATGAAGTGCGCTAATAATGACCTGTGTATGGCTCATTACCCGCCCTCCCTTTTCGCCCCCAGTTGCTCCTTAAATTCCGTTTTCAACGCTTGAGACTATTGGTTTGGAAGGTTAAGTGATCATAATGAGCCTCTGTGTAGTTTACATTAATGTTTTTGGACACTTGCTCAATGTCATGTTTATACCTGCGGTTTATCCCATGCTAGCTGTCAGCGAAGTGCTAGCAGGCAGGCTGTCACTTCCATGTAAGTGTGTTTAAGAAGTGGCTAATATTTAACTTACCGTGTTCGTTACAGATAGCAGAGGGTTTGGCGAGCTGCTGATTGAGAGATGGCATGTATACAGCCTCCGAGACACTCCATTATTTACTTATGGTTCAGGTTGTTGGGCAGATTACAGAAATCTCTTTGAGCTAAAGGCTAAAACATGTAAGGCTTGTAATGGTATGTAACTCAATTGTTAATGGAGTAATGATTTATTCAGCTCAGTGCTGTTGGAGGCGTGATTTTTATGTCAGTGCATCTGAAAAGCAGCGTGCAGTAACCTTTTAGAACTGAGCCATTAAACAAAGCAAAAACGGATGTCAAGGTTGAAATTTAAGCCCAATTTAATCTGTATGATGCTGTTTAAAAAAGGATTTTCAGGCTTTTAAGGAGCATTACATTCTTTAAAACAGCCCTAAGAGGTAAACATCTTTTGACTGCCTGAAGTTTTACACGTTTTCCTCTGTGTTCATTAGTTGGCGTTGTCAGGCCCTTACTCACCCCCCAGCCTGGTAGAAGCATGATAAACTCGACTGTCCTGTCCACCGTTTATCATGTGAACAGGGCCAAATGCCCCAGTAGGCTGGGTCTACACTAGTGACCCCCTGTTGGTGCTCTTGGACAAAAGCAATAATCAGGATTCTCGCTAATCCACTTACTGTAACCAAGTTAAAAACAAGAAGCAAACCTCCACCAAAGCAGCTCACTCTATGGGCAGTATTTACTTTGTACTTTGTAGTGTTGTATTTTGTATACATTCACTTTGTTTTCGTCGTGCTTATAGTACAAAAAAGTTTGTAGTGCAGTACAAACAAGCGCAAAGTGCAGGCTTTTGTTATTTGCTATGTTTAAAAACCCATTTTAATATACATAATTTTCAGTAATAGTATTTTTTATTTTTTAGAAGTATTATTTGATATTGTTTTCATGTATGAGGATATTGTACGTGTAGGATTCACTTCATTAAGTAAAACGTGTTTAAATGTTTTGCAATAAATATAGTATATAGTATTACAGTAATATAAATATAGTATATAGTATTACAGTAATATAAATATAGTATATAGTACTACAGTAATATAAATATAGTATATAGTATTACAGTAATATAAATATAGTATAGTATTTCCAGGAACATTGTACATGTATTTAAATGGTTATAACCTGTTATTGTCATGTATGTTATAAAGTCCTAATTAGATAACATGATATTTAGAATCCCTGTATATCATTCCTGGTATGCCTATGCGTCGTCAATGGAAAAAAATGGTAGTAAGAAAGTTTTAAATAGCTCTATATAGTCCGAGTTACTGTGATAAATCTATTGACCTTGAACACAATATTGTAACTCTTTATACAGAACTTTTTTATGGTGACAATACACACCACACTAACAGTTTTCCTCACGGTAACCCTGATAAGGATAGGCAATATGCTTACATTTGGAAGTTGGCAGAATATATTCATGGAGGTGTATTTGGAACACTAGCAGCACACTGCTGATTAGTCATCTGGGGTAGAAATTTAGCACAGGAAGCATCATCAAAACACAGACTGAGCGAATATAGTGTTTAAGAATGGTATTCCGTCTCGCGAGTAGTTCAGGAGACTTAGGATATCCAAAGCTGTTAGGAATTGAAGCTATTGTGGTGGAACGGAGTGGCCTAGCACCTTACTAAGAATCTTCCCCATAATTTTTAGTCAGTGTATATGAAAGGTTCTATTTCATTTCTGTCTGTAAGCTTTTTATTTGGTCGTCTTCAAGCTATATTCAGCTCTTCCAACACACTGTGTGTATGTGTGACTAAGCAACCCAGTGCCTTTATGTGGTTTGCAAACACACACCTCCTTCTGCCTGGCTTCTCTGTTGAAATTTAAGGCTACAATCAACAATAATATGTAGTCCTAAATGTGCAAGTCTTTCCGTCTTGCCTATGTTTGCTCTTCTCTGTAATCCCACCTTTTCTCCTGGCCTTTTCATTTAATCCCCCTCTTGCACGTGGCCCCCTTTTCCATGAACAATCTGTTCTGCTTGTCACATCGTCCTGCCCTTCATCAGAGGCCGAGTGAAACTCTGGCTGATTAACGGGGTTTTTTCTCCAAAACGCCAGGGTCTTTGTCAGCCCTCGCTGTAACTAATGGCGACACAGACTTAATTCGATCCCTCCCTTCTTACTTTATAATTAACGCCTGCCATGCCACCGCAATTTATCTCATCCTGTAAAATTTTTATTAACATTTTAGTCTCAGGAACATTAAATAACCCCCAGATAAATATCAAACAACCAAATTGTCCAGTTTGCTCCTGGTTGAAGGAGGAGGGATTTCGCTCCTGATTTCACTTTAGGAATATAATAAAGGAGATATTTGACAGATACCTGGTCCATGTCTGTGCGTGAAAAGCAGATGTTGTAGCAATAGAGGAAAGTCTTGGTGGTAAAGTTGTTGAGTGAAATGGATCGCAGAAGTACGTAGACACAAATTTCTTCAGATTTTATGACTAACAGAACATCCTATCATTGGTTAGTAGTCATAAAGAACGTGTAAGCATTTTCCCTGTTTCCCTGCATATGCTTCACAAAATGAAAATGAACATTTTCCTAACAATTATTATTCACAACAATTAGCAGTAGCAGCGGCATAATCTGCTGTGATTGGTTGGGGGTGAAGTGAAGTTGGGACAAATGAGGGAACGAGAATAACAACACTAATTAAATAGACTCACATTTCCATATAACAGGTGTGCAACCAATCATGCAACACTTCTTCTTCTCTGTGGTCTTGGTGAGCTCGGCTTGAATGACTTCTCCACCTTACAGTGGCCGTCCAGGTTGTGGTACTCTCCTGAGTAGAAGCAGTTCGGGATAACAGAGTTGGAGTCCATCTGACTGAGGAACATGGGGCTGGTGAAGTGGCTGAATGAATTTTGAGGACTACTACAGGAACAACCTGACCAGGCTGGTGTTAGGTATTTAGCACCAACTGAACTTGTAAAAGGAAATCAAACAGGACCGTCCGTTGATCGAGGATGGTATAGTTCTCTAGAACTGATGGAAAAAAAGAGAACTCTGAGTTGGCAGATATACTGTTAGAGCTGTAAATATACCTGGGCGGCCTGCCAAAGTAAAGTCTCTGTGTGAGCAACACTGTGTTCATATTTTCTACTTATTTCAATCAGGAGGCCTATGCAAGCGATGATGTGAAAGTAAATCAAAGTGGTTTTTTTTTAGGAGGATTATGTATCTGTGCTTGAAAGATATAAAGCGTATAAAGTGTTTGCTGCAGGTTTAGACAGTGAATTAACTCTGATCCAGCAGGTTTGAATGTTGGTGTACGACGAAGCTGTACTCCTGTTTTAAGAGAGCGCGCACACACCTCTTTCCACTGCCTCTAAGCTTGCAGTGACAAAATAGGCAAACAGCCTTGTCAGCACTATTAACTGCACTCCAATTACATCTTTACCTCCTTTGATTCCTGCCTCCATCTTTTCCCCTTTAGCTTATGTTTCTCCACATGCTCCGTTGCCACCGTTCACAACCCGCTGCCTCACTTGCTCATCTTCTTTCTCTGACAAGATAATACAGTGTAATAGCACACAGATGCTGCAGGGCTCCCTCCCAACGGTTCATGCCGAAATTTCCTGAAACCCCACACAGACCCTACGTGGCCCAACGTGCCACCTGAACCTCCACCCTCTTTCTATAAATGTCAGCAGTTAACCGAAGAATGAATCTTGACTGTGCCCTGCGGCGGGCAGCAGGACGGTGGTGATCCAGGACAGTTGAAGGGGGGCGGTGTTGGAGTGCTGAGCTGGTTGCTGCTTTGCTGTGCCCTGCAGCGTAAACATGGGAAGGTACTGTGGTAGAGATGCTGTGCCTGGGAGGAAAGGGAGCTTTCAGAAGGTTCTCTACAGCTGTCTGTTATAAAGTGTCTGCTTTGACCCCAGTGATTTGCTTGTGGCTCAAGGCTTAATTTTGCTAAAAAGTTTCCATCCTTTCTTTTTCTTTTCTTTGTTTTCACACTATGGAAAAAATTGCTCCTAAGAAATTCTCTTAAAATAGATCAAAACTCCTGCCTTTTGTGTGAGGTGATTAAAAATTAAGAGTTGTGCAGTATATCTTGTTGTGTCGAGGATATGCATGCATGTGTACGTGCGCTTGGGCCACAAAAGAAGGCAATTCAGTGACTATTACATTAATCGTTCAGTAATTTTGTGCTTCTCTGAAAATATTTCATTTTGTGAATTTTTAAAAAAAAAAAATATTTTATTTATTTTTTTTGGGTCGGTCACACATGATGGGGAGATAAATCAGCTGCTCTTCAGTAGGTTTTGCCTCCTGCTAATCAATACCAGCACCAGTATTTTGGACTCCAGCCACCTATAGTAGTCCTTGTTCTGCTCTGCAGCCACAGTGATCCTGGAGTAAGGACACATAACCCAGCTCTCAACCTCCTGCAAGATGGTGCAGCTGGAATATGTCCGAAATAAACTGAATGACATCAAACTTCAGCGATCAGATATTTCTCTCTGCTCCAGCATACTGGACGTCATGCACCAGTTTCTGCTTCAGACTATCCTCTGTCTGTCTTAAACACTTGCAAACACGTGCCCTTCATATTCCTTTTATTATCAGGCCTGATTTGTCCTCTTAATGCTTGTTTACAGCTCTTTTTGCTGAGCAGTGAAAGGCAATTGGTCATGGAGCTGGAGTGAGGTTTTCTTCATGTAAAAGTGATCTTTACGCTTTTGTCAGTAATTTACAGCTGTGAGCTCCTGGCTTGACAGTATCATTTACTCTACAATGACAGCGTGAAATTCAGGAATATACTGCGCTAGCAAAAAGTGTTATACACACAAAAAATAAATGATTTCTTTGGTATAAATTTTTGCTTTATTAATCGATGATTGAAGTGATAAGCGTAACTTAAGAACCTTAAAGAGTGGATGTAGATCACTGATTACCACGAATGAAATGTATTAGAGTTTGAGCAGTGGATCGGACAAAACGGGGATCTCAAGCATTCCCAGATTTCCTTTCATGATTTTTTTTTTTCATCTGAGTTTTGTAACTGTAGTGGGTTAAAGAACTGGTTGTAAATGTAGGAAAACCTGAGAAGCCTGAGTAAGTAAGTAAGGCTGGGTGATTCAATTTTATTTCAGCAAATATAATTTTTTTTTTTAATTGGGATTTTTTTTCTAAACAAGATAATTGGAATGTAATTATTAGTTTTCTTGTTCACTTTGCTGTCAAGTGCCTTATTTTCTTTTGCGTTATAATTCGAGCAAAACCCATTGATTTACAGCTGTTAATTTTCTCTTCCTAAAAGCCCACACACTCAGTTTTGTTCAGCTGGGAGCTAAAATAACAGAAACAACTGTCATGTTTTCCATGAGTGACACATGTGGATGGCATTTGCCTCTAACCCACTGTTGATGCCGTGCTAAGGAGATGTTGCCTGATTGCATTGTTGTTATTTATGAATTTTCACATGTACTGTTTAACAAAAAAATGTAAAAGCACATTTTCAGATTTGAATTAAGATGCCAAATGATAGCAATTTAGTCGCATCGCTGAGAAGAAAAAATGGTTTTAGTGGTTTTTATGTTATGCAGGTCTCCCACATTGATTGACACAAAGACAAAAGAACTACAAGAACGGTGCTGAGCAAATTTGTTAGACCACCTAAGAAGAAAATCAAAATATTTTAGAAAGCTGACAAATTTCTTTAAAACTAAAAACTTCCTATTAGTCAAATAACAAACTGAATTCATGGTTTTATACCCAATTTTGAGGCGGGACACTGGATTTCTTTGAAAGAATCAGAAGTTAATCAATTGTAACATTCCCCCACTAAAGCTGTTTTATTCTATTCAATGATTGCAAGTAAATAATTGTAATTTGGCATCTTAATAAAAAAAAAAAAAAGGATTATGTTTTACTATGTTTTTCAGCTTTTTATGCAAAACAATACATTTGAAAAATGATGTTGGTCATTTCCAGTACTGTTAATTGCGGGCAGCTGTGACGTAAACCTTACGTTGGGCAGTGATCCAGTAAATTTGTTGAGCATTATTTGTTTGTCACCGGTCAAACCATAGGCAGGTAGAAAAAAACGTAAATTACTGACGAGGGCTTAAAATCGTTTTCGTTTCTGTAGGTTTAACTTGTACTGTGCATGTACTAAGCTTCAAAACACCAACTTACTTGTCTCAGTGGACTGCAAATGCACTTGCATCAGTCAAGTAACACGTCCGGTTTCCCAAACACTTCTACTCAGGATTCTTTGAATGTTGAGCCTCTCTCTTATGATGTCCTTGGTTAGCTGCCTGATTTTAACTGGTAGCGTTACAGCTCTCTAGATCGCTGTTTTACTCTTGGGTCTGTAGGGGGTGTTGCTTTAACCCTTTGTCTTCTTGAATCTCAGTCGTCCCACTGATCTTTAACTATCTGGTCATTCCTTTTGCTAGCATGTATTTCCATTTGAGATCAAGGCTCCACAAAAACCACTTGAACCTTTCTACCATAAGGAAACCCTTGCACTGAGGTTTTGGCACGTCCAGCAGCTGTTAATCAGAGTTACAGATTTCTCACCAGTGGACGACCGCATGCAATTGCTCTGGCAACTGACCTTTCAGCCTCACACTGATGCCCTTTCCTTCAAGACTTCCTCCCCTCTGCACCCACTTTCCAGTTGAAAGTGAACTTTTAAAGAAGTGCCTTGAGGAACAGGTGGAAAATCAAGACACGGCCAGGAACAAGGTTCCCCCCCCCCCGGCTGCTTTCGCTGCTCTGCTTCCGTCAGCCCTGTCCTCCTATCCTCATCTAATAATGCTCCGTTTCCTTCGCCTCTTCCTCTTCCTCTTCCTCTTCCTCTCTCTATACTTTATCTTTATTTTATCTCCTGTTTCTATCCCCCACCCCCCTTTGTATTCTTCAGTATGTTGTCTTCTCTGTGCCCTTCATTCTGCTTTTCCTCCTCCTTCCTGCCCCTCCTCTCTCCCTTCATTCTGCTTTGCTTCCTCCTCCTCCTCAGCCTCTCCTCACCGCTCCTCCCTGCATAGTTTCTATCGTTGTTGAAGAGCTCGTCTTCCCTGCAAACTGCCTCCATAGTTGGCGTGCTTTCCATAGCTCAGCTCTCACCGAGAGCGACTCTCTCCCCTCTTTACACACACCACCACGTGTCATTCCCTTCCCCTTTTAATCCTATGCTATAAACTTCCACACCAGTCAGTCATTGCAGGCTGCGTCAACCTGACGTGTTTAATTTTTGTGGGAGGTACAAGGTTCAAGATATGTGCACGGTTATGGCGTAGGATTGACAGGGGGTTTCTGGTTACGTTGTAAGTTACGAAGTGGATTTCCAACTCCAACTGAGCACAGTACTTTGCAAACTATGTAAGAAAACTGTTCCTGCTACAGGTAGAAGCAAACTTGTTTCAGCACTTAAGGCAAAAGCCAGGCTGTGAAGCGCACTTCTAACTGGAATCTGGTAATTCCCATCCGCCAGTGGATGTGGTTACATGGTGGGAAAACAGGTCTTTGGGTGTTTTTTTTTTTCCTTAATCCAAAATAAAACATCCCAGGCATTTTTCAATTTTAATGTGTGACAATATTATAGAGTTTTTGAAGAGTTACGAGGTTAGGTTACTTTAGTTATTGTTTTTGTCAGAGTGTCGTGGAAATCTGAAATAAATGGGTTTTTCACGTCAGTGGGCTGTCTCTGTGATGTTTCATTTGCAAAAGAGTCAAATAACAATGCAGAGCACAACAGCAGCCTGCAAAGAAGCATTTACAAGCAATACAGGGGTTGAGCGGTTATGCGTTACACTTTAGTAAAAACTCCAGGGAAACACAATTACCTGAGCTCACATTAAACTTATGCTGTGTCCCTTTATATACGGAAGTGTCAGTGCCATGATGGTGATATAATGGTGCTGCTGCTGGCACCCTTTGGCAAGAAAATCGGGTATTCTGTCTTCAGTGAATATGACACTCTTTGGTAAGCAAAGATAGAAAATGCCCTTGATTTTGTTTTTACTAGTAAATGCTGCTATCTGGACGTTACCAATTAAAACATTGTTCAGCGTTTTTATTGTTTTTGTTGTTGTTTTTTAATACAGTCCTGAATATTATTATCACAAATATAATTTTGAGGCTATTTTGCACACCACTAGCCTTTATTGAGAACTGTGATCGTCCAAATTTAGATCTGTCATAAAGTATTCTACAGTTACCATTCAACATGATCCAGGTTTCTTTTTTTAATGTTTGTCATAAATGAGACAATGATGCCACCAAAAATGATTTTTATCCATTATTTTCAGGGATTGGTTGTATTTTGGTTGTATATATTGGTGAGTGCTTAATTATGGATGATGATGCCTTTAGTGAAATGCAACAGATGAGAAAATATCACAGAATAAATAAATAACTGCTCAGAGTGGGTGTGTGGTTTCATATTACCTAAAAAGGATTCACATTGGTCTTAACCATCTGTAAAATCTTCTTCTTTACTAAATTATTAAATAATTCCTAAAATTTCTTCTCTATCTCTCCATTACTAAACTGGATATTGAATATACACTTAGCTTGTACATATGGCTGCGTCATCTGCATAAAGTGTTCTGGTGAACTGGCAGGCAGAACACTGATAAATAGAGTGACTGTGTCCTGCCTATCGGAGCAGTCAGACTGCAGTGCATAATTTAAAGGTCAAGTTTCTGTGTTGTTTGCTATTTGAGCGTTCAGTAAATAATTATAGATGGAAGCCCTTTTAAGATGGCCTGTACCAAGCAAACTATGGGAGAGTTCTGCAACAGATAAGATGGGGGTGGAAGTATAACTTCCAGGGCTTTTTAAAACCTTTTTGTGCAAAGTCAGCAACCTTTCAAGTTGTTTTTACTCTGAATTATTTCATGGATTCTGTTTATGCGCAGATAACATCCTCCAGGCATTTCAAGATAGATGCCAGTTCTGAAACGTATCGCTAGAAGCATTTTGTTATAAAGTCTGACTCACCTCTGTCTGCTGTGTGTGTTTGCTTTGTTGGACTTTATCTCAAATTAAAAATATTTTTTTATTATCATGATTATTTTTTTTTGCATACAACATTTTCAGACCCTTTTATGTCCTGGTGAAAGGGTCTGAAACTCACATATCTGTGAGTACACACACTCGGCAGCCAAGTGATAATGTTATGCAGTCATCTGCTGCTCTCAGGCTGACCTTGGAGCTGCCCTCATCTATCAGCCCCAGGCCTCGGCATTATCTCACCGCTGCAACCATCCCTCCTCCTATCTCTCCTCTGTGGCTGCGTCTCAATCCTGCACTCAGCCCTCCTGTGCTTATCTGCATCCTTTTCCTGTCTCTTAATGCTACCAGCTCCCATCCACGCCTTTTTCCCCTGCTCTCCACTGCCTTTTCCTTTTTATTTTGTCAGCCTCGAGTCTTTCAAATCATCGTCCCCGCTTCCATTAATCCTTTTAAAATGTTTTGGAACCAGCCGTGTCTTTTGTACGAGGTTCGACAAAAACAAAGATGCGCACGCATGTTTGCTGTCATTTCCTGTAAATATGTGACACAATAATAATATTAAACCTTGTACTTGTCTTGTATATTTCAATCATTGAGTTCCTGCGAGCGTGAACTCCTCCTCTCCCTAACTGCCCCCAATCCGGACAAGTCGAGGAGTGTTATCAAGAGCACATCCGCCTTGCATTGAGGCAAATGATTTCGCTGCCTTTTAGATCACCCACAGATGAAAGAGTGAAAGAAGGGGGATGATGAGGAGGTTACTAAGATTGTTAGATCTCCAGAGTCTGTGTGTGCCATTGCATGTGTGTGGCTGCGAGGATGAAATGATGTTGCCCTCCAATATGGTTTTAATGAAACCTTTTCCCCTCCACAGACACTTTCATTAAAGCTGCCGGCTGCCGCTGTCAACCCCACTTTACCCACAGCCGCTGTGTGGATAGACTCCTCACAAAGCCTTGAACTCACAAACGGTCTTTGTTGTATTGCCATTTTCCTTCTTTTTGGTCTTTCATATGCTCTCTCTGACTGGACTGTTTTATTTATTTTTTTCTTGCCAGCACTCCCGCTTCTTTTACTCCCTAACGTACTGATTATATGGTTTGAAAACATCTGTTGTGCAAGTGTGCAAAATACTTTAACATTACTAGTTATAATCCAGTGGAATTTGTAATGATACATGTTAGAAAGCACAAGCACACAGAGTCTCTGTAATTGTTGAGTCAGCTGCTTTGGTATTCTGAATGTCTGATTCTGCATAAAACCTGTGTTTTTTATCAGTGGTTATTATATTTCTCACAACTGGAAGGCTTAATATTACTAATACTTTAACAATACTTTCTATTGTATTCTGTTTTTAAGAATTTTCCTTTTCCCCTCGTCTACTATAGAAATTACAGCAAAAAAGTAATTAATAAATCAATGAAACAGGTCATTTTCTGTGAATGAACAAACACTTTCTTCTTTATATTTACCGGATATTCTGAGCAATGAGTTACTAGAAATTTCTCTGCAATTTTCCACATTTATTCCTTACAATTTAAGCCCAAAAAGGCACACCGAAAGATGCCTTTCATTAACTACAGCAGCATGTCTTTATGATGTAAAAAGCTGAAATGTACTGTTGAAAGTGCCCTTCTTTTTCTTTTATTGAGATATCTCAGGGATTAAATGTACAGTTAAACTACTTTATGTGGTCGAGTTTGACCTCCTCGTTGTGCATCATACTCCATCCTCAAACTTTAACATGACTAATTAATTACAAACATTCCTATCAGTTCTAAAAATGGGAAGATATGCTGACAGGGTGGACCTTGTCAGCAAGAGGTGATCAGTATTCAGTCTGTCTGACAGGATGGGAACTGAATATGAGGAGTCTGTGTCTGCATTGGCTTATCTTTAGGTGCTGCAGCAACTGTTTCTTGGAATCATTTCGAAATGGTGCCATCACAGTTTATCGAGGAAAGCAGCACAAAATCACTGCTTTCCGTGCGGCATCAACCATTGTCTTTTCAGGATGTTTGTAACTAGGCTGAGAAATATAGTTTTGCTATAATACACCATTTATATCATGTGTGCTCCCTCTAAAGGAACTTTATTTGCTATAGTGTGGAGGGCGTTCTTTCAGCTAGAGTCACTCATCTCAATGAATGATAAAGAAACAGCTAGTAGGATAATAAATATTTGAATGCAGAAACAAAAACTGACTCAGAGCCAACCTCTCCATTCATATTTCTATGAAAGCTCACTTAAAGCTTTGTGTATGAAACGTTACTCTACTGCTTTCAGGAAATATCATGTTGGTCAAAGAGCTATGGTATGCAAACTGTTGTGAAGTTGCAGCTAGCTGCTACAGGGGTGTGCCTCCTTTTGCCTTTAAAACTCCTGTAAGTCATCATGGTATTGATTCAACGAGGTGCTGGAAACATCACTCAGAGATGTTAGTCCATAATGACATGGTAGCATCGCACTTAATGGAAACACTTGCATTCCAAAATGCTCGGTTGGTATTGAGCATGCGTTCATGTTGTTCAAGTAAAATTGTGATCCTACCATTTCAGTGTTGCAGTAGTAATCGAGGCTCATCAGACACAGCAACATCTGACCCGAGTCCATGCATGTGTTCGGTTCTGACTTTACAGTGTGGCCGCTTTCAAGATTCAACATGTGCATTCAGAGATGCTCTTTTGCATACCTTGGTTGTAATCAGTGATTGTTTGTTGCCTTCCTATTAGTTTGAAAGAGTCTGGCCGTTCTCCTCTGACCTCTAGTGTCAAAGAGGTATTTAGACTCAAAGAACTCAAATATCTTCTCTTTCGTTTTTTCGGATTGTTCTCTACAAACTCAAGACATGGTTGTGACCATTTGCCATCAGCAGAAATGCCACATTCAAAGTCACTTAAATCACCTTTCTTCTCCATTCTGATGCTAGTGTGAACTTCAGCAGGTTGTTTTTGCAGCCAAACACGCCGGTGAATCTACATCTTGGTATTTGCAACTCAAACCAAATCCTGCATGTGCTTTAATTACATTGTGACTGCAACAGTTAGTATCTGTTCAAAACATCAGCCCACACAAACCTCTGAAACACCACAGACTTGTTCTTCACTGTGGTTTTTCACCCCAGCTGGCATGCATGTCAGAGGAGTAGGAGTAGATGATGGATATCTTACCTATTGTCTCATTTACACTTCAGTGGAGAGCGTGCCTCCTAATTGATTTCAGTTTAGTCTGCTGGGCGGATGAGGTAGCATGGAGACCATTCGTCATCATCGTCGTCATCTATCATTTTAGCGCTGGAAGTTGAAAAGATGAAAAAACACAAGTACTGACTAAGAGCAAAAATGTGAGCAGCACCAGCCCGTTGTTCCAACTCTTACAATTCTCCTCTTCATTCCCTCCGTCGGATGAAAGACCGAACAAAAGGTAGACCGTGTCATTAAGTCTGCAGTGGCCTTAAATAGCCGATTTGTTGCCATTACATCCACAGGGTGTTGGTGTAGCTCACACGTATCCACATAACGATGTCGTAAATTAGAGCAGAGGGTTTTATGTTGGCAGTGATTGTATAGATGCTCAGCTGTCAGCAGTAAATTAAATTTACTCCTTCTACTGACTGATCATGTTCGTCTTTAATAGGAAGGAACGCTTGAAAGATGATGGCATTAAAAAGGTTCTGAATGGTCTGTTTTTCTTTTATCCCAGCAGCAAAATAAGCAACAGCAGTTTCAGACATTTAATGCTTTCCATTAAAATGAAATTCATTTGCCTGTTTCTTCTCTTTTTGCTGTGGGACATTCCTTTGCTGTAGCACTACTGATAAGGCTAGCTGTAGCTGAGCCCTACAGATTTCTGCAGACGTCCCCACAGGAGAGACAGCTGCAGTTTCCACCATTCTCCTCTTCTTGTTTCTGTGTTAGTGAAGAGAGGAATCATACAATTTCAAGAAAGCTTTGTAACTTTCTTTCATCACCGTGCTTGGAAGTACTGTAAGGTTGATTATTTCAACAACAGCCATGTGGTGATGATGACGGAGTACTGACAATCCCGGTCTGCTACGGAGGAATTCTTTGGATTATGGTCAGATGGCAACATTGTGGTAACTTGACTGCAGTGAGTGAATATTGAATAGAGTGATAAAAGTTTCATTCGGCAGAGCTCCGTGTTGGTTTCATATTGAGAGAATGACGTCGGAACTGTTGCGTGTTTTCCACAGCAGAGCTTTCTCGGGCTGTAGAATGTCCGTTCTTGTTTACGTGTGTATTTATGGCGATATTTATGATGAAATAAGTGTCGTGTACAAGTAGTTATGCTTGGTGTTGAACCAGTATGACTTCTTCTTCTTCTTTGGCAAATGATCAAAAGTGACTTTTGGCTGATTTTGACATAAGTGCTGTGTGATACTGCAAATTTTGGTATTTACCAAGTTTACCAAGTAAATACTTGGCCAGTATTACCAATATCAGTGCAGATGATTTGACCTTTTAAACACAGCTTATGACGGGGAGAGCAGTGTGTCATGACTTAAGAGATGAATCATCATCAAATTTTGACCACATTTTAATGATCATTAAAACAATTTGAGTTTTACTTTCCACAATAACTTCGTTAACTCAACAAAACACACCTTTCAGCTTTTCATCTATTATTTTGGAGACCTGAAATGTAAATGTGCAAGTCTTTAAGCACATTGGGTCAACTTCTGTTGGTTAACTATGGTAAAATATGAAAAAAAATGGTACAAATAAATAAAATAGACTTGACTGTCAAACGCAAAAAGGACTTTTTCCCATAGTGTGTGTCTGAGGTATATTTTTTTCATTTCCAAAAAATAATTCAATACAATTGAGTGGGCTACATACTGAACTTGGAGGATAAAAACAAAGTATCGACGTCATTGATCTGTAGATCAATTCGCCCACCTCTATTTGGCACACTTCATTCCACACTGCCTGTGACACTAACCGAGCTGCTCGGTTGTTTCTTCACTTCAAATGATTCTGGTGTTGTGCAGCAAATATGAGGCCTTTAAACTTTAAAATGAGTTTTGGTGCCGCTACATTGAGTCCTTCGCGTGTTTTTTAAAAATTTTTATTTTTGACCACTGAGAAACCCAGTGACACGTGACCATTAATTGATTGTCATGCCAGGCTTTTATTGTGGCGGTCAGACTTTTCGATGAACATCATCTCTCTGTTCTTGTCATTTAGAAGTGAGGACGGGAGCTCCAGAGAATGACAGGCTGCTCTCAGTGAAAATGCAGAAATCCTGCCAGTGTCTTTATACTCGCAGCACTACAGTGGCATCTCTCTGTGCTTCACCATTCATGTGTTCCTTGTCTATGGGACTCTATATTTCAGTGATTGTCTGTTGTTTTCTATTTGGATCTAACTAATAAAATCCTAATACACTTGAAATCACCAGACAGCTGTGAGTGTACACCCAAAAACCTTGGACTAAGGGTTAAAGGAAAGCATTTTGACAGATTGAAAGACGCCGCTGTTGCTCTGCTTCAGTCTGCTCTGAGTTGTTGCTTTTGATTTGCTCTGGTTTACAAAATCGAAACTGTAAATGCCTTTGCACACTGGATGCTTACAATCTGTGCCGGTATTTCCTGTGTTGAAAATATTCAGTATTCAACTTACCTATTCGTAATCCTGCCGTTCACATGGACAGCGTAATTTTGCTGGATGAATTTGCCAGAATCGTAGACTGTGAGCATAAGGATAATTATTTACCCCACTTTGCATAGTGGACCTAAATGAATGGATATGAGGTAAACAGAAAATCCATAACATTTACATAGTTTCTTTGTAGATTTAGAGCTATTTTTAAGTGTAGAAATTGTTAATTGAAACAAAATAATCACTGATAATGAAATTATTTATTATGTGAGGGCCTCTTGTTCCTGTTGAGAAGCAAAGGTCTGCATTTTGGGGCAATTTCATTGCTATATTTTGCTATGTACTCTTTTCAAACATTTTAAAATGACAGACCACTTTGATAAAAACCCCAAGCCGGCTTCCAGACCACTGCTGCCACAAAAAGATGGCTTTCTTTGTCACCCTTTTATTACAAGGGACACATCAGTTTCCTTCAGTATTGCTTTTAATTGCCTCACAGTTTGCTGATGATCATTAGGCTCTTAAGTGGCTCTATTTTCTTTGTTTGTTTGTTTTAAAAAAAATTTTTGTTAAGTTCATCTCTTTCAAGTTCATTTCTTTGAAACTGTAGCCTGTCTTGGAAAGTTGCTAGTGTTTATTAACTCCCGTTAAAGCACAAATTGGTTGGCAAAGCCCTGCTTTTGAACTACTTTTGAGTTCTGTTTCTGTGTAGAAATGAAATTCTGGGTTGATATACTTGGAAAGAAGAAAGAAGGGGGACATTTTAATGACGCTGTTGCCTCAATTTCAATTATTTAATTGAAATTAAATTGACCTCCTCAAGATACAGAGATACAATCCTGTCCTTAGTTTCGTCATTAGAAGTGACTCACCATCCTCATTTATCTGTAATGGCTATGACCAGTCCTGAGACTTTACTTACCTGCTGTCTTTGCTGCTGATGTGCTGCATTGCAGAGCATTGCCTTCAGCCATTCTTACATGAGTTCAGGAGGTCAGAATTATTTCTTGTTAACAAGGTTCTTTCTGGCATCAAGTTGATATTTGTACGAGACCATCTAGATCGATAACAACAAACCTCATTCGACACAGCGCTTTTCATTTGTAAACAATTAATTTAATTCTGTCTCTTTTCCATTTCCAGTACTTGTAAATGACTGGAGTGGAAGGAGAAAGCTTAGCAATGGTAATAGGTTAAGAAACCTAACGCACACAAATATGATCAATGGAGGATTTTAAATATCAGTGTTCTCAGTACCAGATGCTGAGGACAGGAAAGAAAGCAGAAAGACATTGACAGCATAAAACTTCAGTGTTTTCTTTAACCTTTAAGGCTTTTTTGTCACGGAGTCAGTTCCGAAGGTTTCAAACACAAATTTAGGAATCTAACCTCCCACTCACATCCCACAGGTCTTTGGAAAGACAAATTCCATCTTAGTGGCAATCATTTTCTGGCTCTGCTGTGACTCTTCCAACTCACACTCGTCATACAAATTGCCTTTGCAGAGCAGCATGATGAAATTTCATCAGTGTTTTCTCTCTCTCATCCTAGCATTGTGTTGTAGATTCTGAATAGCTTTGGGGAACTTTGCCATGGACCCAGAATGCACTTGGTTAACCTTAGCAAACTCCCCCCCCCAAAAAAAATACTGAGTCTAATGAATCAAGCTGTACTGTGGATTTTGAGGCATCATAGGCCAGCTGCGTTGATAAGGCAGCATCAAAGAGCCGAAGTTGCAGCAGCCATGCAAACAAGGAACACGCATGATCCATCATTTAAAAAATGTATGACTGCTGCTTTTGCTGTGTCTGATTTGCTGCTTGTTACAGTGATGTTTTTTTTCCATCTCATTAGCTGGTTGTACAAACTAGACCCAGTTAGAGGGCAGATCATGAGTTCACGTCTGCCACAGAAGTAGCGAAAAATCCAATAAGGAGAATACGGTCGAAGGAGAGAATCCAAAACTCGGAGAAAGGAATAGAAATGTAAATTAGGATGTAAACAAAAGAACTTTTTCCTATTCAAGATTTAGCTGCAATTGGTTCATTAGTTTTTGGATTTAAAACAAAATATCGCACTTTGTGGTTGTGTAAAAGGACAGTAGACAAGAGACATGGAGAGCAATGAAACACTTTAATGAGTCCTGTGGGAGGCCTAATAAAGCGGCCCAGTGACAAGCAATGAAATAATGGTTACACTGTTCACCTCCGAGCTACCAACAGCTGCAGTCTGAATATATTGGAAAAACTAGAATGTTTTAACCTCTAAAAATCCAACAAGATATTGGTCACCCACCTTGGGTTGGGCTTTGCGGTCCCCAGATCCTAATTAAACTACATTTAAAATAAACTATGTGATATTAGCTTTCAAATGATGTCTCGTAAATCTCAATGAATTTGACACTACAGTTTTTCTGGTGTAAGTCTTTCAAAACCTTAGCAGAGCATTAAAAACATAAACCTACCCCTTGCCCAAGGTGGGTTATTAGGGAGCTGGTTGTGGAAGAAATATACATTTACCAATAATAAACTCAGTTGGAACTTGTTTTAACACTTAAACTCAAGAGCTTTAGCACAAAATGGCACTATTTCCATTTTACACATATAACTAATTCAATGCAACTACTTCATGCAGTATAGTATGATTAACCCTTTTTACCCTTGTCGTTAACCATAATGCCGCTAGTTACAGTACGTTCAATTTTGTTTATATAGCGCCAAATCACAACAATAGCTGCTCTAGGCCCTTCACACTGTGAGGTAAAGACCCTGCAATAATGGAGAGAAAACCCCAAAATCAGATGTTCTGTGAGCAAACACTTGGAGACGATGGGAAGGAAAAACTTTCTTTCAACCAGAAGAAACATCCAGCAGAATCAGACACAGGGAGGCGACACCACCTGCTGCGACTGGGTGGGGGTGTTATCGATAAAGTCTTTCACTATACGGAAACCTGGGGGTATTTTAGGCCTACAATATACAGATGAAAACACTGAAGATCATGATAGATCTTACCAGCTAGCCTGCTCATTAGTGGTTAAAATGGCAACCAGAAAACTATGAATTACGTTGAAGATATTGGAATATCATTATCGGTTTTAATTTTTGCTTTAACGTTAAATGCTTTGGTCCAGTAGAATTTTCACAAGAAACTAATGTGGGCGGTATTCCTCAATTCTGCCAAATATTCTCATTTTACCTTCTGTCTTTTCATTTGAATTCAGCTAGAGAGCGTGAGGAGTTTGATCATTTGGGACATTTTTAGAGTTGAGTCTCTGCTACTCCACATTGAAGGGAGGCAGTTTAGGTTTTCTGGCATCTGATTGCTGGACACCTCCAGAGAACAGATGTAATTTCTCAGCTGGGGACTCCTCCCAGTTGAACATGTTTGAAACACCCAGATGTTCCCCCAAAAGAGCTTCCTTCAGTTACTGGGGAATCTGTTTAGGCTGGTGCCTCCATGACCTGGACTCCAATAAGTAGTGGTTGATGGATGGATGCCACTGACAACATCAATGAGTTTTCTTGGAAATGGTATATTATGGTGTGTGTATATAGTTTAAATTGTAGTGGTTTTAACATGGTCTTGTTACCTGTAGACAACTTGGTGACCCTCAGTTGTGCCTGTATTTAAACACTGGGACCTGCGCCTGTGAATTTTTTTTTAAAAAGGAGGGATAAAGTAGTTATTCAGTAGTGAAGGTTCCTCTTTTAGGCCTTCGCACCTTTTCAAATCTTCAAAGCATCTTTTTTTTTTCTACAGCAACAATGGAAATGTTTTACCGGAGTCATGTTAGTGTCAAAAACCCAATCTCAGTCAGCACACAACAGAGCTAAACACGCATTGTTCTGTTTTGGCACACACTGTGTGGCGTCGTGTTTACCCTGAGACGAGTCCCAAATTAACAGATGGAAAACAAAACGTGCTGAAAGTAAGCCAGGATGACAACATGTGTCAGAGTATTACTATAAATCAACACAGATCAGTAGACATATGTTATGTGCTGTTTGTGCAGCATGAATAAAACAAGATGTTGAAAATTCACACTCAGTGGGGACGCTGAGCTAATACCAACACATAGAGAAACACACCGTGTACATAACGAGATCCTGTGGGAGTGTGCTTGTTTGGGTGTAGGAGTGTAGGTAGACTCTTTTTTTGTTTTTAAATAATAATCAGGATGTGTGTAATGTCAACATTTCCACCCAGTCTGCTTTTTCTGCTGAATTCTGGGATAGCTTAAATATAGTTTTGTGAGTGTGTGTGTGTACTGGAAGCATAATCTAGGTTCAGGAAGGCAATTTTATAGAGGGGAAATGGGAGAACAATACCTCTGGCCTCAGTGTAGCACAATCTGGTCAGCGAGACTGTGATTTGGTGAGCTGCACTGCCAAAAAAAAAAAAAACCCTGATCAGCTCAGCAGGAGAAATTCTAGTGTTTGGGCTCCGAACTGTACTCTGCAATATTCTGCTGCAACAAATCCTAAAATTGAATGGTCAAGCAATAGCCCCAAGAAGCTGTGATAACCATTACCCTGAAAAGTAAAAGTGCTGGATGGAATAGAAAGTAAAGAGATTTATTAGAGCTGAAACTGTGACATTCCTCCTGAGGCTGTTGTCATCCCGAGGGGGTTTATACCCATTTGGATCCTCTGCATGCTCTGTAACGTCAATTGTCATCTGCTGCTGCGCTGTGAGACTCGTGTAGAAGTTAATCAACCTGAGCCTAGGACAGGGCTGAAGGGATAGGTCCTGTGTAATATTGTGTCTTAGGAGGTATAGCAGGTTGTCTGCTTAAATCCTCCTGTACACACATGAAAGTTAACCCCCTGGGAGAGACATCAAACCAAAAACTGGTCATACTGGTGTGGATAGAGATTATGTAGTAGACCACTTCATCTCTGTGAGAGAGCTTGTATTGTAGAGGGCGATGACAGCGTTAGATAAAAGGTGAGGGGAGTCTCTAAAATAATGTGACCCATCGTGCTGAGGAACATCAATACTGGAACAACAAACATCAGGCAGACATTTTCACCTATTCTTGTCTGGACAGACCGACATACAGCATTGTTCTCGTGCTTCAGTGAAAGAGGAAAAAGTACAAATGATGACACGTGGACAACGGAAGCTAATGACTGAATGAACAATTCTTTGGTCAATGCTTTATGCTCATGTCTGCCTTTCAGGATGGTATCAAACATAAAAGCGACCCCAAGTTGATTGGGGTTTTTTCCATTCCCATTCAACTTCATTTATTCGCAGCTCCCTGGAAGCAGACATACAAATCTACTTTTGTGCTATATCTCATTTCCAGAAAGATTAATGTACACATAAGCATACCATAAATGGCACTGTTGTTGCATGAATGGCAAGAAGATCCAATTCCCGTAGTGACTTTAAACACTGAAACATATGATGTTTGGGAAATGAATACCTTGAAAACATTTTGCAGTGTTTTTTCAACCTTAGTCGCTGTGATTGAAGAAATGAACTCAAGTTATCGACCTTGAATGTGGAAAACAAAGGGAAAAAAAAGAAAGCAGGCAAAGCAGGAAGTTGATAATGTGCTTTGAGACCAGAGCTTAGATGCTGACAGAGATAGCCGAATCACAAGTAGCACAACTTCTATTCTATTCTATTAAACACTTAAGTCATGAAAGTGGCCAAAAGGTGACCTTTTATTACTCCTGAACTTTGGGCATCCTCTGGGATGTTTTCTCTGCTTTAAATCTTCTAAGACGTCTATTTGAACTTCCCACAGTGCTGAGTTTGAATGAAGGAACGTGCCTCTGGAATGCTGTTAAGAGTCTGATCCTCTGTGCTCCTTGGAGCTGCTCTAATTTGCCATCTCACTAGAGATTCAGAATAATTGGTCTCGATGAGGGATTACCTTCCGGCCACTGCTCATTTCAGACCAAACTGACAAAATGGCAACCCTGTATGACCCCTTATATCACAGAGGGGGTGGGCTCCCTCGAATAGCTGTCTTTGCCTTTGATCAGAGGGTCACAGTGGAGGTTTTAATACTGGCTAGACCAGTTCCAACATGTTAATGGTCTGATAAAATGTCTTCTCATTTGGGCTTTGACTTGTGCTTATTTTTTTTTCACCCATTCACACACTGGTGATGGTAAGCTACAATGTAACCACAGCCACCCTGGGGCGCACTGACAGAGGCGAGGCTGCCAGACACTGGCGCCACCGGGCCCTCTGACCACCACCAGTAGGCAACGGGTGAAGTGTCTTGCCCAAGGACACAACGACCGAGACTGTCCAAGCCGGGGCTCGAACCGGCAACCTTCCAATTACAAGGCGAACTCCCAACTCTTGAGCCACGATCGCCCCAAAGTGTATCCTGGAACACATTAATTACTTTGAAAATGATGGGTGACAGATTGTTAGCCGATAATTTATGATTGCAACATTTAGTTTGAAGTAAGTTTTCCACCTTACCAGTTTAGCTTGAGTTTGAATCTCACTCTCGAATGGCATTCCATGCTCACCAGTTTCCTGGAGGAGTACTGGTTTCCTTCCGCAGCCCAAAGATACTTAAACTTATCGAAGACAATCCGATCGTTCAGTCTGACGTCACTAGTAGGGGTGCAACAATACACAAAATTCACGGTTCGGTTCGGTTCGATACTTTGGTGTCACGGTTCGATATTTTTTCGATACAAAAAATGTTCATGCCTTTTTATTAATTTGTCATTTATTAAAATTTCACGGCACATTCTGCACCACATCTATGTGCGTTCATCATTTGTTTGAAGCCAGCTCACCTCCTGCAACCACTTTTCCGACAATACACGCTTGTTTTGTGGTTCGGACTCCTTCTGACATTTCTTTGGAGGTGGAGGAACATCACAGTAATTGCTTAAAGGAGCTTGCTTCTTCGACATCTTTAAGAGTTCTAAACGAATGTCTGTCCTCCTCCAGAAAATCTTATGTACGCAAACGCGCGTTGCAACTTCTTATCTTATGCGCGTTTTTTATTTTGACAGCGAATGCGCACCTGCGGACCACTTATGTGCAGCCCTGGTTATTTAGCTCGTCATATTGCAGCCACAGAAATTCTTTTGTCCATGAAACCATAAAGCTGCACTTTGTTTTTGCCTTATAGTCTGATTTGTCATAACTTTTCTGTTTTGTGGTAAGCTTTTCTTTGGCTGTCACTTCTTCACCCTGACCTGTCTTATTTGGCTCAGCAGAACTAAAATATATATCCTGCTGCTTTTACACACGCACTCACATAACGCTCAGCGATTCTCTGTGCGATCAACCTCTCACATGTTTACGCTGCGGGAGATTTCACTTGTCATGTTTGCATAGTAAGCTAACAATTGATAAGATGATGTCAGAGGAATTGGTGCACAAATTATCATCACTCACCAATCAGTGCTGTCGCTCTCTATACACAGTTCGCGTGATTGCAAAGTGAAAGCAAAAAACAAGCGCAAATTCAAACGCGATTTCAATATGTCACATATTGACAGTGGCTCACCGATGCCAATGACATAATTACCCAGCTACATTTCCGAAAGAATGCAAAAGCATTGACATATATTTTTCCTTCCTACGATAGGCCGACGGGCAGGGCAGCCCGACTGGAAAAATTTTGCGAGCCCTGTATCTGATTGAGGAATCACTCATCTTTGGAAAAGAGAGTTTATTACAGAGAAATGGCTCTCTCCAAAATAAAAGCTATACTATACGCTTCTTCTGGGCTATATTCTCAGCAGCATATTAAACATATCAGGTCCCCATAAGGAGAATCATGTGCTAACGGCTGTCTAAATGACTCGGCTAAAGTTTGTAGCATGAGTGCTTGTTGTTTTTGTCTGCTTCCACTTGTCTTTGCACTAGGATGATGTCGGAGTAAATGTGCAGTCATATTCCTTGTGTTCCCACTAGTGCTGTCAGCGTTAATCTGAAATGAGGTTAACGCCACAACACGGCAAATCTCCGTTACTGAGCTACCGGGGATCGCCCCATGCGTGGGGCTGGACGGCCAACATGTTAACGAGCTAACTGCGGCAATGCAATAGTTCCCACCAATGTAATTGAGAATTGCGTGGCACATCCAACATACTGTTTTACTTTTGTCCATGACTGGCTTACCTTCAGGGTCATACGTCACATGAAAACCAAAATAGTTCCAAACGCCAGATCTGAATGAGGGTGGGGGAGGTTCAATTTGCCATGTTGCAACAAGCGTAGCTTCTGTCTTGCTAGCTTGCCCTGCGCTCAGTGAATCTGTGTTCGACTACTCTGCCTAGGCTGCACTGTCGAGCGCAGATCCACCGAGCGCTCAACACAGACAGCACCGTCAGAAGGAAAGTTGATAAAATAAATTAAAAATGCTGTATTGTTCGATACATATGCATACCGAACCGAAAGCACTGTATCGAACGGTTCAATATCGATACGAGTATCGTTGCACCCCTAGTCACTAGCCGTGTCTGGGCCTAAACTCTGCTGCAGGTCCATATATCAAAGGATCACTGTGGCATTACTGAGAGTTAAAACACTGTCTAAAGTCTTTCATCTTTAATAAAATGATCAGCGTTCTGCTCTACCAGGTGTAACAATTGAGTTTAACATCCAGGCATCCATGAAAACTGAATTTATGACATTTAACGGAGTTAGAAGTTAGCAGGATGTTAGCTCGCTAGCTTCCATCTAAATACAATATAGCATGTCCTGACTGCGGGAGTTTGGAAACAAATTAAAACGTACAGCTCTGCTATCACTTCCAACATAAATTAAGACAGAAAACTAAACAGCAGTGACATTTGTAGGGTTACTGAATTTGGCTAGCTGGTATACAGCTATGTTAGCATAATATAAACAAGCTAACTTTTTTTCCACTTGATAAAAGTTAACGTGAGTGTTCTCAGTGGTCAGGAACAAATGCAATAGCATGGCAGGATGCTGTAAAAGGACCAAACTTCAGCCAGGAGAACAACTGAGATAATCCATCCACAATACGAGGTTAGTCATTCATATACTGCTGCATGGGCTGGGCTGTAGTTACATCGTAAGGTTTTAAAACTGAGCTTAAATAAATGATTAGCGGTAATAAAAGCCGAGGGAGGTCAACGGGGATCACTGACTGTTTTTAGGAGCTTTTTGAGATTAAATAGAAGAAAATACAAAGCATTTAACATGTTAACAACACAAAAGCCATATTACACGCAGACTACTTTAGGCCCGGAAGTAGGCTTCGTCACGTCATCACTTAATAATCGGATAGATTGCGTTCATGAGTGTAGTTGATTGTTAAGGCAGGGTTAGGCACTCATTTTTGGCACTCATGGATAAAAATCCCATAATGCTTGGTCCAAGTACAGTGGTGTGCAAGGCAACTAGACTTCTGCTCTTTCTTTTTTGACTCTGTTGTCAGGCTATAAAAGTGTTACGCATAACTGATTTGAGCTTACCACAGGTTTTTACAGGCCAGTAGAGTTATAGATCATTTGAGGTAACATACAAAGCGATAGTCTGCGTAATATTTGGTCGTTGGGTGGTTAAAAAGTAGGGCTACTGGAATATTGAAAATCAAATTTTGAATGTTTTCTATGGGGAGTGGTCTTACTGGTCATAGACTAACTTTGGAACCATAAGTGGTAGAACAATGCACCAAGTTAGGTTCAGACTGGTTTTCACCCCAGCTATAATTAAAAATTTTCTTTCGTACTCCTGATCCAGAGACCAAAGCCAAATGTGGTGTTGCAATGGAAAACATGTATTTTCTCCAGGTCCAAAGAAAGGAATGCTATTTAATTTTGAAATATTACCAGGTGGTCTCTATGGTTATATAAGTCACATTAAATTGATGTGACTTGCACCCTTCTGTCACTGTTAGTTTAGCACTGGTGAGTTCATTAGGCACTTCACGGGGTTGTATAGGTTTGAGGTTTGATAGCACATCCTCAGAGCTTAACACTGTAGCCTGCTAGTGAAATATTCATAAGGTCTACTATCAGAGGCTTTGAAGTTCGCCAGCACCTGTGGCAGAATTTTCTTTAAAGCTTGCTGCATATCTTGTTCCTGTTTGAAACCTAACAACTGCGTTTATACTCCCTGAATTGTACTAAATTGTGTCGAGGCAAGAGTTGATATCCCAGCACTCTCGAGGAACAGTTTTAGTTAAAAAAAACAAAAAAAAAACCTGTCATAAACAGAAGAGCTCAGCTGGTCCAAACAATTGTTAAACACGAAACCTGAACTTCATGCTACCTTTCAACCAACCAAGCTACTGTCCTGTCACAACTACATCTCCTGTTATGTGTTACAGAATTTTCCCACTGCAACACAATCTCCCTCCTCCTCCTAAACAGGAAAGGGCCCTCAATGAGTCTCTATTGTAAACTACTGTAAGATTCCGACACACCCTCCAAATGACAACAGCCGTACAAAAGTGGTTGAGTAGCCAAGTTGTTCTTTGGTCATGCATGGCAGGAGAATGGGTTGTCCTTTGCTGTCTATGTTAACATTATTAACTGTATTAGCTAATGACACTGGAGGACTGTACTTATGGTAAAGGGCTTTAAGCACTAACATGCCCTTCTAGCTATGCTTTAAAACATTGATCGCGTGCTAATAAGTGGGTGATGGGATATGGTCCACTTGCTTCCCCTCCACCAACCCCCAAATGATGATAAATTGCCTGACACAGAGAGCTGTGATAGCTTGGATTATCCACATAATTATTCTCCTGCATATTTTTGCTTATTAATGATAAACAGAGAATGAAAATATAAATTGGGATCAACTGGAGCTTTTATTCATGCAGTGGAAGTCTTAGATATTGGCATATTGCACTCTTGAATTTAGAATTTTTCTTTTTTTTATTTTTCCAACTGAGCAAAATTCTTAATGATAGTGCTTTAATCACAGCTTCTTATCTGTGTAATCTCGCATCACTTACAACAACATGATTTTAGCTCTACAAGTTACACAGAATTTAATCAGAACTTGTATTCCATGCCCTGGTCATTGAATGACCTTCAGAACTCAATTATGGCTTTGTCTCACTGTGAGATTTAAAAGATGTAATGAAAACTTTTCATAACTGAAGAATTATTATTTCTACATTGATTCTACCATCATGTATCTTTTAGTTCTTTGTTTCTCTTAATATTAATCGTCATTCTAACCTTGAAGTAGTGTTTACTTTGCCAAGTCTTCCTTTCAAAGTAGATTTTACTCTTGAGGCGTTTATTGCTACAGCTCATGACCATGGGATAAAACGTAAAGTATGCACTGATCAGTCAGCCAGGGAACAAAACTGGCCATTTGTCATTTTTCCGGCACAGACCAGTGAGCGACCGGTAACAGGCAAATAACCACACCCGCATTCACAGCCACATGCTAACGTCATTAGCATGGAAGCTCCTCATTGTGAGTGAAGATGGAGCGTTCGCCAAAGTAAACCGTGGGAGGAACCACGACTAAATCAGACATAATGAAACACTTAAATCACTCTGATCCAGAACTCAGAGTTTGCTCATACCGAGGCCTGTAGCTATGGGCTCAAATTGTGGTCATAAATATTTTGTACTTGTAAATCAGTTTTGTACTTGTAAAACAGATTTGTATGTGTGAAAAGAATTTGTGTGTGCGTAAAAAAGACTTGTGTGTGTGAAACTCTGCACTCAAGTTTCAAGTTACAAGTACGAATTTTGATCCTGTTTTTCTTCCTTTCATCTGATTGGCCAATGTCATGTCAATCACAAATTTAACTATCCAATCAGAGAACAGATGGGTTTAGCTGTCGGAGGAGCGCTTTTTTGAACTGCAGGTTCTTGAAGGGTAATACAGTTTGAAGCTGGAGGATCTCTATATAAATATCCGATAGCAGCTAGGTCCCCTAACTTTCAGTAGCTGTTGAAAGGATAAAGTTGTGGTATATCAGTGGTTAGAAATACCATTATTACTTTAGGATTAGTTTAACACAAAGTCAGGGCTGACCCGGGACCATTGCTTTGAGTTACAGTGTGCAGCATAAAAGTCCTTTCACATCGGACGCAGCATGTGCTGCTAATGCTAACCGCTAACTAAAAGCCAAGGATCCAGAATTTGTTGAGGTGGCTGCTGAGCTCTGTGGGTTTTTGCAGCAGCTCATTTCCACAATACCCCCCCCCCCCCCCCCCCCCCACGCCCCCCGGTCCGCAGCGCTGTTGAAAAGGCTCTGGAGGTCCCTGTATTAAGCACACAAACCTGTGACACAAAAATCACCAAACTGAGACCAGCACAGACTGTTTTCTTTCGTGGTTATGAAGGAAAACGCTGGGCTGGCATGTAAAAGGGCATTTATTCCCTTCAAGGACCTGAAGCTCCTTAAAGCACCCGTCCAATAGCCAAACCCACCTGTTCTCTGATTGCTAAGGTTCAAAGCAGTTCTGAGGATAATTATGGAGACTAATAAAAAAAAGAAAGAAAGAAAAGACAAGAGAAGGGGTTAAAGACCTGTTACCTGTCGAAGTTATAAACATACAGGAGAATGTTGTAAGTAACTGACATTGGCTTTGTTATATAAATCTGCTTTTGTTTGGTGAGGTAAAATATGTCAGGTAAAGTTGGGTGTACAGCAGCTTATTTCCTGGCTGTAAATGGACTGATTCTTATATAGCGCTTTTCTACTCTCCCGGAGTACTCAAAGCGCTCTATACAACATGCCTCATTCACCCATTCATACAAGCACTTCTAAACACAAGTGCAAACTAAACTACATTCACACTCAGATGAACGCATCGGAGGGCAACTTGGGGTTAGTATCTTGCCCAAGAATATTTGGCATGCAGACCTGGGGAAGCCAAGAATCGAACCACCAACCTTCCGATCAGTAGCTGATCTGCTCAACCACCTCAGCCACCCCGGAGCAGGTCATGTTACGTTCAGTGTAAGTTAAAGCTTACTGCATTTTCTGGCACAATTTTAAGTTGTAGACTTTAATATTTCATTTTATTGTGAAAGTGACATTATACAATAAAGATGGTTTTTTTTCTATTTGTATATTTTTTTTAATAATAGTTTTAAAAGAAAAAAAGAATCGTTAAAAGTCAGTACTGGCAGCTCACACTTCAAAGGAAAAGAATAAGTAATCAGATACAGTCATGAAAACTGCACTTTGGCAGGAAAAGTTTGGGTTAAACAAAGGTTAAATAAATGAAAACGGGTATTTAAATAAATACTAAATAACCTGAGGAGCAGGTATTGATGGCGGCTGTAGATTATTCAGCGTGTGTAATCACTGCTAATTGAAAGTAAACCCACTGTGTGTGAACAGGGTTGATGCTCTAATATTGAGCCTGTAATTTTGCTTCCTGCTGGCTAATTCTCATATTTCACATGCTAAGCATGTGCTTCGAGGGCTTCACATCGCCAGGTTTGTTGCTGTAATAAGACAGAAAACCCTGGAAGTCAAGCATGGCTCATGAAATCTTGACATGTTGTAAAACTAACTAACTAACGGGTAATAGCCACGCAATACCAGCATAGCTATGCAGCATCTGTGGCCCTCTAATAAGTGATTATAGACCCTGAATGGTTTGGGCATCATCAAGATGGTCAGGATAATTGCCAACCTCTCTAATGATGGTCAGTGCATAACACCAAGGATAGAAAATTGCATGTGTGATGCTCCCAAGGTGTCAGAGGGTCTGCGAACAAACAGCTCTGACACATGCTGAAGTTTGTAAATGAAAAGGTGAGTCTTCTTCGATTAAGCGCATTGAAACTGTATTAGGTTTTTTTTTTTCACCTTTAATACCACATACTGCTGGTTACATAGTTCCTGGTTTTTTGTTTGTTTGTTTTTTATTCAACCCCTGTTGGTGTTTGTTTACCTTCATAAATGGGTTCTGCTGCATGGCAATGAAACTGCGCAGTGATGAAAACCATAAAATACATCACAACTGCACAAAGACCAAGACAGCTGCAGTGGGATGAGCTGTAAAGTGCACCCATCACGTCTCTGTGTTTCCCTGACGTCAGAAAACAACTCTGTGTGAGTGAGAGCTCAGATAAAATAACTTTTTATGTTCCTCTTTTCACACTGAGGGAAGTAATATAAAGCCGCTCTTCTGGCTGGGAAGGGAAGTTTATCTCTGTTCATCTTTTGTCACTGACCTGTCACATTGGACCAAAAGTCTTTTTCTGTGCTAAAGCGGGCAACATCACTTTGCAAATGGATTATATAGTAAAAAAGCAGTCTGAGCTTTGCAGTGATTCAGGAAAATTCTCAGAACAAGGAAGGGACTGACACGTTAATACAGTCAGGAGGTTTGTTTGCAAGTGTTGTTTTATATGTCCTAAATTTTTAATGTTGTGATTGGTTGGGTAAAAAACAAATCTGAACTCAGAGGAGTAATATCCATACAGTGGGTGGTAAAATGATAGACGTACTCCTGCAGTTTAGTCTCTGAGAGCGCCCGGTGGAATTACAAGTACGTGTTTATGGAATGAAGATCTCTGCTGAATGATGAAAACACAGGCCTGTCCACGCTGCATCTTATTCACATACTGATTTTTATGAGTGTGTGGCAGAGTTTTAATCTATTTGATATTAACATCTTTCATCTGTTTCTTTTGTCTTTATTCTTTATTCAGATGCCCGTTAGTTGTTCCTGCAGCAGCAGCAGCGTTTCCTCAGCAGAACTGTGTTCCCTCTAAGCTGGGCATGTGCGCAATTGCGCACTGCTGGCACGGTCCCTGCGCACAGAAAATCTGCGTTGCGCACATAAAAAAAAAAAAAAGAAATCTAACCTGAATTGAAATTAAAATTAATGCTTTAATGATTCTCTTTGGCAGAGTTAGTCAGTGAGTGACTGGCTGCTCCCGTATGGGATTAGAACGATGCCACCAAATCCCATAATCCAGCCAATGATGCGATTCACATTCGTATATACGCAGCTAATCAACGTCGTTGACAGGCTATGACAGCGTCTTTTTGTGCCGACGCCGGTGTTTTAGCTAGCAAAGCGGCGTGGCTGATATGGAGTAGAGTGAAGCCACGTTAATGACAACGTGGACAACCATTGGAGATGTGAGCAGGACAGACGGAACAATTGACGGAAAAAGTGTGGACTTTATACCAGTTTTTAAATTGTGTTGATAGGCCACGTAAACCCAGAGTTACGATAAAAATATATTCAATGTTTGGTTTCCTTGCTTAATACTATCGTTGTTTATATTTACTGCAGGAAGAAACGGTAAAAAACGGCGTTTTATAAGAAAAAAGGCTTGAAAGCACTCTCCGTCTGTGAGCAAAAACAAACTCCACCCCCCTCTCCCTTTCCTATTCGTCAAAAAAAGTACCATGTCGACCAATCAAAAAATGATATGGGAACGTGGCATCTAGTTGTTAAGAAACGGGGGAAGTTTTAGGAGTCATGGCGGAGTGGCACAAATGATTTGTGTGGCATCAAATTTGATGCAGAACAGCTGATTGTTCGGTAAATAGTTTGAAATGTTTATTTAAAAACGCCTTAGCTGCATTTAAAAAAATAGCTGCAAAAAACTTTGTTGTTTGCCAAACTCAGTTACTTTTTTGAAGAAGTAACTATATAATTAATTGCCCAACATTGGTCATTATATACTGTATTTTGCAGACAGAGAGTTACAGGACTCTCTCCCAGACCACAGACTCATAATACAAGTCAGAGCTTTATATAAAAAAAAAAGAAAAAAAGAAAGTTGTGTTTTCGAAATTGGAGTTAAGTTATTTTTACTTCCAATAGTGTTAACACACTACACAGGTCAATGACTAGACTTTTTTTTTAATTTTTTATTGTAAGTGGGCTAAAGCAGTTAATTAAAAGTAGTCTAACATAAATGTAAATGCTGTAATTTGATTATTTTAATAAACCATGTAACCACAGTGCACACGTCTGATGTCGCTCACAGTGGTCCAAGGGACCGCTCAGGGAGTTTGTGTGTTCAGTCAGACACGTGAAAAATTAGAGGGAACATTGGTCCCAAGCAATCTGATTGTTTGTGTGATCAGCCACGAGGAGAGTTTGTCTTAGTTACCGTCAAGATTCTGAAAATTTCCTGAGAATTTTTGTCACTACAAGCAGCACTTTGTACTCTTTGTTTTTTTAAAAAATAAATACAGCCCCTTAACACAAAGCAAAAATAATTACAACCTTTCAGTGCCATGGTAACTGGGCTGGGCTGAAACAACAAACAAGGTCATTGTTTCTTGCTGCCCATTAAATAAGCTATTTTTATTTGTTAAAAAAAACAACAACATTTTCTTCTCTTCTTTAGGACTTCTTTTTATAAACCGGTCTCTGACCTAATGATATTTCTGTTGTGGATTAATAGCATTTGTCTAGCGGAGCTTGTCCTTACTCATTTAAGCTCCATGTTATCTCAGCATGAGATACACAGAATCCAATTGGAGAAATGAAACTAAGTGTCTTGCCTGAGTTGTCTGGATCCCCAGGCGAGTGCGGAGCTGATCAACAGCAGGATGCTAGCAGCCTCTTGAACACATAATCACTTTATTAGAATGAATCTGTCTGGCCTGCTTTCCACTCACGGCAGTGACAGAACCTGCTCGTCAAAGCCTCGAGGCCACAACTAAAGTGTCTGTCCTGAGAGACTGATTGAAAAAGCGTACATCAGTTAAGTGCCTTGTAAGTTCTTTATTGGATATAATAATTACTTGGCATCTATATCCATTCACCTCTTTCGCTCCTGTCTAACTCTAAACTTCCATTAAACTTCACAAAGACTGTGTGTAACACTTTTATACGTCTGCTGAACTGGCTTCCAACTTTTCTTCATTTAAAAGTCAAAATTAAGAAAAAGAAACTGGGTGACTTTTTAGCAGCCTCATTACTTGTCCCCTCTTTCCCCCGATGACTTTATGCATTATACTAAAAAAACAAAGATATCACAACAGATTCTGCAGGAATTGAAAGGTTTTCAAATTAAAAGGTTTACACTTCTTCATCTGTCATGTTGTGATCTCACTGCAGGTAACAGATTAAATACGTGACTCTATTTGCATTTCTAATATTCGAATAGAATATATTTGAACAGAGTACAGTACCTCTGGATTTTCCCCCATAACTGTCCTTCAGTGTTACAGGGTTTCTTGCACAATTTTGGCTATGACTGGATACTTTTGATGTATTTAATGTCATAAAATGTAGATATTTGTGCAGCATAGCAAACAGTTTATTTTGTTTTCCCACAAAAAATAAAAGTTTCCTTTGTCCATGTTTTGATTTATCCGCGATACCTTAACGGCCGGTTCGTGAAAATATTGTCGGACATATACCGGTCCGTGGCTCAAAAAAGGTAAAGGTAAAGGTCTATAACACTGCCTGTATGTTGCCAGTATAAGTAATGGTAGTAAGAAACATAATTTTAAATGGCTCTTTATAGCATTATCATCACATTTCCCTTCAGATCAATTTAGATCTATTGACGTTGAAGTGGAGGTCAAAGGTCAAATTCACGATATTTTAAATCATTATACGGTACTTTCTATATGTTGATACAATACGCACCACGCTTGCAAGACTTATATTTCCAAATTACAAGGCTTTTTGTCAAGTTTTCAACAATAAATCAATAAGTTGACCTTGTAGATTTTGATGGATGCAAGCCAAATTTTAATGGATCTTTATCATGACCAAACTCTACACCCCTACAAAGTTTTATCTGAATTAATTCTAAACTTTTTGAGCCATAGTGCTTACAGACAGAATAAACACTACAAGAATCATAAACTCCTTCGCTGAGGTAATAATTTGTGTGGCAAGTGTTATAGTCCGAAAAATATGGTAGTCAGATTTTTTATTTATTTTTTAAATATATTTATTTACATTCTTTTTATTTCAGTAGTAGGGGTAGGAGGTTATACTTCACTGGGGACAGGGATTCAGATAGCTTCAGGTCCCAGAGATGTATAGTCAACCCTGATGTACATTTAAAGGGTGCACACTGGTGTAGTGTAGTGAAGTGTCTCTGCTGAATCATGAACATAGGAAACTATGACACCAATGTAAGAGTGTCTCTTCATCCTCTACTCGTTGTTTCACTGTGGAAGCTCCTCTCCCAATGACTGAACAAAGTGTTTTGATAGCAAGTTAGCCGTTGAAGAGTTATACAGCAAATTGACAAGCAATGACCTGTAGATTAATCAATAACAAACATAATTGTTCGTTGCAGCCATAATGGTAATGGTCGGTTGGATTTTATTTGCATGGATTTTGAGTCGAGCCCAGTGGACAGCCTTCTCTTCATACAGAAGAATTATTGCTACAAAGCCAAATTGCAAACCATTTGGACTCTCATTTACACCCATTTGTGACTAATGAGTGTCTTTGTCACAGTGCTTTGCACTCATTGGCTTTGAACTATACTTTGAACTGTTCCCTAATGGCAAAGTTGACCACAGCTGATACAATTTGCCGCCCCTAGTCTTACTGCCAAAACTTTGAGCAGGCCCGAGTCCATCCATCAGAAGAAGCCTCATCAGAGCAAGCCGGGGAGTCGTAGGAGAAATAATGTGCTTTTTATGATGGGATGGCCGTAATGTTCTCCACAGGTTGGGGTATTAAATGAGTTCATACATCACCCACACTGCAGAAAACCGTGGGGTAGTTTTGACAGGGAATCACCTCTGGGGAAAATGTGGGGATGCTCTGCATAGCATAGGTAACTAATGATCAAGAAAACGCCAATGAACTAACATGTGAAGTAAGGTGAGGGGTTTTCCTCATGAGTATTAATTAGAGGCCAGGTTCTCTCATGCTTAAGATGCTGTTTATACAAGAGTGAGAAACATGGAGATTTGGAAGGCAAATGGATTTTTAGTGTTAAACAAGTCAGCTTAAATGTCAAGGAAAAAATATAAAGGCCCAAGAAGTGCTGTGTTGGAAAGTTTTTTAAAATAACATTTAACAGGCTTCATTTAACAAGCAGGGTAATCATGTTTTTTTTTTTTCTTGGGGGGGGGGGGGGGGGGGGTTAGGTAAGATGGACAAAGCTGACACAATGTAGTTGCATTGTTCTAACTAACAGCAGATTTTTCACAGCTACTAGTTTCTTGGGATTATTTTGGGTGTCCAGGATGATATCTGTTCCTCTGCATTGCATTTATTTGTTTGGTGTGATGATTACACCTTGAAATCCTTTGCTGAACTGACATTTATCCAGGGATTTTCCTGGCTCAGTATGGGCCTTTGGGGGTGACTAAATGAGGGTGTGTAAAGCAGTGTAAGGGGTTGTTCTCGGTGACGTCCTCAGGCCAGTGAAATATGGAGAGTAAATCACAAGGCACTTATGCCACTGAGGGCTCTTTTGAGGTGGATGACTGCTTCCCTCTAGGATCCCCTGAAGAGGTCATTGGTGTGGTGGTGGACCATAATGGCTAAATATCAATTAGTGGCGTTGGCTCTGGGCCCAGTGAGGCCTAAAAGCTGCAGCTCTGTAGCTGAGGCAATGCAAGTGCAACAGATAGACTGCTCTGTAAGCGCGGCTGAGCCTTAAGAGGTTCTGAAGGGGAAAGGAATGCAGTCGGGTGTTGTTTCTGCAGCAGCCAAAACAGAGTCTCTACTTCTTAAAAGAAAAATGCTAAGCTGAAGATGATCAAACAAGAGTCTTGCTAAGGGCGTATTTGAAAATCAACCCCTCTTAGGTGTTAAGAGATGGGCCACCTGCCTCTCAATAACACGATTCCATATTTTACTGTCTAAACTTTGCTAAATCTAAAGATATAGCCACCATGTTGATCATCACTCTAGTGAGTGCGAAGGATCTAAGAGGTAAACATGCTGGTAAAGTCTTCCTAGCCGTCGGTGTAACTAGTTAGTTATTGGATGCAAGTAAGTACTACATTAAAACTAATGAATGAATAAATACATTAAGCTCCAACATTAATAAACCTCACAGTTATATAACCACTGACCTTTACCACATCCTACTAAGAGCACTAAGGCTACGTCTACACTAATGCGTTTTTGTTTGAAAATACATCGTTTTCTCTCCCTTTAAATAAGTGGCAGACAGAAATGAGGCAGGTCAAATCTTCTTGCTTTTCACGCATGCGCAGTACTGGAACATAAGCGCTTTCAGCCGTTTCAATGTGGACGCATAACTCTGTTAAAATGACTGAAAACGCTAGTGTGGACGCGGAGCATTTTCAAACAAAAACGCCGTTTTCAAATCTATCCGGGCTAATGTGGACGTAAGACATTTCCTGCTGTGATCAGATAAGCAGCAATACTGTAGCAAAGAGGAGTGAGCTCCCCACAGCAGGTGGAGGTTGCACCTAGAGATTGTTTCACCCCAAGGAAGAAAGGGAAGGTGAAAGACAGGGGGAGAGATTAAAAATGATGTCCATAGCTGCTGAACAATGAGTAACTGTCAGGGGCTAGCTCAGTCAGAAACAATCCAATAAAGTCCACTATGTTGGAGAAAGGATGTTGCCACTCCTCATACTTGGCGGTGATTAAAAGAGTGAAATTTAAAAATACTGACATCAGCTCTGACCTTCCTTTTTAATTACTCTTTAATGGTCATCATAATATTGCTGTTATGGAGAGGAAATCAGGGATGTTCTGATATTGTGACTGCCCTAATCAATAGATGAAGACCTAAACAACGATCTGGTGTTTTGGTTTATATATGGGAGTCAAATTCCTGCTGACTTCTACCCTCAATGCTAAAGTCAGTTTCTCATGTCTGTTTTCATTCTGCAACATTGAGTGCTTTCTTGTAATTATTTTTCCTGTACCTTCTTTAGGAAGGTCATGTGACCGCTTGGTTATATTGTCATAAAGTCGGGTTGCACAGTTTGACCGTGTGATATTTGTTGAAGCCCTGTGTTGTGTGCACAGGGCATCCACAGCAGCAATACACAGTAACACCTGCTGAGTGTTTGATGACCTCATACCAGCAGCACAACACAGATATACACCAAGATGCAGTGCTGAGAGAGGATGGGGAGAAAATGAGGTAAAAAGCTCACAGTCTTCCCTGAGGAACCGACATCAGAAGTGCCTATCTTCAGATTAGTTTGGAAAAAACTAATGTCTTGCAATGATGTCTGATGTGCTTCCGCTCCTTACCATGAACGCTGACATGAGTGAAATGACACTGAAAGATGAAACGGCACCAAAATTGTTACCAAGACAATCATAGCATAAACAGAAGCTGGTTGTGTCAAATTGGCGTTGAATTCATGAAGCACTTTTATTTACAGCATGTGTAGGATAAGGTTTATGCCTCTTATCTGTGGGGCGTGCATATATAGAGCAGCATGCTGGGGATTTTCTTATGTAGTTCCAGTCTTCTACTAAAGACCACGCGTGTTAAGTTGTTGGCCCCGTGAAGAGATTTGAGAAAGCTGTCATCACCGAAATTGTTTCCTCTCCACAATTAGTGTGCATACATTTTGCGATTTCCGAAGGGACTCTATCAGCAGCATTGTTGGTCCTTTCCTGACACAGCCAATGTCGCTTACGAATGGAGAGTCTGGCTTAATGGAGGATAAATCCACTCACCTTGGGCAATAATAGCTAACCCTCTGCAGTCTTACCTTGAAGATTGGAAACGTAGGACTTGGTATGTTTCCCTTATCTCTGGCTGCCAATAACAGGACCTCGGAGACAGTGAAGCATGAACCTAGAAGTGGAAAGGGAAAACTTCTGTTGGCCACCCGCAGCAAGCACACACAGGTGAGTGCTCTCCTACAAGAGAGGAAAAAATGATTTTTGTCAGTCCCCGTAGTCGGGAGGAGATGGAAAACACCTGGGAGAAAAATGCAATTGCAAATGCAACCTTCCCGTGACCATGTTTGCATTTTTGAAATTATCGACCTACATCAGGTGATCGACTCTCAGTGAGGTGTGAAACTGGGCCGGGGCTCATTTCATCTCGGCATCTGCACCATTCTTTGTGTCATGCAGATAAGAGTGGGATTGCGAGATTGGGAAGATGTCCCGCAGCCTTGACACTTGACATTGGCGGCAATTTGTTGTGATGGAAATGTGGATGATGGTGCAAAAAGTCCGGAATGGAGGTGTGCGTTACCATAGTTACCGTGCAACGTCACTAGAGGGGGCGACGTGTAATTGAAGAGAGAGAAGAAGGGGAGAGCAGCTGAGCTGGAGATCAAGACAAATGATGTGAATGGGGAAATGCTTTAAAGCCTAGAACAGAGAATGTTTGCTCTCACTGCTAGTGATGGGGTAGGCTGGAACTACAGGGCTATTGGCAAATACAAAAGTACACCCTGGACTGGTTGCCAGCCGCAGGTGTGAATAGTTGTCTGTCAATGTCAATATTAATCCAGTAAGAATTTCGAATCATCACTTTACCTAGTCCTTAACCTAACCCCCCACTAACCAGGGTCTTCTTGCTATGAGGTCATACTGCTAACACCACGCCGGCATGCTGCCCTTCATGTAAAAACTGTTACTAATGCTAAAATGTGTAACAGAGGGTATTCATCTTGTTTTGAAAACACTTGACCTAATGTTCAGGTTTTCCTCCAAGCTGAAGCTGAATCCCTAGTATTGTTTAGGTGTTTAGGTGTTAGGTGAGTAAGATTATTGCTAGCTATCACCACTGTAAACTGCAAAGATTAAGCTGTAGTTTAAATTTCAGGGCAATAAGAACTCGATGCCTCAATTCTAACTTGAATCTGTCCAGCTGGACTCATATATATCTATTTAAACACATAGTAAAACAATAGAAGCTTACTGTGAAAGTCCATTAAAGCTTTTAATTGTAAACAAACATTTTAAAGTCCACAAATGGACCAAACAGTATACTTAGAGTAGCTTCACCTCACAGAGCAAAGCCCGTATCACTGCTTAAGCTGCCAGCCTGTCCTGTTTTCAGCATCAGTTTAGGGGGAGCCGTCTGAGCACGGCGCTACCTGCGTCAGTGTATGCATGAATGAAATTGTGTGCCAAGAGCGTAAATGGAGCGCAGCCCAGCTTTGGTCGAGCGCTGCGAGAGCGTGTTTGTTATTTGACTAACAGCATGCAGAGGGTGGACTGGATTTGAAGCAACTTTGTGGATAGAAAAGAGGACTGGGTACAAGCATAGATTCTTTCTTAATATCTTTTTTTGTATGTGTGTACATGTTTGTGATTGTCTGTGCATCTCTGTCTGATTAAGATTTAATTCCTTCTTTTAGTTTGTTAGACTTTGGAATGTCAGCCTTGATAATGATCTTCTTCTCTTTGCTGAGGTCTTTCAGTTCTCTCCACTTTACTCCCCTGAGGCTCAAACACATACAGTATGAGAAGCAAAGCAGAGTGCCTGTCAGGTTTGGCTTTGGGTTCCCTTCTGTGGCTTTTTCCGTGGTCAGCTAAGCATGCAGAGTCCCGGATGGCCCCACATCACAGCGTCGACCACTGCCTGTAAGCCCGTGGCAGCATTTGCTGGCAGGATCCCTATAGGACAGTCTGCAGGAACTGATCCCACACCTTTACTCCTTTTTCTTCATTTGTTGGAAGTTCCACATCACACAGTAGAAATGAAACATATGGTGTGAGTGAAGGGGGACAGTGGTTGACAAGTTGGAAATAAAGGTGTCGTTTGCAAGGCAGTCAGCTGTTCGGACAAACGGGATAGCTGAATTCGAACCTGCAAACACACAAAAGCCAGCAGCACACACTCACACACACTTGAATGAATCTAGTCTGTGTGCGCATCTTGTTTGTCAGCATGGACAGATGTGAAAGAATGTGAGACGAGGAGACACATTTTAAACCCCGAACCTCTTCGGAGCAGCTGGAAAACCCTCTGGCTAACTTCGGAACGTTAAAGGAATTTTTAATTTGCACAACGGTGCTTTGACACAACTCCCTTACTCATAGTCTGTTTTCATTGGGGAGAAACATTAATGTGGCAAATTTAAGATGCCCTTTGCAAATGGAGACGTCTGTATGGAGTGTTTGATTGCAGGGACGAGCGGGTGATTGGAGGAGGGGTCTTCTTCTGAAGAGAGCATGAATGAATTACATGGGTGTCTACTTCCAAGCTTGAGGGGGTTTTTATGCCAAGCTGAGCATCTTCCTCTGAAATGGGTTTAACTTTAATTTTCATGTATGGAACCTCCTGAGAAAGCTTCACCCCAACCTGGCTTCAACTCTAATGGAGCGGATAACCGAGGCTCACTATCACTAATGCAATATTCCCTGTTCCATATGTAATATTACCTGCCTGTGCACGAGAGGCGAGACAGACGAAAAGACACGGCGGCCCTTTTTTTTTCTTCTTCCTTTTGACCTGGAGCAGCTCTTCTCATTTGCCTGTCTCTAAAGGCTCTTTACTTTGCAGACACAAAAAGGCCTGTTCTCAATGCTGGCATCCCAGCTTCTCGCTTTCTTTCTGCCGATTACTGACCTCACGCCATTTGATTTAAGCGGCTGAATTTCTCCTTACTTTCCCCTCTCAGCGTCACATCCCCAACCTATTCCGGAATCTCGCTGTTGAATGCCCGAGCTTTCATATTCAATCTTGTGCAAAATAGACCTACCATACCTTTCTCTCTGTCTCTCTCTCTCTCTCTCTCTCTGTCTCTTTCTACCAGTTTTATAATTTTGCTTTGACAAAGGATTTCCCCCCTATTCCTCTAAAGCCATTTAAATTCACCACTATGTGCTTACGGGAAATCCAATTTCTGCCACCAGCTTATAGAGTGGAGGAACAAAGAGGCCCATTTGCATGGAGAGTTGAGGAAATGGTATGTTGGGTTTGAGATGAGGATGAGAATTTCCCAGATTGCTTTACTGATGTGGTTATTGAATTGGTGCTGCAGTGCGACGTAAATGAAGCGCTCACAGGAGCTGCTCTGGAAGAGAGAAAACATCCAAATAAACTAAGAAAAAAAATGCCAATGCAGTATTAATGAGATATTAATTATGAGCTAGATATCACACACAGACATTCGTTAAGATCTCATTGTAATGGTAATTGGACAATGTTGCATCATGATCGCTTTTTCAAAGGATTATAACAGATTGCATCATTAAATAAAGAAATAACTGGGCTTTAGTTCGTGTACCAAAAAAACCACAGGATTAGTTGTGACATATTTAGGACAAATATGTATCTTGGAGGTGTTAATCGATCTATAGAAGGGAGGCAGCCTGACAGAAAGTGGAGTGCACCTTCAGTCTGAACTTTCAGAGTGGTATTAAGCAAATCTGGATGTAGAAGTTTGCGAGTCGGGGCTGTAATTGTAACTTTTTAATCATATTCATTCCAATGCTGACAGGTAAAGGCAGTGACATGCTTATAAAGTTTTGTCCCGATTGCCTCTTTCCAGTGTGAATTGGATGTGGAGTTATGCGCCTGTGGTTATAGGTTCGGTTTGAAAGGAGAAGTGTTCCTGTACTCTTAAGTTATTGACACTACACAAGAGAGAAAAGTAAAGATCTTTTATCAGGATAGGAAAAAAGAGGTCTAAAAATCCAGATGAGATGTGGGGTCGCCATTTAGGTGATGATAAATAGAGGTGTGCCTGCCAGGGATTCACAAGTTAACTGATGGCTCTGGGATTTCCCCCTTTATATCCAATCTTTTTCAAGTGACCACACATGAAATCCTATCTTTTCCAAGCAGTAGGATGTAAAAATTACAAATTGCAATCAATAGCCACTTTGACCAGGACCTGTTTCATAAAGTGTTCAGATGGAAGAAACTCCTGTTGTCTGGTAACTTTGTTGGGACAGAATCATTCGATGGAGGAGGTGTTTTATTTTGGACACTAAGAAACACTTACCTACCCACTTATTAACGCAATTCTTTTTTTTAAATATAGCATCAAATCACAGCAACAGTCGCCTCAAGGCACTTTATATTGTAAGGTAAAGACTCGACAATAATACAGAGAAAACCCCAACACATAAGTAGGCACTTGGCGACAGTGGGGAGAAAAAACTCCCTCTGATTCCTCCAATATAACCAGACTCAGGGAGTGGCACCCATCGGTTACAACAGATTGGGGGTGAGGGGAGGGAGACAGGACCAAAGCAAAGCCAGTACAGAAGTTCCTTAAATGCACATTCTTTTCATTGGCCAACAGGGACTCCTCTGGCTGTGTGTGGAAAATGATTTGTTACTTTATTATGGCCTCAGTAAGTCATTTCCTAAGGAGGCTGTGGTCTCAATAGCAGGTTTCAGGCATTATGTAATGGAACATAATTTTGTACAATACAGTGTCATGAAGAGTTAAGTAGGATGTAATTTGGGATATGGCTACTGTGTCACAAACAAATTGGCACTAAAGCATTGTGCATTTCCTCTGTCACATCAACCAAACAAGCTGGTCATGGCCTATAATGTGGTCAAGCAAACCACAAAATTACATCACAGTGACTACATATGTGCAAAGTGTACAATCTGTGGTTTCTGTCAACTTACTAGGAAAATAAATAGCTTTTAGAGGCTATGATGTAGTGGACAGAAAAAGCATTGGACAATTGTGGCACAGCTGTGGCATTTAAAAGCTAAAAGCCACAAAAAACCTTGTATTATTACTGCAGGTAATGATAATTTTGTGGGTTTTCACCCCCTTTTATACTACAGAGATGTATTTGCTCTGTTGTTGATATAAAAATAGATGTAGCTGTGTTTGGTATTTTGGCTGATTATGCTACAATCGGAAAAAATGCCAAACGCTTGCCGCTTTTCTCTGCTTCATATCTTTGTAAGCCAGAAATAAGTAGCAGAAATACTTTGAAGTACTGAATCATGAGCAGAAATAATCTTGCTTAATTGCGCTCCTAATTTAGCTGTATTTAGTTTATATTTATTTATGTGTCACAATTGAAATTTGCCCCTCTCTGCCTCTTTAGCTCGGAGCTTGTGCTTCTCTGTTTTTTTTCTCAGCAGGGGAGCCAGTGGTACAGCTGATAAGACTTAAACATGGAGACATTGGCCACAGCTCACCACAGCTCCGTAATCGCACAGGTCCTTCTTACTTACTGTGTAGATGAAGGCTTTTGGTTGCTTTATAACAATGAGATAAGATAGCAGAGGAGAACAGGGAACGCTTCTGCTTTGAATGGCTGTGCAGAGGAGAGACAGGAGTTGCTACAGTACACACTGTGCTTGGCTCCTCACTTGTCAAGTTGTTTTAGGATTTGTTTGGCTTTTGAGTGAAATAATCTCAATGGGAGAATAACAAATGTTGGGAAAAGTGCGTCCAGAAGCATCCTCCCTCTTTATATCCTTTCTCACTCTTCTGTGAGCACTGACATTTGCTGGGCAAAAATGATGGTTTTGTGTGTTTATGTATGTGTCTGTGCGTGTGCTTTAGCATTTGTCTGCAAGCCTACAAGCATATATGATTGATTTTTTTATGGAGGGGGTGGGTTTAACTGCTGGGGTGTGTGTATTTGGCCAATAAGTGAGTTTGTGGCAGTCAAGTACAGGGCAAAAAACATTTCCCTTACTCTGCAGGGAGCAGGACTGATTCCTTCATCAGTCTGTCGTCCACATTATAGACTTTATGGATGCAGTAAAAACCCCAATGGGCAGCTGCCACCAGTTTCTCAGCTTCACAACTGCCAAACACCAAATGTGTGTGTGTGTGTGTGTGTGTATGTGTGTATGTATATATATATATATATATATATATATATATATATATATATATATATATATATATATATATATATATATATATATATATATATATATATAATTTTTTTTTTTTTTTTTTTTCTGGGGCAAGCAAATCTCAGAAGGCTGCCCGCCACATTGCCAGGTAAATACTAAAAAAAGAAACATATAATGAAAAAACTAGGCTCCACCATGGAACTACTGAAGTTGAAGCACATACACGCACATAAAATCGGCCTCTTCTCTGCCTCTGATTGGCTCTGACCCTGCCATTTCTGCCTAAGCCTCCTCATCTAACCATAGCACTAAACAAGCGAGAGCCTCGAGGTAATCAGAGGCAGGATAGAGATGGGTCTCTGCAGAGTACAGGTGATGCTGTGGCACCAGGGCTCTGTCAGGAGTAGGAGGCTAGACATCATGGACTGTGCAAAGAAGAGGCAGTTTGCAGTACTCAGAGCGAGCAGTCTAATGAGGAGCTGAAAGTTGATTAAAATGATTTCAATATCAAGACTTATTGAATATATTCAAATAATTTAGCTTGTTTGTCTTTAGCACTTGCTCACACTCCCTGTGTGAGCCACTGCTGACTAAAACACTGAGGCATGTAAGCTGTAGAGCAGCAGAGAGACACACATATACACTGTAAACATGAGGATTGTACTCAATGATCATACACAATTATAAAATAAGTTATTAATAAGATGAGACTAACTTGTTGTTATTATTATAATAAGTTGGTATCACGTTAGCTGATCCTCAGATGTGATTTTCTTTTGTAACTGTAGCAAAGAAAACATTTATATGCTGTTAAAAGCATTAAAAAAGGTTTAATTTCTTTAACTTAGATTACAATCTATATACTGCAGAGATGCTGCAGAGAAAACAGTGCAGAGACAGACAAAAGGGGCATTCTCCATCTGATCACTACTCTCAGATACTCACTGTTCGGTAAAGGCTCTCACCAAAATGCCTTACGTCAGCCAGATTGAAGGACATTTCCAGTAAAGATGGGCCTGTAGGGAGTAAAACTCTGAAATCACTCGATGAGCAACATCACTTCTGGTGAATCACAGCTGATTACGGCGCAAAGTTGTAAGTCAGTCATGCTGCTACTGAGGAGCAATGACAGCCAGTTACACAACCTTTCCAGACTTGTGGTCTGAAGGTAAATAATAGCCAGTGTCACATCCAAACAACCCTAATGGCTGATAATGAGCAAGTGGTTTTTGCCAGGACAAACAATAGATGATTCTGCTCTATTTTCCCTTCCTGCCTTATTTCCTGTGCTGAGCTTGGTGTACCACAGGAAGAGTGATGGAAAGGCAGCTCTCTTTGTTTCACATTTGTGCACATTTATGCACTATTTGCTCTGGTCAACTATGAATTTTGCATGTTAACAAAATCTGTCCTGTTCTCCTGTTGTTGCTACACAGCCACTATTTACCATATCGGATATCCCACTTTGAGTGCATAATTACAAGTGGACTTATCGATCATCCAGCCTCATTCTGTGCTAAGGTAGCTGAGCTTGTTCATTTAATTTGCCAGAAAATCTATCTGTTGTGAAGGAAGCATAGAATATATGGAATATGTGCTACTGCCCATACTTTTTGTGGTCTTAGTCTTAAGTGGGAAGACACAAGTCTGCTTCTTTCTGCTAAATCCACTCGCACTAAATTGTGAAATAAAATGATATCAAAGACTTTGGTGTCCCAGATTCAATGTAAGGGTATTTATAAACGTATTTAATTGCTGATAGCGTCTGTAAGTTTGCTATTCCTAAGAGAAAACCAAAAACTTTACATGATTAAAATGACATTAACACATTTAATGTAAATCACTGGGGACTTTGTGTAGTTCACTTCTTAAATTGTGTATTATAAAAGGCTCATTTCTTTCAAGAGGAGTTGTGATTGGTTGTATTTGATGCTGCAGTTCAGTGCAGATCTAAGAGAGACGACTTGGGTGAAGTCGTTTCTCTACACAAGCAGGAATTCATGTCAACTCTCTTAAGAAAAAATTCACCAGCTTAGATTTTATTTGAAATGAGTGTCAATGCGCGAATTATCATCTGCTTTCAGCTGAAGTCTTTAACATTGGTAAAGATGCCAATGTAAGTCTAATTGGTACTGGCTATTACTGTAATTTCAGTAGAGAGCTCATGAAATGCAGAGTATCTCCTTTTGTTTCCTTAATCCGAGAATGGTCAACTCCAGATATTGTCCCGACCTGATTCTCACAGCCATTTCTGGAGACCATGTGTTAGAACACCTGAACGAGTGCTTGGGCATGTTTGACCCTTCTAATGAGCCGGTTTTACTTCAAAATAGACCCCGATAATGCCTGCGCTGTCCTCATGTTAGCCACAGTGACATATGAGGAGGATTCATCAAGAAGGAATAATGGATGTTCTTTCCAGAAGAGAATTTTGATTCTGGCAGTTATGAAAACAGCATAATTGAGATCTGATGGTTATTGTCCTGCATTTGTTCTCACAGTTAGATTTTAGTTCTGTATTGTTTTAAATCCGATGCATTCCTTTTATATGAGGTAGTGTGCTTTTGTTGCTTCCTAAACGCCTCTGGGCTGGTGTGGTGCAGGCTGTGGCTGATGTTGCATTTATATATTCACAGATATCAACTGTTAGGTTCAGTTAAAGCATAATGTTTCTTAGATTTACTATGTAAGTGTGAAATATTCATGATCTCAAGAGTAATTATACAATTTGACATAATTGAGTAGTAATTATGTCAAATATTTCAGACTGCAGAAAAAGTCTGTTGGAACTAGGTTATGTGTCGGGAGTTGTCAGCTAGATGGCAAATATCACTATTGTCCCTAGTCTGTACCAGACCCGCTAGTCATGTATACCAGCGGTCCCCAACCCCCGGGCATCGGACTGGTACCGGTCCGTGAGTCGTTTGGTACCGGGCCGCGAGAGTTGAGGCTCAGGTGTGAAATGTATGGTTTTCAGGGTTTTTATCGGTTTTCAGCCTTATTTTGTTATCGTTTTTATCGTTAACTCGGTTTTCCTGGGTCTTTTCACGTGTGTTATGAATAAATCTTCTTTTTTTCGGTACTGGTATTAGTTTTATTTTGTTGTATTTATCCACGACACCTTAAAGGCCGGTCCGTGAAAATATTGTCGGGCATAAACCGGTCCGTGGCGCAAAAAAGGTTGGGGACCGCTGATGTATACTAATTGTTAACATTTTAACTGATGCCAAATGGTGGTAAATTGTTCTGTCTTAAATGTTATTCAGTGAACTGCCAGCAGATGGAGCTGAAGCCTCGACATCGTTGTAGGAAAACTGTATAACTCTGTTAATCAAGGCCGGATCTTCTTGTTAAGCTAGTCACTGTAATTTATTTTGATGAAAGGTGAAATAGGTGGTGGAAATTAGCTGTCTATGAAAGCTGGATGGCCTCGCCCTTATAGGGGGAGGAGGTCAGTTCAGTGCTGCTCCACATTGAAAGGAGCCAGTTGACGTGGTCGCCTGCTGGCCGAGGTGCTCCAGGCATGTCCTTTCGGGAGTGGGCCCTGGGGTAGTCCCAAAACAGTCAGCTGGCCTGGGAACTTCACAGTGTTCCCCTGGATATGTTGGATGAGGCAGCTAGAGAGAGGGAGGTCTGGACTTCTTTACTTGGGCTGCTCTCCCTGCGACCGCACATTGGATAAGTGAAAGAATTGATAGATGATTTATTGATTTTTCAATCACTTTTATTGAGATGTTTGTGGTGAGTTGTAGAACAATAGTTGAAAATGCACAGCACAATGCGGCACACTTTAAGTCACAATTTATTAGTTTTTTAGACATTCATTTGTCATATTTTAACATGTTTTCATATTATATTTATTATCAGTTTAAATGTTTTTTTCCTATTTCTTTGTCTATTTGGAGTGTAGTATAGGTATATGCAATGTTCTTAATACATTATGTGAGGTGCCATACGGTTAAGCTGCATCTGAAGTAGGAAGTGATCGTGGCTCAAGAGTTGGCAGTTCGTCTTGTAATTGGAAAGTTGTCGGTTCGAGCGCCGGCTCCGACAGTCTTGGTCATTGTGTCCTTGGGCAAGACACTTCACCCGTTGCCGCCTACTGGTCGTGGTCAGAGGGCCCGGTGCCGCCAGTGTCCGGCAGCCTCGCCTCTGTCAGTGCGCCCCAGGGCAGCTATGGCTACAATGTAGCGTGCCATCACCAGTGTGTAAATGTGTGTGTGAATGGGTGAATGACTGAATGTACTGTAAAGCCCTTTGGGGTCCATAGGGACTAAGTAAAGCGCTATACAAATACAGGACATTTAAAGTATAATTCTTTATTGAAGAATGTGACGCTGTCTATTAAACAGCCCGCAAATTTCACTTGATATCTGAGTGTTTCTTAGTTTTAGACTAGTCCTTAGACTGTTTATTTTTTCCTTGTTTGGTTGATTCAAAAATTAGTCACCAGGAACACCTCTAGCTGGACCAGTGTTGTATTTTGTCTCAGCAGGATATTAACAACCCAGACGCATCAACATTGGAGTGGCTTCAGTGTTGAAGTCCCTCAAGAATGTGTAAGTGTGTGAGCAACTTTAATCCCTCTGAAAATGGGTGTAATGACTAGACAATATCAGCTCACAGAAGCTTGCAGCTTTAGCAAATCCACAAGTAAGCAAGACATGTGTGAAAATCCCCAAATCCTGATGTGCACTGATGTAGGCACATCAGATCTGGGAGGTGGAAGCTGTGGATGGCTTGGCTGTCTGATGACTTATTCAGACAGCCGTCTCATCCTCGTTTTCAGTACTTGTAGAAAGTGCATTACCATTCAGGCAGCAGCTCCGAACAATGCAGAAAAAGCTGTTCTGTTACCTGCAGGCACTTCTTTGGTTAACTAGAGTCATTTAAAATCACTGTGCTGCTTTTAAAGCGTTATTTATCTGAGATTTGATGGGCTGTTCCAGAGCTTGATATTCTCATTAAGCTGCCATGTATTTGCCTCTAGGACGTCTTCATACTTTTTTTGTTGGTAGATTATACTGCTGATATCCCAAAATGTGCTAATCCCCAAACACCTCATTGTAATATTTGATCCCACCGTGTAGCTTTAGCTTCTTTTCAGCAGATGCAGAAGCGAGCATCCCCCTAAACGACAGCCTTCAACTTTTAACAGTATTGTGGAGAAGGTACATGACACACTTTTTGTGATCCACTCTGAGTGATTTATTGAACATGAGTCCCTTCCTGTGAAATTCCAGGCTGACATGCATGCGAAGCGTACAAACAGGAGCGTCGGCCTTTGCTGTCAGCGGTATTGTGGGCAGCTTTATTAAGCTGCCAATTAAAGCTGTAAGAGCTGATAATCCTTTACTGTGTCTCCTGAAGTGCTTTATCATGACAGTCAGCCAGAAACACCTCAGCCCACTGTAATTTAATTCAGCCAAGACCACCTTGTCAACCAGAGGTTCCTCCCTTTAATTGGTTGCTCTAGTGATGGGTTGATGGGTTTTCGCTTTTCTTTTTTTTGCCTCCTGTTTAGCAGTGTGCTTCTTTCCATGTGTGTTTCTTGCCGAGGTGTGGTGTAGAGGTTTAGGAAATCAAAGATCACATGGTTTTTCTTTTGGGTTAGCTTTGGGCATTGTTCTTTTGTTCTCTGAAGTTGTGGAAACAGCACAGCTCTTGACTGACTCTTTAAGATTTCCGGTCCAGCGTGCAGTGCAGCACTGTGATATGGAGGAAATGGAGCAACAGGGGATCTGGAGGTTTGACAACTTGGCTCCACGCCTCATGCATACAGGATTCCATGACTGTCTGAACCAGCAGGCCAAGTCACTGTGGACTCTGCTGCCCTAAAACATGTTTTCCTGAAGTTTAGGACACAGATCATCACTAGAGCTGTGCATTTAAAGGTACTGCTGTACTTTTTTTTTTTTTTTTTGGGGGGGGTGGGCGTAATTATTTATAGTTGTGACATCTGTACCATGTAGAGACTGGTATTGTGACAGTTTTGCACCGTAACATAATGGTACAAATATTCTTCCTTTGTAAAAAGAGTGCAAAACTGAGTAGAGGGATACATAATTGATATTATTAATTCATTAAGGTTGCCCTCCCTTCTCTAGCCTTACCCTACAGCTCTCAGTAATGTAATTTCTGCACCTCTCACCAAGAGTCATCAATTAACCCAACGTGTAAATCTTTGGATTTTAGGGAAATCGGAGCACCGGAGAAAACCCACCTCCAGGACATTCCCGCTGTGAGACAGCAGTGCTTTTTATTCTGATCTGGCACTTCATCTTGATGAAATCTTGAAATTTTTGGAAAAAGAGTTTTCACAGGACTCTGCAGTTTGTAAAAGCTGAATACATACATATTGCTTATTGTAATTAAGAGGCTAAGTATCAGCCAGGTGCTGCTAATCATATCCACTTGATTAGCTGATCATCAGGAAGCATGAGCGCCTCACAATGCCGAGCAAGGTCAGAATGAGCAGGGCTCTGAGAAATTATAAAAAGTGTGAAGTTGTTTAAGTTGTTTCAATGACTCAGACCTCAAACTGACTGAAATCCTGTGACGAGAACGCAAGAGAGCTGTTAAATAAATACCCACAACTTAAATTTGTTTCCATGATGTATCGGTACCTTTTTGGTCCCTACTTACTTTAAGGACCAGTAGATTGTACCTGTAGGAACAGAATCTGACTTTGTATCTGTGATAATTGACTCTTTCTAAGTTTTAGTATCTTAATAAGAATGCTAATAATAATATTAATTACAACAACTTTAAGTTAAGGCAAATTAAAACAGTAACACAATTTAAAACAAATTAAAATTAACTGGCAATAAAAGAGTCTCTACAATATGTTTTAATTAAAAACTAAAATAAACAAGTGAATGGAAGTCACCGTGTATGCAAGCCTTATGTCCTCAGGCAAGTCGTCCCAGAGCCACAAATCCCTGAAGGCGAATCCACGGTCACCTTTAGAGTTACAGCTCAACTTTGGAACAGCCAAAAGACCCCGCCTGAGGATGCTAGCAGATTCATGAGTGAACACTTCTGCTATTTAGCTTGGGGGCATACCCAGACGTGCTTTAAAAGTGATCAGTAGAATCTTAAAATCAATTCTTTTAAAAAAAGAGCGTTCTAGGAGCCTGTGAGGAGAGACCAGGTTTGAGGTGATGTGATACAATCTGCTAAAACCAGTAAGAAGCTGAGCATGCTGCATTCCGAATTACTGTTTTTGGTTTGTTTGTTTCATGCCAAAGAGGAGGGAGTTGCTGTAGTTGAGGCACGAACAACTTGGTTTAATAGAAGATGGTTTTAATTGGAAAACGTAGGACTGGGTAACATTTTAATCTTTGCTTCAAAGCTCAGAGCCTGAAGGAAACGGTAATCCAAAATTTCTGGCAGTGCTAAACTACTAACTCCCAAAAAGTTTTAAAGAATCATAAGTACCATCTGTTTCTGCAGGCGTGTCCTAAAGCTGGGCACAGCGAGGTGAAACATTTGGACTTCTATGCAGGGATAGAGTGCATTTAATTTAAAATGGGTAGAAGAAGTGTTTGGTGCAATGATTGTAGCGGGAAATCAAAACAATGGTTTGCACATGACCAATCCAACACAAGGAAATCCTCTCAAAATTAGGTTTCAAATAAAGCTGTCATCACAGTTGAGGTAAATAAAAGCATGAAATGCAGTATTGGGCATCGGTGATGACACTGATTATTCTTAAGAAGAAACACCAGCTGTGGCTCAGGCGGTAAAGCTAGTCATCTATCGATCTCCACCTGCTCCTGTCCTCACGTCGAAGTATCAAAACGAACCCTGATGTGTTTGAATGTTAGATAAAAGTGCTTAGGTGTAGAGTAAAAGAAAGACAGAAATGTGAATGTGTGTGATTGGGTGGATGAGAGGGGTAGTTGAAAGCACTTTTATTGCTCAAATTACAGAAAGGTGCAAAGTACGGTACTTTGGACTGGTACTTTAAGTACCAGTCCATTTACCGCATGCTGCACGGTTTCACATGCCAGCTGTAAACACCAGCCAGTCCTTATTGAAGGACACAGCCGGTCTGAGCGACCTCGATTAGTTAGCAAGTCCACACTGCACTCACAATTGGCCTCACAGTTGTTGCCTTTGCCCAGATTAAAAAAAAAAGCAAAACCAAAATTGAATGAGTGAAGAGATGGCATAGCTCTAATTAACAATAAACATTTAAAAGCTTACATAAAGGTTTCCTTTTGCCTTTCTCTCTGCGTACAGTCCCGTCCTCTTTAGCTTTTCTTTGTTTTTTTAATTCTTCTGATAATCACCAACATTAAGAAATACTTTTAGATAGGCGAAGGTGAAATACCGGTCAGTAAAAGCCTTCTTCCTTACCTTTTATTTAATTTTACCCTTGAAGAACATGATTGTAGAATTGAACATTAGAAGTTCATCCTTGTGACAGAAACACAGCGCATAATTAAAAAGAAAAACAGTTGCAGAAGGCTTTTTACCTGCCTCGTCATTTTTCTGCCTTTGCCATTTCCATCTTCATAAGCTCCTTTTTATACCCTCTCTGTTTTTCTTTTTTCCCTCCTTTTTACATTGCTCAGAACACACGCAGCTTAAGCTTTGATTCCACTAGAGTTTAAGTAATAACAGAGCTGGATGTTTGAATTAAAAGGCTTTTATGGTGAAAGAGTCAACCCTCCAGGTTATACTGCAAATATGAATTAAAAAAAATCTGTGCATGCCTGGAGAATAGAAGCTGCCCTGCACTAAAGCTAATGTGGCTTTAAGATACGCATATAGACTCACACACACCCTCCATCATTTTGGTTTGTGTCACCTTGGAGTTGAGAGCATGACTGGCATCCTTTGACATGCTAATGAGTGTGTCTCTCATAGGACCAGACACTCACTGATAGGACGTCTTAAAAGGTTGCTGTGAATAAAGAGGCAGTCGGACCTAATTGTAGCCTGTATTCACACACATTTGGCTTAGTGCTCTGCTGTCGTTCCTGCTATTATGTCACACTGAAAACAACTGTCTCCTTGATATGTATTAGTTTTGGAAGTTGAAATTACAAACCGCCTCTTCTGAAGAAATAAAGCGAATTGAAGGGTTTCCTTGGCTTTCAGAAGGTTTTGAAGCTTTCGTGAGCTCTGCTGCCAGACTTCTATAGACTTCTAAAATATCCTAAAGGCTTGTCATAGAAAGTCACAAAAAGAAAAAAAATGATTTCAGATTTGCTTTTTGCCACAGATAATGAAAGAATTGCCAAAAGTAATCATTTTCCATCCTCTTGTTATAACATGCTGCGTCAAGTCAAACTGTAGACGGTATAAACGATGAACATGGTGACGAGCGAACCAAGAGTACCACAGATAGTCCTCCTTTCTGAAACATGGTAGAACAGTAGATTTAAGCTTTTCTTCAGTATGACTAAAAATGAGTGAAAAAGCCAAGAAAGTCAACAGAAAAGTGTTTACCGAGGTTTAAGTTAGAAAACTGTTTTCCCACTGACTGCTATAGGACCAAAAGTCTTGTTGCAACCACAATTATCACCCTTCAGGGTTTTAAGACATTCTGCACTGGGTTCATTTTTGTGACCTGAAGGCTGTGAGTGCAGGAAAAAAGGGTTTTAAACACTCCTTTCTGGCACTTGAGGCTTCTTACTCTGCTGCACTTAACACATTTTGCTGGCACTGATGTACATACTCAAGTAACACTTCATGGTCCAGTGAAAATCTCTGTTCTATTAGTGTAAAGACTATGTTTGACTAAAAGGTTTGTTGCACTACAGCTTTGAGAACTCCCAGTTCACTCCATAGTCACAATATAAAAACATTAATTTTGCATGTGGAGTTATTTTATGTACTAATGCAGTGTTCAAGAGGATTGTACGATTTTGTAGCTAGAATTTACGAAAGTCCCTTAAACATGTCACATATAGGTAGGGATGGGTATCGTTTAGGTTTTATCCGATACCAGTGCCAAACCGGTACTTTTGAAACGGTGCCGGTGCTTAAACGTTGCTCGAACCGGTGCTTAAAGAATGGAGAACACACACTTTGTCAAAAAACCTCTCATGTTTAGCTGTTGTTTTTTTTTTTGGTAAAAAGATAACAATGTTAGCCTTTTCTGCAGATATAGGGCATATATGGTATCACTCTTGGCTGGAAGCAGTGCTTAAACAATGAAAAAAGACCACAAACTTTGTCCAAAAACCTCTCATGTTTAGGTGTTTTCCACTTTTTCTTTGGTCATTTTAGCCTTTTTGGCCAGGGTGAAGGGAGTATCTGCTATCAAACAAGAAGACAGTCGCATGTAACTACGACGGTGTTTGCTAGTTCATCTTACGTGCATTAATGTAATAACGTGGTTAGCCTACTTCACGTAAATTACACACGAACAACATTAAGCTACTCACACACAGAAGAATGGTGGCTGCTGCTACACTGACAGGGCTAGGGAACAGGACTCTACTCTTCGGGTTCTTGGGGGATGTTGCTAACTCCGGGTCCGATAACAGGCACCACACCCGCACTCGGTGTGAGGTCTTGCAGCAAGCTATCAAATACGGTATAGACTTTGACCGCTTTGCCTTGGGCATTTTTAATCTGTAGCTCTGCTCTAAAAGAACGTACGTACCTGGGCCTGCCTACTATCCTCGGAAAGGTAAAATGATTGGCTAGAATCCAAAGTGCATGATGTCTCAGGAAAAAAAAAAGCACCAAAATAAAGCACCGAAATGTGTGCTGCTTTTCGGTCTGGTTACTACCGTTTATGTCAGAACCGGTACCATAATGGCACCGGATACCGGTACACATCCCTACATACAGGGAATTGTAAAGTTGCTATTTTGAAAAGAGAATAGCTGTAAGGGCTTTCTGAAGGACTTCACTTCACACTTCTTCTGTGTGATTGTGACTCTCCACAACAGGCAGACTGTGGGATTAGATGTAAGTATGAAAAATTGACATGTTAAAATTGTTTGACCTGGCTCTCATTTTTCACCTCCTTTCAATGGCCTATTTGAATGTTACGGTTTGTCTTCAGGGCTGAAGGTCACATTAGGTTTAGGTTAGGGTTTGGCACCTAGTTGTGATAGTTTAATGTAGTTTTAGGAATATGCTTATGCACTGGTGATGTGTAATGCTATGTAAAGATGCCACAAAAGGGCTGTTGAAAGTCCCTTTGTCTGACTAAACAACCATAAACAGCATATCAGGTAACACTGAGGCTGTTAATGTGAATTTTGGTGCACCTTGTACTGGTTTAGGGTTTTTTAACAGAAGACATTGTAACTCATCACACAGGAAAAGACAATGTGAAAAATATTGATAAGCCATGCAATCAAGCTAGGATGCACATACAGTATCAAGATAGTGGAACCAGGTCACACTAATGGAAATGGACTGTTAATCATAAAGGGCCAGATTTACTCATGCATTGCACCAGTTGAATCTGGGCTTTGACGTTAAAAAAAAAGTGATAATATTGTGTGCAGGAGGTGGCAACTCGGATATTTTATGTGACAGACCCTGCTGGATTTGCATTTCTGGGAGCTCCTTGCTAAAGATGCAAAATATAGAGAGAAGAATGTAATTGATTGTAAGTGATTTACCAACGTTTGCAACTCACAATTTAGTGCTAATTGCGTTGATATTTAACGCACTATAAAGCACGTCTTATTTTCTGCCCTTGATATTGAAATGAACAGAAGATTCAAAGCCAGAACCGTTGTGCTGTGAGGTAACGGCGTTAATTACCTGGACAAATGGACTGCTATAAATGTTAGTGTGTCACCTTGCCCAAATGTCTTTCTTGCAAATTGTTCACTCATGGCTTTGCTTTTCTATCAAGGTTCAAAGCATGGTGTCTTTTTTAATCTTTCCCCCCCATTTTTTAAACAGCCTGCAGTGCCCTCCTTATAAAAGGCAGTGCATTAAAAATTATGGCTCTCCTAACATAATCAGTGGTTCCACTTTCTTTTTGACGGGTTTATCATCAAATAAAATCTATTATGAATGAAAGCAAGCTGTAATTTCTCTAAGCAACGAGGGCCATTAGCAGTTCGAGTTTTTATACAGCGCGGCGCTGAAAATGAAGGCGCACTGGAAGTGATTTGTCGATCCACCAACAGCTCCTAAATTGAGTTTGTCTCACTATCCTTTTGGGGAAGAGAGGGATTTCTCCTCTGACATGGTTCAATAAGAGCAAAGAAAAGCCTTTGTAACTCTTTTCCCTCCCTCCCTCTGCTCCTGTGACTGTAGGTGGAGGACGACATTATAGGGAAAATCTCGAAGCTGATGATAAAAGACTGATGTGCCGGCTGAAAATACCTAAAATGACATTAGCCTCACTTTCATGTGCCCCTCTGATAGTAAAGTGGCCCCCTGGAATCCATCATCGCATTTATCTGGGAAGGTGTTACATCTTCAATTCCTCTTCCCACAAACAAAGGCTGTATTGATCAGTTTCACAATAAATCCACTGACTGAACAGTTCTGCAGCGCTCTGTAACACTGAAAATAAGCCAGCTGAAGCGGTTTCTAAGGAACCGCTTCTGATATATCATCTTACATTTGAAGCAGCAAGTCGGAACGATCTGGTTGATAGGAATCTCTTCCTCTGTTATTAGAAAAATATCTCTCATGCTTTAGATGTTAGGAACTATAGTCTTTGAAGCTTATCTCGCTGTGTGCATAAATCTATGCAAGACGTACGTGACCTCAGAGGGAACAGATGGAAAGAGAGAAAAGACATCGTCCAGGCAGGAGGCAGCAAAGTCTGATACAAGGATCCAAGGTTGAGAGACAGTGACAAAGTGCGAGAGGAGAAAGTCTTTAACTATGCATTAAAGCTGTGACAGTCGACAGGAAAATAGATTCCCCTTGTTTCCTATAGGACACGACTGGAACCTGTGCAAACAGTCTTTGAAAGCCTAATTTATCTTATCTAAAGTTACTTTTAGAAGTTACATTGCGGATGGTTTGGAGACTAGATTTTGAAATGTCTTTGTAAATGGATGCGGTCACAAATGTTGCTTTTTATGTGGTAATGATGAATGAGGGACACAGCTAGCTGCCTTGTTTTGGCATTGATTCAGTGAACAGGTGTTCATGCAGAGTACAGTGACTAACGCTGTCTCCTCAGAGGAGCCTGCAGCCACAGGTCCCTGTAGTCTGATGAGATACTTAATCAACTCATTGCGTCACATCCTCAGAGGCACAAACGCAGCCATTTGCTCTTTTGATGTTTCTTGTTCTTTACTATGCTATGCATGGTGGCCAAAATATACTGATAATGGAACAGACTGGATGCACAAATAATGCAGTTTTCTTTTATATCAAAACCAAAGGGAACAATCATTTACTATTCCTCTTCTATTTGTATTCTTTCCATCAGAATTTAGAAACTGGCTACTAGGATTTACTCCCATTCAACCTAAGGAACATCAATGAGGCTTCAGTTAGGGCTGGGTGATATGGACCAAAAAGTATATGTCATTGTTTTTTGACTGATTATCATACATGGAGATGTTTTTTCACCTGCCATCAACAGGCTTTACTAACAAGGAACCATAGTTTAAATGAACATGGCATAATGTGATAGTTAGGATGTAAATGCTAATCAAGTTCTTCCCCAGTTAATCAGCAAAGCAATTTCTCTATGGAGCTAACTTTGTGCATACATGCATTATCAACCAACCAAAGGTTGATTCTGTTCATCTCGATGTAGCGTCCGTAGCGCAACACTCTGTGAATAGTACTCATGGTCTTTGATCAGTGGTCATGAGAATTTACATAATCATGATGAAGGAACTGACCTCACAGCCCATTGTTCCTTCAGTGGGCTGGTTTTAGTCATTATGCAAATGTACTGTTTATAAGATTGGGGAAACCTGCAGTCAGCTGAGACTGAAGAAGTCACTTGGATGAGTGACAAAACGTTTCGCCCCCAAAACGCTACATCCAGATGAACAGAATCAACCTTTGAAGATTTACTTACCTGGATGATTGAGAATGCATCAAGACGTTAATTCACTGATATCACAAAGCGTTCGTTACAGATAAACTTTACTTGGGTGGTCCACCAAGTGTAGCAACAGCCTCCCAAGTTTACTTTATGAGTTATCTAAGTATACTTTTATTTTTCATTTCTGTTTTATTGTCTCTCAGAGGGAGTACTGCAGTCCACAATCCTAGTGGAAGAATCCTTGAAAATTCAGGCCATGCTACCCAGCTATCCCCAGTTAGGGAAACTTGTTCCAGCAACTTACTTCCAGACAAAACATAGATTTTCTAGTCTTCTTTTACATAAATGTAACTCCACTGGAAAACTAAAAGTGTGTACTGCGAATAAACATTCAGTTGTTGGCAAGTTCACATGAAGATCTTTGAAGGCAGGAAGTTTGTTGTAGACCTCACAAAGACGCAGTCGACTGCTTCAGTCCTGTTCAGAAAGGGGCATTTCAATTAAGTGTTTTTTTAATTGGCTTTCCAAAGTTTAACAGCATATCGCTCGTCCTTTTATATGCTAAATGCTCTGTACTCGTGTGGGCGTGTATGATTATGTGCCAAAATATATTCAATTGCAAATTTTGGCTTTGATTCAAAGACACTACCGCGTCGCTCAGATTGATGAGACGTGATGGACCCTGCACAGCATCTTAAACACAGATGGTTTTGGAAAATGAAATGCCTTTTCATAAACAACATTGCTTGAGATTGAATCAGGCACTGGTCTGTGGAGAAAAGGGGAAGTCGGGAGGCGTTGGGAGGCATGGGGAGGGGGGGAGGAGGGATATAACAGAGGGTAGAGGGTGTGTGAGGAGCCAGGGAGTAAAGGAGAGAAAATATATGATCATGGGGCACAAGGGGTTTCTTGCTCTATCAAAGTGGCCGTGGGAATGAGAGTGAAAAGATTAAGATAGGTGGTTAAAAGAAAACAGAATCCAACTAGGTTATTCTGCAGTGAATAAGGGAGAGAGGAAGGGAGGTTTCTGAGGTTGACAAGAAAGTGAAAAGCATTTGGTGCAGTTAGAAACTGAGAAAGACACATCCCTCGGGAGTTGACATGGGAACCGTGGTCTAATCAGAAGATGCAGCAGCTCTTCACAGATGAGTGGATACACAACCCTGTCTGTTGCTTCGCTGCCAGGAAAACCTCGTAATTGAATCAGATTTTTTTCCCTCCCGTGTTCTCCAGTGGAACTTTGCAGTCGCTCACATCTTTGATTTCGTAGCTCTGACTTTTGCTGGAATGCTTTAGTGAACATTTCTGCGAACCAGAAAATGAGTAGTGCTCTGTGTTTTTACCTCACGAAGATCTGGCCGACCTGATTTGTGGGCCTTGTTGTTCCTTTGTCTTAAACATTGTGAAATGTGAAATTAATAGTCTGCTTTGCCTTCCTTGATGCCTATACGTCTTGACTCTTTTGTTAAAGTTGCATCAGTGTCATACCAGCTAATACGTAGTAGCTACACAGTTGATACTTACCTTAACTATCAGCGGGGTGGGGAAAAACATCAATATTGCATAGTATTGACATATTTTAAGTATCAATACAAGGACACCAAATATCAAGATTTATTAGATAAATGAAAATACTATGAACAAGAGTGCTAATCTCATGCCCCTCCAGCCTGAGATAACCGCAAAAAGCATCTGACACTGGACACACTTAGGTGGCTGGCAGGTAATTGTAATGAATTTGTTCACGTTCCTCAACCAATTGCAACTTCTGATGACTAAATGGTTGCCCAGAGCTGAAGGGTGTTGCACAACCACTTTACGAGGCAACCTTTCTACAAACAGACGCATTGTGACTTAGACTGACTTTAGTCACTCTCAGGGGGATTGTTAAAGTTTTGGATATAGCCGCTGATAGACTGCCAAAGTGTGCCATCAGTTTGACCGAGTCTTTGTCAGTGCACACGACTCAATGGTTGTCAGCTGGTTGTATTGTCTTTTATACCAAGATATTAGGGCTGGGCGATATATCGAGCTTTTTAAAAATATCGATATATTTTTATACGAGATATAAGATGTGACAATATTGTTTATATCGATATAGTCTATGTTACGTTATAATTATACTTGTGGAGCCGCAAGTTTGCCTCTCTTTTGTCCACTTTTGTCTCTACGCAACGTTACTCTGCCTCGCCTCTCCTTCACTGAACACAACTCCCCCATCGCTTCACCTGCAGCGACAAGATGGACATGGCAAATCTCCGTTAACGAGTTACTGCGCATCGCCCCGTGCGTGGGGCTGGACGGCATCAAGTGTTAACGAGCTAACCGTGCTAACGAGCTAACCACGCTAACGCCATGCAGCCCAGAGGGGCTGCACAGCCTAAAATCCTTTCATTTTCTTAAAAGTTGACAGCGCGCCTTATGTATAAATTCTGGTTGTGCTTGATGACCGCGAACCGATTTTATGTGGTACACAGCGCTCAGCAATCTGTCAAAAAATGTTTTAGTACGACTTTGCTAAGCTACGGAGCTGCACCGCTTTATGGATTGTTGGAGCATTACGGCTACCGAGGAGCCTCGCGGAGTGATACGTACTGTGCTTCAACGTAATATTAGCGTATTGTGTGTGTATAAGGACCATAAATGGCACCTGTTTAGAGAAACGGTTACGAAGAGGATTTCAAACTCCAGGCTGTCAGTCACGCAGTAGAAGTTGGGAACAGAGCAGCTGCGAAATCTGTCTCTATGTTATTATGCTCAGTGTCTTTTAGTTTACATTTTGACTGCACAATTGTGAGCTTTTTGTTCTGCACAAAAACAACATAAAACTGAGCTAAAGAAGGTACTGCTTCTCACTGCGGGAGTGCTCCAGTTTCTTCCTGTGGAGACGAATAGAGAGAGTATGGCACCTTTTACATTGTAACTGCAGACGCTCCACTCATCCTCTAACAGCTCAGATTGTTGGTTTTCTCTTTTCTTCATCTGCTAGTCCTTTGGGCTTTCCCTCAGGGAAAGTCTTAGAGGTCTTTTCTTCCTCTGTTTCTGCATTTTCAAACCCTTGTAGGTCGGTGGTTCTTAGTTAAGGGTGTAATAGTATGCAAAAGGAAAGGTTCAGTATGATCTTCACTTTTTAAACTTTTGCATATAGCAGAGACGAAGGTAGTTACTCAATTCAAAAGTGACCATAATATGTTATATACTGAAATGCTGCCAGTGCCAAAATTAAAAGCACAGTCACCTAACCTGATCTGTGTGTTCTCAAAGGGTGTAGGGCGTCTTCCTCCCATCACCTACAACTGCTCACGCCTGTTCCTTCCTGATCCTGGTTCTGCTGGAAGTTTCTCAGAGATTTTTCTTAACACTGTCATCAAGTCCTTGCTCATAGGGGTTTTCACTCTATTATTGTAGGGCTTTTACCTTACAGTGAAAAAGTGCCTTGAGGGGACTGTTGTCATTTTGTACTATATAAAAAAAATTGAATTGAATCTTTATAGGCTATTTACTGAAAACCAGCAGTGTTTCAGCAATTTTAGCTTTAAAATTGCACAAAATGTTGTGCTCCCTATGTTTTGGTCAGAATTGAGGACGCTGTCATCTTTTTCAAATAAACTTTATTGAATTGCACAGCCCTTTTCTCAGATGTGTCTACCGTCTGTCCAATGCCCAATGACTAATATCCAGTCCTGACTGCCACTGCAATCTGCCCCTGTTATTTATTTCCCCTAGCTCCCACTCAACATGTCAGCATAGCTTTTTGATTTGTCAGCCTCATGTCAAAGGTGTTGTTCCGTAATCAGAACTGCTCAGGAACCTCCCGTTCTCATAAAACATTGTTTTTGTATTTAGTTGCGAATTCACTTAATGAAGGAGATACATTTTTAGTTACTAGAAAGAACAGAAATAATAGCAAATGCTTAGATAGGTTAACACAGATATTGTCTTGACTGTGTGCAGACTAGTCTTAACTGGTGTTAAATCAGACCTAATTTAAGTGGACAGGTCTGCATTTAACCTGTGGCTGGCAGTAAGCACATTTCTACAGGAGAAAGATCACCAGTTTGAGACCTGGAGGAGAAACAAACCCAACCACAGAGGAGGGGTCATAAGCTAGTGTACTGCCAGTGCTGGCCCCAAAACCCAGATAAATGGCACAGTTGGATCAGGAAGAGCATCCAACATAAAATCAGTGCCAAATCATACATGCTAATCTGTCCATACGCTGACTTATTTCCCCGTGAGAATAGTGTGGCAATAGTTGGCAATCAGATTGACTGTACCATGTTGGCTTTCTGTTGTGGATCCAGTGTTCTGGGGGACACGAACTCTAAAACCAATCTTGTACAATTGGCTGTATAACTGATTAAGCACGAAATTGTAAGTGCTCATAGAACAGATGTATAGAGATAACTATTGATTTTAGTAAATGCTGTGCAAAGGTCAAAATATGCTTTTTACTTCACTAAGCACCTAATGACAACACCACAGTTTGCATATTTAAGAAACCTTGGCTTTCAGTTTGTGTAATTAGGAGCTTAATGATCTGAGCTGTTAATTAAACTTAATAAGTCACTCTATTATTGCTTTCCCCTCACTCTGCTCTTCTTAGGTCTTTGTCTCCTTTTGTCCTCCCTTTTTGTTTTTCCTCTCTCTGGTTCATTCTTTACAGCCCTCTTTAGCCCTTTTTCCTTTCTCTAGAGTAGCCATGTCATTGAGATGGATGTGTACTCATGATTGGCCAGGGAGAAACCTCGGAGCTTGAATCGCATTGGCTTAGAACAATTTGTGTGTGTGTGTGTGTGTGTGTGTGTGTGCGTGTGTGTGTGTGTGTGCGCTCACATGCAGATGGAGGCCTGCCTGGTTAACCTATCAGTGCTGGTCAGCATCTGTGTTATTCTGTGTTGTTTAATAGAAGATGGACAAGCAGTGTAGTGATCTCATTTTTTTTTAACAGCAGACTAGGACCCTTTATCTGAATAACTGGCCTCTTTTCTAGCCTGCTGAGATCATTGAACACTCTTGGTAACTGATGTAACTTGACCTCAGTTGTAAACTGTGTGTTGGTCTATTGCCGTGCATCTGATTGGTTATTTTAATCTTTTGTTTCAGTTCATAATAAGTAACACATTTGAAATAGTTGCTAGCAGAACTGGCATCAATATTAGACTTTATGAGTAACGGAATTACCCCAGCATGTTTAAAATGAAAAAGACCATAGTTGTGCCTCAATAAGCTGTTAATCATCATTAGCAGTGAAGGAGCCATGCGTGTAAGAGTCACAAACAGGATCAGAAAGATGATTGTGTCTTGAAACTGAATCCGAACACGTTTGGATGGAAATGTGTGTTTCTTGCTTATACTAGCAAACTAGCTTGTTTAGCATGGTGGAGTTCCTAATTCAGTATTTTTGGAATAGTGTCCTAGGCTTGTAAATTCTGTCATACTGTACAGACACTTGATAAATCAAGTGAGAAGCCACATCATTAAAGCTCTTGCCTAATATTGTTTAGGTTCCCTTCATTCTGTCATAGCTGCTTTAGTGTCTTTGAACTTATCCACCGTCATTAAGGGGTGCCATTTCCCAACAAAGGTGGGCAGGATCTGCCAAAGTAGCATCTGCACTGTGTTTGTGTGCTGCCTGAACTTCTCAGTCTCATGCTTTGTTTGACTTTCTGGTTATATTTGGACACTGCAAGACACTGATTAGAATAATGAAAATCTTATAGTTTGGACCAAAAATTGGGTCAAAATGTCTGTTTACCAGACTAAGCCTGTACATTAAACAAAAAGTCTCTAATCCTTTGAGTTTAGTATAATGCTGGGGTACATTTACAAGCATATGCATTGAATGAGGATTGATGGTCTTGTCTAAGAGTTGGCTAAACCTTATGCATCTGAGTGTTTACAGCAGGAGCTCCAGTTCAAACTCCTGTGCACAGAGGGTTAACTCTTCCTACAGTGCTATAGTGTTTGGATGTTTGTCATCAGCAGATGCGAAGGTGTTCTGGATTTTGCACATCATTGTTACACCTAACAAAAGCAGTGACGAAGATGTGGATGAGCTGTTTAAACCAGTTTCACTGACTCTAACATAACTACTGACATGGAAAGGACAAGATGTCTTACATTATGTGACGAGTAATTTTACATGTAATTGTGTCATTAGCTTGCTTTTCTGTTGGTCATTATTATTCCCTGCCTTAAATTTCACAGTGAAAAAAGCATCTGCAGGCAGCAGACGTGCATGTTTGTGTCTTTGATGCCAAAATGATGGATTATACTGGGAACAGAAGGAACCTTTAGGAATTAACAACCTGCTTATCTGCAAATGGTGCCTGGAAATGTTGGACTTGTTTGCATGATAGATGAGCCTGTTCATGGACCCAAATATTCATTTCATTTCAGTAGGTTTAGATGTGAACTAATATATGTCACTACTCAGCATGACAAGGTTGTTTATGTTGGAAAAAAGAAATTCTGGTGTTTATTACCATTTGTAATAACAATAGTGGTTCTTGCTTTCACTTAATAGCTTTAACGCTGGTAACTTGGTCTTCCTCACTCAATACAGTCAACATTACAATGGATATCTATCTCGTGAGACATATGGACTCAACAAAGAGTTCTCACGTGACCAAAAGATGATACCTAAGTTGATGTGAGAGGAAAAAGAAACATTGCATGATGGGAGCGTCTTCAAAATCCTAATATAACAGAACGTTTCTGATGTTGTTAACCCAGCTTAGTTTGAAGCTTAGTGGATATTTTTTAAAATAATAACATTTAAACAGGAAGTACAGCGAACAGATTCTTATCTCAGGATGTCAAATGCTGCTGTCCTGACAGATACTTCTGTGTCCTTTGCTTTGCCTGTAATAATAACAGTAATGCTGGATGCCACCACCTAACTAAAGCACTAGAAAGTCCACAGGAGACTTGAAGGGTAGCGGATTACCTCACGAAGCTTAGAACTACAAAGAAAGAACTACATTAATGGCACATTTGGGAAGTATGTGTTTTGCGCTTTGTTTGACTTTGCTTTTCACTTGTTGATGAGGTTTAGTAAAAACTGAGATCTGAATAAAAGTACAGGATGCTGACATCTAAAAAAAATTCAATTTTATCGATTTAACACTGAATAACAGAAGGCTAAACTGTTAGCTTGGTGTACTATTAAATCAAGAAGCTCATGGTTTTCTAATAGGTTTTTCTTCATGCTTTCTTATGCAAACAGTCATTTTAGCTACAATCTAAGTGACAACATTGATATCATTTTAGGTGTGAATTCAGGAGGGTTATCCAGCAGACACATTTCAGACAATCCTCAACAACCTGAGCGGCACTACAAACCGTTATCTGTGCTCATTCTAACCTTGTCTTGTATAGCTGTGCTGTTGGGACTGTAAAATGAATGCTTGTGCAATTTCTCAAATACAGCAGTTTCTGTGCTGCAAGTTTTTTAATTGCTTGCATTCATTTTCTCATATTTTACAGATAGATGCATCAGCGATGTGATTTATAGTATTGGTACTGCCTCTTGAAATGGAAGCTGTAAACACTAGGGAGTGTGTGTGGTAGGTAATGTGGATTTAGTGACAGGGCCATAACAGACAGGAATAGACAGGCTTATTAGCGAGAAGTGTTCCTGTCATAGTTTACTGCATGCACTTGGCCAGTCAAACCCTGCACGAAAAATCTGTTAAATTGCTGCTGTAATCATCTCTGTGGAGGTCAATCGTGTCATTGATCAGCCGCTCCAACGTTTAAATCTCGCATCTACAGCACAGTCAACATTACAATGGATGACAACATGGCCATAAAACCACCAATAACACTGACACGTAAACATTTATAGACTTTGGAACTTGACCATATTGAATAGTTGAAGTGTTTTCCCAGATTATATGTAGGGAATATTGTGGAGGTTTTCGAATTTTTTTGAAGGTATCAACAGATTGTTGAATGCAGAGCTTTGTGTCGAAGTATTCTTTATATTTAGGGTTGTTAACCAAATGCATTAACCTCATTGTGAAAAAAGTATAAAAGGGCAGCGAAAAAAAGGCACAGTTTGACATCGTCCCTAGTACAGAGTCTGTGTCATTTTACCTGTGTGAAACTACGGCAATTAATAAGATCACTGAATTCACAGCAAGCATCAAATGTGCTACCTCCGGTTCTTCTAGCTCAGCAGTGCCCAACCTTTTTTGCTCCACGGACCGGTTTATATCAGACAATATTTTCACAGACCGGCCTTTAAGGTGTCGTGGATAGATGCAACAAAATAAAACGAGTACCGGTACCAAAAAATATCTATATATATTATTCATAACACACGACAAAAGACCCTAGGAAACCGAGTTAACAATAAAGACGTTAAAAAAAATAATGATAAAAACCCTAAAAACCATAAATTTTACACCTGAGCCTCAACTCTTGCAGCCCGGTACCAACAGACTCACGAACCGGTGGTTGGGGACCGCTGCTCCAGCTCAAACAGTATTTCCTGAAATGGGAAGACAACTGAAGTGGACAAGCGTCTCTTCAATTGTGCTAGATACCAGAAAAGCCAAGTTTGTACAATGCAGAAGCCTGAGTCCTCTGACATTTTTTGCGTTTCATTCTTGAAAATAGCTCAAGCCTGTATTGCGCTTGGCTTTATACAAGCGCAAGATCTCTTTTTATGACCTCCTTAAAGTAGGGCTGTTATTCCAATTGCTTGGAAGGCTCTACTCTTGGACCTCCTCACCTCTCCATATGCATACAGTGATAACTTAATCCTTTAACGCCAGGTGTTTTATATTTGATGAAAGTCATATATCCAAGTTGATATTTAAGTTCCTAAAATGGTTTAATAAACACTCCAGTTTGTCAAAAATGTCATGCCTGTTGGTTCAAACTTTAGAGGGTTAGAGAGCCTCTCGCAGAACAGACCACGTATTAGTGACAAAAGATATGACACTGAAGTCAGAAATGGCATCTAAGAAGTAGCTGGGGTGTAGGTGGGTTGCAAAGCAGTTTGCATTGTCTGCAATAACTATATACAGTCTGAAGCAGCTTAAACATCATACATCTATATTGCTAATAGGATCAGTAAAATGGAATTAGCTTAATTTTGTATTGTCAAGGGATTATTCATATTGGACTACGGCAATTAAAACTGGTTTCTTGTAAAGTCAGTGGGAGCTTGGTTGTTTGTGTCTCTGTGTCAACAAAAAGCATTTCCTTAAATTCAAACCCAAGGACAAGCGAGTGTAACTAATGCACTAGATGTTTAAAAGTGAATTTAAAATTGATACAGCAACATCAGCAGACATCTGGAGAGATTCAGAACCCTTACAGTAACCCTCTTGTCTGAACAGTTGGGTCCTCCTCTGCAGTATATAGACTGTAGCTGCTTACAAAAGTCAAGCACTGTGGAAAACATGATAATTTTTTTCTCCTTGCTTAATATGTCCTCATTTTAATGAGCCTTGTACACTTAATTGTAGAAAATTGCCTCTCAAAACATTAGCAATTAGGCGACGCTGGAACCTAAAAGTGTATTTGGTATCTCTTCCGTAATAAATTACTTAAAACTTATGAGATTGTTGCACAGTAATTTTCTGTTGACTCACTAATTGACAATCAACAACTCACTAGTTTGAGCACATTTACGCATAATTGGTCGCAAACTCCAGAGAGATGGGAAATGTGATCTCTTGGCAAACAGCTCTGGCACTTTTTGTGCACTGACAGCCAGTAAGGAGCTGATTGGGTTTCTTCAAAGCTTTCTTAAAGCTTCTTGCTTTTTCAGACCGATGCGGACAGGGCGCTCTTTCTGCAATCTATCAGCTCCTTCATTATACAGACGTAAAAAATTCATAACACAAGAAGTCACCTTGTCAGCATGTGGCCAGAGATTTTAAATGTCATCATTTTTATTTCACTTTGTGATCTCATACGAGCCAAAGTTGTGACAAATCATTGACAAAAACCTCTGTAACATAAATATATATGTACACTACTGTTCAAAAGTTTTAGAACACCCCATTTTTTCCCTTTTTTCATTGGGAATTATGCAGTTTAATGTCTCATTGCATAATACAAATAAGCAATTGGAGGTAAAAAAGAAATCATAGACCAAATTTATAGACCAAAGTGTCTTCTAAACTTTTGACTCATCAAAGTAGCCACCTTTGGCAGATATAACAGCTGAACACACCTGTGGCATTTTTTCTACAATAGAAATCAAAATTCTTCATAAAGTTCTTCCCATATCTGTTGCAGAAGTTCCCATAAATGTGGCACTTGTAGGTCGCTTTGCTTTCACTTAGGGCTGCCACAAACGATTATTTTGATAGTCGACTAGTCACCGATTATTTTAGCGATTAGTTGACTAATCAGAGCATCATCCATTGGACGTAAAACGTACAGCTTATTGCACCAGCAGCATCTGCTCTTATATAACTATCATTAGCTTACAGCTTTAAGTGTTTAAGGTATGTGCTAACTAAAAATAAATACAAGATGATAGTTTATTAAATTTTAATGAAATTTGCAGGTTGTTTCGGTGAAGTTTAATAAACTCCTTGCTATCTAAAATATAACGGGACACCAGAGTATATTCTCGAGCATCTCACATTTCTGATAATCAGTTGTCTGCTTGACGTTTATTCAGCTGTGTAAAACCTATAACTTTAATCTCAGCCAAACCGATTTACTCAGGAACAAATAAAATACTAAAAAAAGCCAAACAATAACATTTTTAAGTTATCTAAGTGACTTATATATATTTAACCTGAGTAGCAAAAGATGGCGGTGGGTTTGAAAACGATTTGCAGGGAGTCCGGTGTTCTCACGGGCTCTAGTGAGCCTTGCCCCCGGCGAGCTATCGAGCTAGTGGGTCTCCGAAAACGTCGGAGCGCTTTTGAAAATATGTGGTGTCTTGATAAACTGAGCAGATATTTGAGGTTTACACAGTTACATTCTCGCATGAAAATATGTTAAACGTTTATTTTGTGACCCAGAAAGAATAGTAAGAGTAATATTAAAACTAACTAGCTGCCGCCATTGTTGGAAACTGAGCTGGGCTGCGCTATGAATTCTGGGACACAGCTTCTTCTTCGGGGTTTAACGGCAGCTGGCATCCATGTACATGCAGTGCTGCCATCTTCTGTTTCAGTCCGTTATTACACTCTTAAATCCTACTACTTATTCCTGCGTCTTTTGTGATCTTACAAAGCTTCAAACGACTATTAAATCAGTATTAAATCAGTCGTCGACGATTTTGATAGTCGACTAATCGTGGCAGCCCTACTTTCACTCTTCTGTCTAGTTCATCCCAGACCAGCTCGATGGGGTTTAAGGCTGGAGACTGTGCTTGCCACTCTGTGTTTTGAAGCTTACCATCTTGTTCTTTTTTTCTGAGGTAGTTCTGGCATAGCTTGGAGTTATGTTTTGGGTCATTATTTTGCTGTAGGATGAACCCTTGACCAACTAGGTGCATACCGGAGGGTAGTGCATGGCGCTGAAGAATGCTGTGGTAGCCATTTTGGTTCAGGGTGCCTCTCACTCTGTACAAGTCACCGATCCTGGATCCAGCGAAACAGCCCCATACCATCACACTTCCTCCTCTATGTTTGACAGTCGATGCCCCTCACTGTGCAACCAACCATTCACCTATTTGACAGCATATAAAGATCCTGCGTGATTTACTGAATTTGGATAAATCACTCCATAATACCAGTGGCAGTGGTTCATGGACCAGCCAAGCCTCTTTGTCTTATTCTGATGCCTGGCTTTCTTGCTGCAACTATTCCTGTCAAACGTGCAGCTCGAAGTTTTCTCTTCAGAGTTGAAGCTTAGACTTGCTTACTACGACCAATATTAAGCTGTGCTTGAAGCTGTTGTCCTGTGAGCTGCCTATCATGCAAGCGACTCTCAGAAACTTGTCCACTGTTTTATTTATGGCTTTGGGTCTGTCAGACCTCTCCCTGTCAAAATTTCCCCAGTTTTTGAGTGCCTTTCGATGGTGAAGGAAACTGTATTCACTGACACCCTGACTTTCTTTACAATTTAGGATTTAGAATTTCTGTAGGAAAGACCTAAACTTTTAAGTGTTATGATGGTCTGTCTCTCTTCCATTGTTAATTGCCTTATTCTCGCCATTTTTGTAGCAACACACTGCTTTCTGCAGTACAGTACTGTTAAACTGATGCTCACGAGGGTATGGTAGCATAATGTGTTCCAACACTGGTTTTATGCAGACAGATGGGGTTGTAAGTAATCCAGAAAAGTTGGAACACCTGGAGAAATTATTAGCAGCAGCTTTCAAGGCTTGATCAACCTCCTTTAAATTGTGAACCCATTTTGTGTTCCCTGGAGAAAGGCCTTTTTATATAATTCTGAAATGTACATTATTTTTTTGTTTTGGGTAACCTTACCTTTTTTTAACCTCTGGCAGTTCACCACTTACCTTTGTACCATTTCAAGCTATCCATTGGACTTGAATGACTTGAATTGCAATACATAACTGTGCATGTAGTAACCATTTAGCATTATATCATTATTTTTCTTATACTGGGCCTTGGTGCAACACATAAAAGCAAACAAATAATAATAATAAAAAAACCCAAACCTCATGCTCTTCTGATTGGCTGTCCCTCGTAGATAGCATCTGGGTGGACCATCTGCTTGGAGCCAGAGCCGTCCCCGAGATGACTGAATTTATGATATAGATATAAAAAGTGTTTCGAGCAGTCTGAAGCCAGACTGAGAGAGTATTTGGTCAGGGATTACTTGCACATACACTGATGTCACTTGAATATTTCTAAAAATGCAGCTCTTGTGGGGTGTTCCCTGTCTGCAGTGGTCAGCATCTATCAAAAGCTGTCCAAGGACGGAGCAGTGGTGAACCAGCTACTGTCTCATGGGTAACCAAGGCTCATTGCAAGGGTGTAGATTTGGTTTTGGCATTGGTGGGGACGGATGATTCAACCACCGAACCCCGCCCTGTTTCTTTTTTTCCCCTTTTTGTCTTTGCTTCTTGATAAAAAAGGAGAAATATACTTGCCTACATATGCTATTCTACATGCTTTTAAACCATTTAAAATTACAATTCATATTTTTACATTTGAATTATATAACAAATGACTAAGTATTTTAGAGTTTAGTTTACTTTAGCCATATTTCATATAAATCAGGTATCATACAAACATAAAAATAGCTTCAAATACAGTCATGACAATAAAAGAATATGACTTTAAGGACTTAACATCATTACTTCAGTTATAGGACACCAACATCTCTGATACATTAGCACTAAGGGAACACTGAATGACCTGGTGGTTTTGTCCATAAAACTACTCATCTAAGATTACCACAAAGTAAAAGATCTCTCAGCAAAATTATGCAACATTTTAGGCACTATTGCTCCGATCAAGTCAGTGAGCTGAGATTTTCTATTCTAAACATGTGCTACTGTTACAGCAACAGACATGGACTACTGGTGTCCCACACAACAACTCAATGTCCACTATGGGAAGGGGCCACACACATGCCTTCTCCTCTCGTTAACTGAGATAAACTGCTGGCATATTGGTTTTACATCTATACTGTCCAGTCTCTCCTGGTGGACATGGCATACAGCAGCATTGTTTAATCTCATTCGAGTCACTGTTAACCTTAGCCATCTTTTTAGTCTTCTGAGAGCACTGAAGCTTCTTTTAGCCTCAGTACATGCGTTTTATCCTCAGATTACAATTATTATTCTGTGCTTGATGTGCCTCACCTTTGGCCCTGGCTCTTCCCCTCTGACTGCGCTAGGACATTTTGCCACCTGATAAAATAACACATTCATTCGTGCCATATAAAAAGTGAGACGTGTCGATTCATATTCTTTGTCAAACATACACTAATGAAACAATTTACATCAGCAGCCTAACAATTGTCATGATAATAAATACTAGTTAATCTATAGCACCAAATCATCAGTCAGTCACCTGTGACCTCACCTCTTCACCTCTGTCCGAGCTACAACATGGCAGAGCTGCCTCTGTCACCTGATGAATAACAGTGAGACATTCCAAATACATGCAGTCACGCATGTGCTTCAAATACAGTCATGAACCACCAAGTCATCATCCAATTTCACCTGTGATCTTGTATCACCATTGTTGGTTGGAATATTTGCAAAATCATGACTACCTCATGACATTTTGTCTCAAAAATTAACCCTATGAATATGTCAGTACCATGAGGATGAAATTATTGTGTCACCAACATTTTAACGTTAGACATATAATTTTAACAGCCTCTGTAAACTAATATCCTTGCTTGCTCGAGGCTGCCGTTTTCTCTGACAGTTTCAATCAAAATTAGAAATGCTACTGTGGGAGACTGAGAGAACTAATAGTGCCGCCTGTTGTGCAGTTAGTTTCCAAAACACGTTATTCATGGTTGCATACAGTTTTAGACTGATGTGGGCCAAAGCCTAGCATAGCCTGTAACGTTATTATGACGGACACATTTTATGAGTGAACTTGGCTTTAACTGACTTACAGGTTTCTTTGAAAAATACTTTCTTATATCCAGGTTCTTCCTTTTTGCTGCCGTCCTCCTCTCCTCCTCGCAGCGCAGGGTTGCCGCTGCTAAAACTAAACAGAGCTCCCTGAAAGGCTCAGCCAATCACATTGGCCATATTTGTCACATGACGTAGGACTCCAGTAGAGAACGTAATTTAACTCTTTCTGCACCGCTGGGTGAATGAGACGTCGACAGATGTTTTTTTTCTTTCTATCGGGTTTGTTTTTCTTTACTCGAAGAGACCAAATTATTGGTGGGGACAATTCAATAATCGCTGTATATTGGTGGGGACATGTCCCTTCCGTCCATGCCAAATCTACGCCCTTGGCTCATTGATTCAGAACTCATCAATGAGTTGTGCTTTATTTAGACCAGAGTGCTCGCTTTGGTGTTTTTATATGCACCCCAATGTTCTGATGTCTTTCTTTGATTCACTGAGTGGGTCTTCCATAAGCTTCTCACAGCATGGTAGGATTGTACCTAATCTAACCTCAGCTAGTAACTCAGTCGTTTCTCTGATGATGGCTCATGGCCAGAAGTAGACATAGAGGTGTTTCTCCTGTCACCTTTCAGGTGGTGCTGTATAACTCAGGAATTCAGGCATCACTCGGCTGCATGTCAGTTTGCAAGATCCCTATATTAACACAAAAGTCACTTGATCCAGGATTTTGTTTTTAGCCCTGCTCTGTATTTGATAGGCAAACGGTGTGGCTCCATACACTATTGACTGTGGGTGCCTCCTGCAGGGTTGTTTTTTGACACCGCTCACAGCTCCATTAAAGGCAGCAGAGACCATGGAAGCTGTCTCAGCTTGATTTATGGGGTATAAATTGACTTTAGCTTAGCAGGAGTCTGCCCATCATCTTATATTCACTCAGCTGGGATTGCCCTTTTTCTGCAACAAATCTTGGTCATTGTCAGGTGTCTTTGCTCAAATAATTTCATGTTCATTCAAGCTTTCTTTTTCTAATGCTTTCTGGTACTTCTAACATAGAAACCAGAATGTTTTTAAATTAACCACAGAAGTTTGTTATTGTAGGGCTGATCAAGTTTGCAAAAGCTGGCACGATGCTTATTCAAATTTTTCAAGTGTGTTTATGAAGACACAGTGAAGCTGGTTTTATTCATAGTATGACTGCCTGCTTGGTTTGTGGCAGGTGCAATATGAGTGGATGCAAATATGCTCCGGGTGTTATGAACAAAGAACGAGCTGCTTTAGCAGAAGTCTGCATGACATGGCAAAAAATGTGTAGTACCATCATTTTGTATTGGGACGATTATATGGCTTATGATAGATGAACATATATGGTTGGGGCACACACACATCTCGACTTGGAGATGACATGCATCACCACGGTGCTCATACCTACCTACACAGAGCCTACACAACTTTTAGATCAAACCATTAGAAATGATGTTGGCTTGATTTTTTTTCAACAGTGTGCTCTGTCTTACTGAAAATATATTTTTCACAAAATTGAATAGGCAGCACGGTGGCACGGTGGTTAGCACTGTTGCCGCAGAGCAAAAAGGTCCTGAGTTCAATTCCACCATCAGGCCGGGGTCTTTCTGTGTGGAGTTTGCATGTTCTCCCCGTGTTTGTGTGGGTTCCCTCCGGGTACTCCGGCTCCCTCCCACCGTCCAAAGACATGCAGCTTGTGGGGATAGGCTAATTGGATAATCCAAATTGCCACTAGGTGTGAATGTGTGAGTGAATGTGAGTGCGAATGGTTGTCTGTTCCTGTGTGTTAGCCCTGCGACAGACTGGCGACCTGTCCAGGGTGTACCTCTCGCCCTATGACAACTGAGATAGGCTCCAGGATAAGCGGACGCGACTGGATGGATGGATGAAACCCCTAATGTGTATATATATGTTGCACAACAAATTTGCATCCAAAAAATTTTCCATGTCGTCTTTTCACACCGTGCTCGGTCTGTACAAACTGAACCTCAGTTATCTGCTGCTGCCATTAACTAGCAAGATGTCAATGTAATTTTTTTAACAGTACTTTGCTTTGATACATATGTAAGACTGTTGAGCAAGCCTTGACAACAGACGCATGTAGGGTTTTTATGTGCAGAGGTTTGGGTTGAGTGAAAGTATCACCTCTGTACCTTCAGCTGCGTGTTACACCGGTGTTATAACTCTAATATAGTTCTGAAATCACAGCAGCTTTAACTCAACTTTTAGATCAAACCATCTAAAAGTTGGTGTCACAAATTGTGACACCTCTTTAGACAGGGCTGCCAGACATGCGCCAATGTTGTCATTTGATATTTTTCCCTGTTTCGTATAATTTTTTTTTTCACTGCCCCATGATTCAACAGGTGGACCCCCACCCCCAACACACACACACACACACACACACCCCACGTCTACCTTTAATTTTAAAAAAACCCCAATATAAATGCATGAATATAGGATATCTTCCTCTCAGTGACTGAGTTGTCTCATTGTGTCGTCATTTTTTTTTTTATATAGATCAAGGCCTGAGTAACCCAACCTTAAATGTTTATTAAGGTGTTTGTCACATAGATATAAAACAAGCTCAGAGATTAAGCGGGTGTTATAGACAGGGTGATTAGTTTATGTAAAAATGTAGTTTGTTGTTGTTCTGGTTTACGTGCTGAAAATGGTTTTTATTTGTGTATGTTCAATGTGTTAGACTTGTACATAGTTAACCATATATGATCAAATAATGTTGAATCCTGGATATGGATTTGTAAGCAATGAAATTTGAAATAAGGGGGTAGGAACAAGAAAAGTGTAAACTTCATCCTACTCCTTTTCGAGCACACGCATTCTGTAGACAAAGATATATACATGAAAACTTGATGATTTCTAAGTTTTTTTTTTTCTGTTGTTATTTCAAATATATTTGCATGTTCGAAATAAAAATTATATCTATCTATCTATATCTATTTTCAAAAAAATTAATATCGCTTTGCCTGTCTTCTCTCTGCAGTATGAGTTCAAGGTGAAAAACATCAAGAAGAAAAAAGTCAACATCGTGGTGTCTGTAGATGGCGTGAAAGTCACCTTGAGGAAAAAGAAGAAAGTGAGTGAACTTTTTTTTATAAATTGCAAATTAAAAGCATCTTTTGTACTACTTTGTACTGTTTTGTACTGAATTGTTGTCACCCGCATCGTAGACCTGTGAATGGATCCGTAAAACATCATATAAAATGTCTTGGTGTAAAAACATTGATGTTTTTTTTTGGTTCATACGTGTGCTTTATGGTTGCGCGTTGACCACCTCTGTCATCGGTGTTTCCTGTGGCTGCTTTTGGCAAATTCAGCACCACGTTGATCCTTGATAGTGCTGCAGATGACAGCCTGCAGCACTATCAATATTAGCCCACAACATTCACCGATGCTTACAGAGTGGTTAAGGGTGGGTGTTGACTCTAGCAGTTTAGGGCTACTTTTTTCCAAGTGAGATGCCACTTGGGCAAAGGAAATGTACTGATGGAAATGGAAAACTGTTAGCTCTGCTAACAGTTCCTCACTTTATTGCCTTGCAAGGAGTTTAAAAAGGGCAGCACCAAACGTGCAGCGCTGCAGCAAGAGCAAGTATTCTCCTAACTTCACAGGCATACATGTTTCTTGTAATTTGAACACAAGAAAATGCTCCGAAATTAAACTAAACATGAAAAAGGAAAAAATCAACAAATTATATTTCTAACAGCTGTGGTGTTAAAGAAAATGTGTTGTGTTTGGGGTCTTTTTTTAAAGCTACTTTTCCTGCATTTCATATAATACTGCAGGTATTTACTGTACCAAAGGCATAAAAAATACAATTTTCTTTTCACCCCCGTATATATTTTCACTTTGCTTTCTCTGTCATCCTGTAAATTCCCAGCAATTGTGTTTTAACACATAAAGAGGCTTTTTGTTGGCACAAAATCTGTATGTCTGGTCCCTAATGTGTATCTGTCAACAGTCTCGGCACACTGAATCATGGCTCTGTCTTTGTGGCTGTTGAGATATAATCTGTAGTTATAAGAAACATGTGACAGAACTCTAACAATGTTGGGTTAGTCACTTTCTAAAGAGCTGTTTAATTTCCTGTCTTTGTTTGTAGCAGAAGGTGACGACCAGTCCTCTTAGAGAGCATGTAGAAGTGACAGCGGAAGGACTACTAAAGAGAATAAAGTGCTTGATGGGGATCAGAACCATTAGCAGAGTAGAAATTATGAATTAAAAGATGAGGAAAGAGCAAGAAGAAAGCTTGAAGAAGTTGAACTGACACTGGAGAGGAATCTGTGTTTCCAAGTGAGCTGAGGATGACGGGACAGGCTCTGTGGTCGACTCAGCGAATGGAGGGAATAAAGACGATGATGATCGATGAGCTTAATCCAGTCTTGCACGCTTTAAATGGTGTAGATTATAGGGCTGTCACCAGATATCTGATTTCAGAAATATAGTACTTGGTGCCAGGACCAGGAGAATTCCAAGATGCTTGATGCTCGGTTCAATACCAAAAGAAAAAGATTATCCTATGTACTTAAAGATAAACTCTATTATTTCAGGACAACACAAGAAGGATGATACTTTGTACTGAAAACATGAGTTTTTCATTACAAAAAAAAGGTTTTTCAGTTTTTCATATTGCCTTTTGCAAATCAGTTTCACCCCTTGGTCATCTGACTTGAATGGAAAGTACTACTATACCCACTTCTGGAGGGGTGATATCCTGCCCCCATCAGCTCTGGAAGAATATAGGTTGCTAGCTACAGTACGTGCTGTAATTTCAACGGAAAATTACTGTCATGTTTACAAAGTTTTGGTATTAAAAAGCATCTGAAGTACATTTTACCCTTTTAGGGTATGTGTATTGAAAAAGCATTAAAAAGCATGCTTACCTCCTTAAACTCCTAAGACCCAAAATCTTCCACGGCATGCATTTTTAATTTGATATTTGATATTTGGGCATATTGGGGCCCGATGAATGTAAAAACAAAGAATTACCAGATTTTTTTTTTACCTTATTTTTGTTTCTAAGAAAAATAAGAGCCACATATGAGGATATTCAGTGTTAAAATGTTGATAGAACAGTGGCAGTATAATGTCCTTGTAAGTGGATATCAGGCCCTTGTAGAGCAAAATTGAGTATTTTGGTCTAAATAACCCAAAATGTGATGTCTACATATGTGGACGCCAGGTCCTAGGAGGGTAAATAAAAACTGTGGGATTCTGTAGATAATTTGCCATTTGCTAACAACTAGCAGCTGCGGCTGCAGTGATGCTGCTGTGCCGATGTACCGGTCCGTCATGGTAAAGAGAGAGCTGAGTGTAAAAAGCAAAGCTCTCATATTTACCGGTCGATCAACATCCCTACCTGCACCTTTGGTCACGAGCTCTGGGTAGTGACCGAAAGAACAGGTTTATTGATGCAAATGGTGCAAATGAGCTTTCTCCAGGGAGTGGCTGGTCTCTCCCTTAGAGATAGGGTGAGGAGTTTGGCAGTCTCGGAGGGGCTCAGAAAAGAGCTGCTGCGCCTCCACATCAAAAGGAGCCAGTTCGGGCATCTGACAAGGATTTCTCCTGGGCGCCTCCTGGGTGAGGTGTGACACCGGGACAGACCCAAGACACACTGGAGAGATTATATCTCTCAGCTGACCCGGACAAGCTTTAGGTGTTGGCCGAGGAAAGACAGGTCTGGGTTTCTCTGCTTAGGCTGCTGCCCCCATGGCCACCTGACCTGGTCACGGTTAAGTGGAACAAAATAGATGGATGGATGGAGAACAATTATAAATTGACTATATTTGCTCATAACTCATAATAAGGCTATTTTGCGTTAGCAGCTTGACAAAACCTAAAACCTGACTTGGATGACATGCATCACCAGTGCTTATGGATTTTCTCTGTTAAGCTGGAAATTCTGCTTTAGGCTCTGTGGTCACATAAAAAAGGGTGTTTCTCCAGTCAAGTGACTCTTTTTCCGCACAAAATGATCCCTATGAGAGGCACCTCCTCCAATCAGAGATGATGATCATCCTATAGTCATTAAAATATATACAGAACATAAATATAAGAACATAAAATATAGTAGTGCTGTTACAAATAAGACAAGATATTAAAGCAGTAAAAGACAACAACTGTAAACTTAAAAAAAAAATCCATGGAAAATACTTCAAGTTAAATATTTTATGACTTATGATATTTAGAACTCGGTGCTGCTGTTTATGTAATTGGGTCTCATTAGAAACTAAACATTAAAGCCCCATAGGTTATAAAGGAGATGTGAAAGCTGCTTGAGTTTGATGCTTGAGCAAAGCAAATTAATTCTATGGTTTGAATAGAGATCCTGTGTTCCAATATTATATACTGAGGAATCCAGTGAGCGTGTGATGCATAGAGCTGGGCTTCATATGTGACAACAGTAAGGTATGGGCAAACTGAGCTGACTTTGAACACAACCTGGTCCTGACCAGGTTGAGTATCAGTTACCATGGTGATTTAGCTACCGGTAGGTAAAAAGAGAGTCACTTTTGTGACACAGAAAAATTTGGCTTTAAGGTCAGCATAGCTTGCTAACTCATTAATTTCGCTTTGTAATCTATTCCCCCGTACAGCTCAAGGTTAGGGCTGTGGCTGCTTTGGCTGATCAGTGTGCCAACAAGGAGCTTCAGCCCATCTGACTCCTATGCCTCGTGTCCATGAATGCAAGTGATTAAGCTGGACCTCTCAGATGTGCTTGTGTTATTGGTGCCCTCTGGAGCATTTTGATAGAATTATCTGACGGCTAAAAAGCCAGTCCAAGTTTCTTCCTCTATGTTTTACTTCTCTTTTATATACAGTTTATTTTAAACACTCTGTGCAAGCCTGAAAAGTAATTGAAGTCTTGTATTTAAAGGAACTCCTTCAGCAGCAATAACATCTCTCACCACCAGATGTTTCCTGTGGCTGCTTTTGGACCATTCTGATCTATTCCTTCTACAAAACTGTTTCATTTTATCTCTGGTATTTCTGGGATGTCTTGGCTGAGCAGCCCTACAGACTTTTTATTTTCATGCAACTGCCGTACTAGGCCAAATGCTCCGAGTAGATTGTTGTACAGTCTGTGTCTTTGTAAGGAGATGAGGCAGCTCCAAAATCTGATTGCCTGTTGGCAAGTTGCTGGCTGTGAAAATGGCAAGATTTCCTCAGCTGATGGTCCACCATCTGCACAGACCACACATTTCCTTAGTTCCTTCGTATTGGGAAGAATGAGCAAATGATGCAGGGATGAATGTTCCATATAAAACCAACTTGCAAGATGGTTTTCTCCAAATTCTGATGAAAACTGTCAAATTCCTTTAAGCTTTTTGGATCATCATTTTTTTCAAAAGTTTTTAATGGTATAAATGGCCCTGAAAGGAGTTGGCCTTTAATCGGACTAGTTTAAAAGTCTAGCTTTGTTAGTACATGGCCACCTGAAAACATCTGCATATTTGCTATATAGCTTTGTTGTGGACAGCAGTGTGAGTGGATGATACATACTGTAAGTATTCATAGGGTTAAGGCTAATGTCCTTCATGCTTTGTGCTTCAGCAAATTCAGTTCAATAAAAAATATCAAAGTGGAAAATCTCAGCTGTAACTGAAGCTTTACATCAGTATTTGAAGAACTGTTTTGGAAATACTGTATATTCTCCATAATATAGACTCTCATTTCCAGTGACCGGATGCACATGAAGTAGACAGATTTATATTTTTTTAGAAGTATTGAGTCCACAGACATCACCAGATACTTGTAAGCAGTGTAGAATCGTTCTGTCAGGAGTACTGAACAGGCACATTGGCTTTGGGACATTTATTTTTTCAGCTTGCCTACTGCATATGTATTTCTTTTGAGGTACTTTGAGTACTTAATTAAACCATAAAACTGCGCTTAGATTTGAGCCTGACAATTTACTACAAATTGTGCTGAAAATGACATCACAAAAAAAGCACACCCCTGATGTGAATGTGATAGTTGCCACTAGGAGGAATAATTTATTTGGAAGCCCAAGGGAGATGTTATTAAAATCGTGAAATCAGTGCATGTAGACTGCTCAAAGTGGTGCCCAAAGTTTGACTCTGTCCTGTAGATTTTTGCTGAGGCCAAATCTTGCATGTTTAGAGCAGAACCCTGCATGTTTCTGGACCTTAAAGCTGGCATTTTACGTTAACAGAACAGAAAGTGGCACATCGACAGGAGAGAGAGAATAAGACAAAATACAAGCGATTGATGTATTAATGGCTACAAAGTTATTTTTGACATTTAACAGAAATGTTAAGTGTTTTAGGTTTTAGGTCACAATTGTAAGCAGAGAATCTGCATGTAAACAATAAGGTAGAGATCAAAGTCTCTGCGTAATGTGTACTGAATGTAATGAATATTGAGGTTTTTGCTGAAATTGTTTGTTATCCACTGATGGCCGTGAGTCATATACACATGGCCATACTAAAAAATACCTGCAGCTACATACACATGCAGAAAACAAGTGATGTGCACATTTATGCAAATGGAACAATAACTTCATTTACAGGCTAACTGGTGAAAATCTCCATACATCCATCTATTTAATGCCGCTTTCCCGCCGTGGGTCAATACAACAGACCATCCTCTCCCAGTTCATCCGAGGGAACTTTGAGACTTTCCCAGGCCAACTAAGAGATATAATCTCTATAGTTTTCCCTGGATCTGCCCCAGGGCCTCTTCCAAGTAGGCGATGCTTGAAACACCTCGACTGGCTCCTTTCAATGTGGAGTTCCTTCTGAATGACTGAACTTCGCATCTCAACAGTAAGGGAGAGCCCAGCCGCCCTTCAGAAGAAACTCATTTCTCCCACTTGTGTCCACAGTCTGATTTCTGCCCAGGGCTCGTGAACATAGATGAGGGTAGGGATGTAGATCAACAGCTTCACATTCACACTCATCTCTCAGTTCACCGCAATAGAGCGGTACAGTGTCCAAATTTTGAAGCCAATAGAACTTGAGCATCTTTAAAAAGCAGAAATGAGATTCTGAGACCAACTTCTGGAACTTAGATGGGCCTCGAAATTCAATTGTGCAGAGACTGAATAGCTCTCGTAGCAATAAGAGAGTAAGATTCTCCATAGTTGTACCCAAATTTACAAAGAAATTTAGTAAAATGCCTTCTCCAAGTCCAAAAAGCAAATAGAGAATGGTTCCTCAAACTCCCATGTACCCTCAAATATCCTCGAGAAGATAAAGACCTGGTCCAGTATTCTGCAACGAGGACAAAAAACCCCTAATTTTTCCTCCTGAAACTGAGGTTTAACTAACTGAATGTCTCTCCTCTCCAGTATCCTGACTTGGACCTTCCCAGGGAGGCTTACTAGTGTGATCCCCCTATAGCTGAAACACTCCCTCTGTTTGTCCTTCTTAAAGATCGGAACTACCACTCCAGCATACCAAACCAGAGGCACTGCCACAGATTTCCATGCCATGTTGTAGAGATGTGGCAACCAAAACAGCTATGTAGCATCCAGAACCTTAAGGAACTCAGGGCGAATCTCGTCCACCCCGGGAGCTCTGTCATCAAGAAGTGATGAGACATCCCACCTTTGTCTTTAGACAGTGTCATTCCATGGTTCCACTGAACTCTGTGTGGTTTGCTTCAGCACCACCCTCCACTTGAAATATGCAAAAGTCTTTTGCTGTGTTGTTTAGTTGTTAGATTATTCATGCCCACATTAAGTTTGCTTGTGTTTGACTTACTAATTTCCACTGCTATTGGTAAATTACCTAGGTCATTCATCAGAATTAACGGGCTGCATCTGTGTTAATAAATTAGTACCTGGTTGTTTTGTAACTATTTAGTTTGGCAAGCCGGCAGTCAGTTTTTGCTTTTCTTTTTTTTGTTTTTGGAACTTTGTATTATCCTTTCGGCTTAGGTTGTCATCTCTACTTTACATATGCTAACAGGACAGTTCCACCTTCACTTAAATAGCAGTTAGCTGTCAAGTCAGCTAACTGAAAGCCAGGCACAAACTCACATAAAAACGCAACATGATAAAGTTTTAAAAAGAATTCTGAAAAATGAAGGGATTCAAACTATATTTCATTTCTGACAACAAACCAAAAGTGAGCACAAAATATGGATATTTATTTTTCTGTACCTGGCTGCCCTCAAAAGGCCCTTGGTCAAGTGTACTGGCGGGATGCAATTAAAGGCCAGTCGATGGATGAATGTTTTCTTGTCGAGTTTGGCTCCTTGTCCCGAAAGCTGAAATGTCAAGTGTGACGGTCAGCAATCTATTTACATCTCTGAGTGCGAAGGAGGCATTCAAAGAGCGCAGATTGAAGTGACTGAATGACTCGGTCAACAAAGTGCTCTGTGGAGACAGAAATCAATGATTCCTGTGTGTGTCTGTGGTGACATTTTGATTGTGGCATTAAGCTGAAAGGTAGATTTAATCAAACAGTCAAAAGGAGCAAGTAAAAGATGTATGTGAAAGGCTCACAATGATATCTGTGCTCACGGAATATCATCTGTCTGTCTTTGAGTTTCAGCTGATTTATGTTCAAACTGTCCAAGCAAGGAATGTTTCTTATTTCATTTGTCTTATGTATCCAAATTTTTACATTTGGTGTAACTGAATGGTTTCGTTTTGTTTACACAGAAGAAGGAGTGGACATGGGACGAGAGCAAAATGATGGTGATGCAGGATCCCATTTACAGGTAAGCTGGCCTTAAGATTTATTTATTTTTTTGTCATAACGTTACATTTCTTTAGCTCATCTTTAAATGCTAATTTAGATGCTTTTTAATACTTATGCTAATAAGTCAGTCCTTATGGCTCATTGAGCCTTTTCCCAAATGAATTTTAATCCAAACTTGATTAAGTACGCTGTGGTGGCTCCGGAAATGAGAATCCTTTGTCTCTGTCAGTGCAAACGTTGACAATTTGGAGAAAGAAGGCACTGGTAAGTCTGGCCATAACTTCCACCGACTCCTGAACAGCACAGCACCACCAAAATTTCAGAAAAAAAATGCTAAACATGATATCAGAAGAAATGGTAATCAAACCAATCCTCAACACTGTTTTTAAAAATCTAATAAATTTTAAGTTCTAATGTGCCCAAGTCTCACTTCTGCTGTCATGTTTATTTCGGATCTCTTTCTCTTTTAATGGGGGTATCTTATTAAACCTGAGCCGTCAGTCAGCTCTTTATCCCCTGTAACCATACTGTGGTTTTCTGCAGTTTTGTTTGCAGCGCTGCAATTCTATTATAATCACAGCATGAGGTTTAATTGACATCTTAAAACAGCCTGAGTTGTATCCCAGTGGCAGCGTGACCTAAAGTAACCTTATTTACTGCCAGTGGTGTTGGTGTTGTGTGGAATACTTGGGATCTGTGTCTTTCCTGTGTTGCTGTTTTTCCTCAGAACAGACATTTTTGTGTAAATTCAGAACATCAAGCAGACTTGGCTTCGAGGCATGTGGGTCTTCTAGTCTAGTAGAGGTTTGTAATAGTGTGAGACTTTCAAGTGTTATTCATATGCATCATATAGCACTTTATTCGATACTCTTGTTGGTTACATGTGCGCTGTTGAGAGTATCAATATGCAGACTGGATGAGCCGGTGGTTGAACTGTCAACCTTCCAATTAGTGGGTTTTGTTCTGGATGAGTGTGAGTCAAACAACAACCTCCAGGGATGGAAAATTAAGCCGACAGTTATGTGTCAAGAACTCTGAGTAGCCACTTGTGGCTGGCTCTAAAAGTGAGCCATCACCATAGACTCCCACGTTAAAATTGGCAACTAAAGAGTATTAAACATCTAGTGTAATGAAAAAAAAGTTTTTTCTTTATGGATGGATTCCTTTTATCATAACACCGTGTGTTGTGTGTGCATATACCGATTAGGCATAACATTAGGACCAACTGCATAATATTGTGTTGGTCCTTCCAATCCATTGAGGCACAGACTTCACTAGAGTCCTGATGGTGTGCTGTGGTATCTGGACCAAGATGTTAGCAACCGATCCTTTAAGTCCTTTAAGTTTGAGGTGGAGTTTCCATGGATCGGACTTGTTTGTCCAGCACATCACACAGATGCACAGTTGGATTGAAACCTGGGGAAATTGAAGGCCAAGTCAACACTGGTTTGTTCTCCTCAAACCATTTCTGGACCATTTTTTGCTATTAGGGATTACCATTTCAACAAAAAGCTGTACATGGTCTGCAACAATGCTTAGGTAGGTAGTACTTGTCACAGTAACTTTAACAAGGACCCAAGGTTTTCCAGCAGAGCGTTGCCCAAAGGATCGTACTTCCTCCACCAGCTTACTTTCTTCCCATGGTGTATCCCGATGCCCGGTGTTTCCCAGATAAGTAACCCACCTGGGCATCCACATGAGTTAAAAGGAAACATGATTCATCATGATTCTTCCATTGCTCCATTGCTTTTGGCGGTGCATAGGAGTCGGCATTGGCACCTTTTCTGCTCTGCGACTATGCAGCACCATACGCATCAAACTGTGATGCAGTGTGTATTCTGATGCCTTTCTATCAGCACTAGCACCAACGATTTTGGCCGTTTGAGCTGCATGAGCTCGTCTGTCCACACAGGCCAGCCTTTGCTTCCCGCTGCAGACTGGAAAAACCCAACAAGAGCTTTGGAGTTTTGGAGATGCTCTGACCCAGTCGTGTAGCAATCACAATTTCGGCCTTTGTCCAACTCGGGTACAGTTCTTTACGTTATGTTCTTCACTTCTGTCAGTAGTCATAGTGTTGTGCCTGATCTATATACGATGCATGTAATTTATTTTACAAGTTCCATTCATTCAAATGTTTTTTAAGACTTGTAATTAGGCATGTACCTAACACTAAACTATCTGCAAGGCCTCAGCTCCCCGACAGTTATAGTATTTTGTTAGCGTGTTACTTGAAACTAATTAGCAGATCTTTGTGTCAGAGTGACATAGTTTTATGGGAACAGCAACCCAGCTTGCTAGCGATAGCTGTTAACTCAGCACCTCATGCCAAAATAAGCTTCTGGCTCCAGAAAAACAAGATAGTCAGAATGCTAAACTGTAAGGCCTCAAAATAAAAATACTGGGTTACATTATAAGTCTGAGGTTACTGAGCAGAGAGAGAATGTAGATAAAAAGTGATAGCACATTTTATTATCAGTGTTTAAACCTTCAGGCATGTTTTAGTTGGGGAGTGAAGTTGGACATAAAGGCTATGTTGATCTGCATGGATGGATGGTTTTCCCAAAGGTCAGTTTAATGTGTTTCCCGCTCTGGCAGTGAGATCATATCAGGTTTAAAAACTGGATATCTCTCTGGGCCGTGTTTATTTTGGGGATATCCAAAATAATGGCGTGCTACTGCTCTAAATCAGCCAGTTTTCTTAATGTTATCATGACAAAGTTTTGTGGCATTGTTAACATGTAAAAAACCTGTCAGCGACAAGCGAGAAAACAAAGAGGATTTAACTCAAATGTACAAATACGATGTAAGTTTAATGGTCAAAACTGTTCCACTCTGCCAGAATGTCTGATAAAGCAGAGTGTAGGTACCAGGTCATGCTGTCAGCCCTGTTATGATCATATTTTCTTTTTTATCTTGTCTTCTATTGTGCAAATTTGTTCTCTCTCAACTCTTACTCTCTGTGTCAGGAGATCTTGCTTGTCATTTATGATAATGGCAAATTCAAAAAAATGATACAGTCTCCTAGAATGAGGATATTGTTCCCTGGTTAGCATTATCTCTTGGTGACCTAAAAGGGCTAAGCAGAGGAAAACGTCATGTTGAAAAAAAAATCTAATAATATTAAAGTGTGAATATCAGAGTTCTGAGGGATTAGAAACCGCGGTTACGTTGTAAGATCAGAATTAAGGATGCAGGACGCGACGAGGTTTGTGCAGATGTTATTGGGGGAGACAGAACGGCTGGGAAGATCTCACCACAAGAGAATATGTGTGAGAAAGTTGGGCCTAACTTGACATGTCTGTGGTACATTTGACCCCACGGGACTTAAGATTGAGTTCATTCGGTCATTTGCCAAAGGGCTATAAGCCTTTGATTTGAACTCCTACCACAGTCTTGTCTGAGCGGACCTGCTTAGACACAAACAGTCACTCAGTGCTGAGACGCAGCTTGTGAGAATTAAGTGGTTCAGACAGATTTGTAGAGAAATGATAGGAACGCTTTAAGATGACTTCACCATTAATCTCTTTGTCTTAGACTTACACAGACATGCAGAGACGTTGAAGTTTGCTCAAACGATGAAAGCCTGTCTGACTAAGGTAGAAAAAAACCCTCGTTCTAGAGAGAGAAGTCGAAATAAAGTTGAAGACAGGTTGTGCCGCACTTCTTATTCTGCACTGAATGACTCATTCTTTATCCCACTGCTCCCTCTCTCGTTACCCTTCAGACGCACGCACACGCGCACAAATTGACACACTCTCCCAGACGGGCCCGGCTCAGAAGTGCATCCAGGAGCCCAGTTGGGGGTTTGGGCTTTGGAAATGATTCTGTCAGAAAGATGGATTTTGCCCTGCTGTTTGTGTAAGCGTCTCTGAGCTTAGGAATTCTGAGAGATTTTGTTTGGTTAGAGATGCCTCACCCTGTCCCACGCATCTAAACCTTGCGTACGGTTTTTAATATTACAGTCACAAAGTTGTTGTTTTGTTTCATATTCTACTGTATTTCCCCTCCCACTGGGCAGTTTTTCACACATGAACTTTGGGCAATTTGGAGATAGTCATGTTGAGAGATTATCCATCGTTTCCCTTTCTTAAATGTTGCACACAGCAGGAAATAGAGAACTTTAAGCATATTCTCACTACTGGAAACACTACTTGTTTGGCTGAGGGAGCTGCCTGGGGAATATGCAGGACACCCTCTCACTAATGGTAAATGCACTGAACTGTTAACAGTTCTATTGGCACATTAATACAAAGTAACATTAGTCTCATGTTGCACATGAGAGACTGTCCATGGCATATGCGTTCTCACATGCATCTCTGGATGGTAAAACCCTAGAAAAATTCAAGGCGCGTGAAAATGGCTTTACTGTCCTTTAGGCTCCATCAAAAGCATTACTGTGAGCAGCAAATGATGTATTTCATCGTGAGCTCTGCCCAACCCTGTAATGAAGTCTGCGGTGCAGTCTGTTCTAGCACTTTGTTACTGCTATGCAATTACAAAGTTTCACAAAGAGCTGTCGTGATTCTCAAGCTGTACTTGTGGCATTGTTCTACTTTAAGAGGCTCTCTAGTATTGGACAGGGATGTGCATTGCAAGCAAAAGTCCTGTTCAATAGTCTCTGGAACGTGTTTGATCAACCTCCAACCAAATGGCTTTCAAATGACTGCACATAGTTGTGGTAGACTTGTAATATGCTAGCTGTACCTGGTGGATTGTATACTGGACAATTTTTGTTTTAGAAATTTCCAGAAAGAATTTTTTGACAGTTATATTTCTCTTTTTTTCATTCTTTTTTTTTTCTCATCTAGTTTATCTTGAACCACTTATGTACCACATATACCAATCAGCCAGGTGACATATATACACTCCAGCCTATGATACATAAGTTGCTTGCTCAACTCAGTGAGGTCTGGTCCAAGTCATAACAGCCTGCAGACCTGTCGGTGAGTCTTTTTTTTTGGAAACTAGTTCGTCCATGTTTGGACTTCTTCTGTGTTGTAAACCAAATCAGTCCGTGCATGATTACATTGCCCCGCCCATACGCGAATATATCGCCCATCAGCAATTGTTGGACTGACAATACATACCGCCTGCACAATGTTTGCCTTCATAGTAGAAGTTGAAAGTAAAGAACAACTTTCACACATAAATGCCAAGAGACAAGGTTTTCCCTCAGCGTATTGCATTGTCTACACGTCAGCTATGAGTGGTGTGAGCTGTGTGTGTGAAATCTAGATCGTTCAATAAGATAAATTTGACAAAAACAGCTTAAAGTATACTTATGTAAAAAAATGATTGATTCTCATTATTTTTAAGAAAGAAAACTTAACAAGGAGTGTTTGTTCAATTAGTCGAAGTTATTCATACTTGCTGTGAACAGCTGCTGAAAACCCTGAGTCATACTAGATCAGAGTAGCACAGAGTCATTATCAGTCAGTACTTCGGTTCTTGCCATCACAGATAAAATGAAATCATAATAGGCCTGCATCCCAAACGTCACTTCTTTACCAGACAGCTGATACACTACTGTGATATCGGTGTCCTTGTATGCTTTCAAAGTTGTTTTTCTCTTGACTTTAACTTATCAATATCCCTGGAGAGCAGCTTATATATCTAAGATTGATCACTGTGTATCAGAATTTTACTTGAAAAGTGACCCGTGTCGTCTCGATTTAAGAGTGATTAGTCTGTAAATGTTAATGCAGGGAAGATCTAGCATTTGCATCACCCTAATGTTATCTGAGTGTAAATTAGAAGGCTTCATTTAGTGAGGGGAAATCCCCATGTGAGAAACTTGGTATTACGTTTGAATAATGTACATCATAAGCTAAATGATACATATTCATATGTAGCTTTTCAAACGCAGGGAGGAAAACGCACATCAAAGCTGTGGACTGTTTTAAGCACTTATATGTGGGTTTTTCAGATGATCAGACGCTGTGTGACTAAATCATTTGGGAGGATTTAGTGAGCGCTTTTCATATTTCTTTAGTGCATTCCTTTTTGTCCACAATTTTGTTGTATATTCTATTCTATTCTATTCTATTCTATTCTATTTTTAGCTGCTTTCTAGCTGGAGCTGCTGGCTTACCACAACTTAGGCTGTGTGCCTCTCACGTCCAACATGACATCAGAAGTTGACATTGTTGCACTGTTGAGTATTTGTTTGCTGATCATGTACAGAGCGACTTGGGTTCTATACAGAATACTTAACATGTGCGTACTAATGCAAGTAGTTCCTCTCAAATAATAGAACATATTCACAGTTTGGCAACAAAATAAAGCTCACTGTTTATTTTTCATCCTTTTTTAAAATAAAAAAGCACATTTGCCTTTTTAAAAGCACGAGTTCAGATTACCACATAGGAAACATCGCTACAAATGCTACGAAAAATGATTCGTTTTTTAAGAGTTGTGACCTGACTCGTGTTTTATGAGCTCCTACAGAGGATGGAGAACGCTGCTAATGCAGTGTACTTTTTTTCCTTTCTTCAATCACAGCGAGCAAAATGTTCCAAATCTTAGACGCCAAACTTCCTGCTTACTTACTGTTTGTGGCGCAGCAATTTGCATGAGAAATGGACTCCGTCCTATCAGAGGAGATGTGTTTTTGACTTCTCTAATGCAAAGACCATCTGTTTTTTCTCAGCCGTCCGTATTTCTTCAGAACTGCACTGCGTAGTCACGAGTCATTACACACTTGGATATAATGTTTTAAATCAAATTTTGACATTTGTTTTTCTTTTATCACGTATACAGAACAAATAGAGTCATTTTTGCATAGTTGAGCAGAAGACGCTGTAAAATATTGTCACATAGATTAACAGGAATACGTTTTCAGCTGGGTTGACAGTAAACCCCTGTTAATTTTACAGTTTTCCTTCTTTTATCTGCAGTATTTTACTATAATCCTGCATGTCCTCATTTACAGTTTATTAATATAGTCTCTCCATTTGTACATTTCATTCTGTACATCGCCGTTCTTTTTACATTCACTTGTTACAAGGTTGGACATTTTACTACTGTTATAGTGCAATGCACTAAAACACTGTGGATTTCATTCATTTTAGCAGCAGTTTATCCCAGATACAGTTCAATGTGGTTATTTTTGTAAATGGTACATATTACTGGCAGTATTGACTTTGGTAAGCTAAATTGCAGCAATAAAATATGAAAAAAGACTTAGAAAATCAATTGGCTTACATTTATCGGAAAAAGGGCTGAAACACTTGAGTTGCCAAATGACAATCAAATGACCTTTGTCCCTTTTTCTGAGTTGCTTTTATTGACGTTTTGGTCAAAGAAGTAGTTCAGAATAGTATCTGTACTGTACTGTAAACATTACCTGACACATGCCAGCAACATGTCTTTTATAACTGACAAGAGGACTGTCATAAAAGAAGCAGCAGGTCGCAGTGTTAGACATTAAATATCTGCACTGCAAACCTCAAAGTCATGAGAGCAGTCTGACTCAAGCATTACCTGTAACATTGTCCTCAAAAAGTTAATGTTACTGTACCCTCAAGGCACAATGTGGCAAGTTGTGAGATTTGTGTTAGATTGCCAGCTTAGTTGCTTTCCTGATTAATGACCATTCATTTGAGGATGGCAGCAGTATACCGTCATAGCTAGACAGTTAAATGTCTTTCAAGCTACCGTATGATGTGGTAAAAAAGTGCTTGATTCAGATTTGCAGCTGTCTACTCTCGGAAGTATTTTATCTTCCTCTGTTTACGGGGTCCTCTCCCACTGGTCTCTAGCCTCTCTGCAGTGTTTTATGGGAGATAGCAAATAAAGGATACATTGCTCTCCACATTATACTGTCATATAAATGGGAAACAGACTGTCAGATGTTGTAGTTTTAGAGCAATTTCTAAGAGTTATGTGATTTAACCGGGGACTTTCTAACAGTAAAGTCATGGCAGCTAGATTAGCCATCTTATAACTTTGGGTTCTTACTGTTTAAACTGTGCAGCCAGAAGGGAATATAAGCCTTACTGTGTAATTTTGAGTTCCCTGTTTAACATTATACAGTACTATTGTTTGCTTTCTTAATATAATCTAAAGGTTTATCACTGTATTATTACTATATAACCTTGATAAATACTCTGGAAATAAATAATTGGCAGATGTGATCATTTACTACAGTGGTCTTGGTCATGGTGGTATGTTGCTGGCTAAACCCTAACACTGTCCTCAAACACAAACTCTGGAAATAAAGGCAGTTCTTGCCAAAGAAAATATTTGCCATTATACTTTAATATTATACAGCAGCTTGCTGATCATGTTTTTTCTTCCTGACATATTTGCACAGTATTTCAAAGCGCTGTGCGTTATAGTTTCATTTGGGTTTCTTATTTTGTGCTGATGGGCACTGTTGTGCCGTGTTCTGCAGGTATAGATGTGTGACTGCACAGCTCAACCTGGAAGCAGTCAGAGCGAGGGACTGCTGAGGCTAATGTAACGAGATACACACTCGAGTATTTGAGTCACATTGCCATCTTATTAGAGTGTCCATCAGTGGAGGAAATATTGAAGAAGCTTGAATGCTTTTAAAGTCTGTTTTTGTAACAGAAACAACGCTGTCACCTTAATAGCCGCCCAAATGGTTCTCCCTAATGTGTTTTTGGAAAAAGGGGGAAAAAAAACCCTCACTAGAGACCAGCTGCTACTCGGGTTCTGTTAGGGAGCTATATTGAGTTTTTACTCAATTCAGTTTTTACGGTGATGTTAGCAACATCCTGGTGCCAGATACCACAGCACACCTTCAGGGGTCTGCTGGAGACCAGCAGCAAAAGAGGGACCAACACAATATTAGGCATGCGGTCACAATGTTAGGCCCGATCATTGTAACCACAGCCTGATACAGATATAGCAGATATACGTAAGTGTTAGGCAGTGGGCAGCAATACATAACTCTAGCTCTGTTTTCTATTCACAAACGACTTTAAGTTGCTAACTTGATCTGTAAACTTTAAGCATGCAGATATTCATGCAAAACATGTAGTTCTATGATTAGATTATTTTTACGTTTCTTTAAATTTGAAGTATATTTACTATCAGCATAAAACATTATGTCTCATATCCAGATTGTCAGGCTGATAAATTGAAATGTATTTCTTGTTATGATGCTAAAGTAATGGTATAGTAGGCAAGTGCCAGTGTCAGATCAGTATATCAGAGCTGAGTGCACAATGGATTGCTCATAAGCCCCTAAAAGAACTGACAAACAGTATACATAATATGCTGTTACAGGTGATATTACTGTAAACACTGGCTCTTGCAACAAGCAGACGTTTAGGTGCAAAGGTTTCAGCAGGGGGAGGAGAAATGTTCTTTAAGCCACTGGTGCTGCTGCTGTTCTCCCTTCAGATCTACAGGTGTACATCACCCTGTTCTGTCTCTTAACAAACCCAGACAGTGTTTGTGTGTTTTTCACATTTCACCTGCAAGAGAGCTGCAGCCTCAGGGCAAAACCAACAGACTCATTCACTGAGGAATACTTCACAATCCCCTGGATCAAGCAGATGTGCCCACCCACAAACTTCAAACTGGCAGCCGGAGCATCTTTTTGTTTGCTTAAACCATGCTCACAACGCTGTCATCTAACCCAACCAGGCACAAACACAGCACACACGCCTCATTTTTGAAAAAGCACAGGCTAAGTGTTTGTATCTGAAGTGCAGACATGAGTGTCATATTCAGAGTGCTCGCCAGCTAGTCACTTTTGACGATGGATGGACGGATAGATCGAGTTCTGAGAAGTGATTTTTCTTTATTATTCTGCCTAATCTACTTATGCAAAGACAAATATGTACTCGTGGCAGGTGAAACACAGGTTTATCGTGTTTGAGGTGTACATAAACTATCTCTGGTGGATTCAATTGATGAGGGATCTGCTAACTTGTCTGAAAACTTCTTCCCCTCCCCTCCCTTTATAACTCAGTGCCCCTTCATGAACAGATGGCACGAGGAAGCAATTGATAATCAAAGCAGCAGATGTTCGGGGAAGCGTGTTTGCTGCCAATACATCATGATTTGATCTTAATTTAATACCCAATAATGCATTTGAGAAAACCGATTAAACGCATAATTGTAAAAACTGTTTAATGCTCGTCATTCCTGAACTTGGTGTTTAAGCAAAAATGTCTTTCCCTCTCTCAGTGGTTGGGACCTTGTTGATTCTTCAGACGTTGCTCATGCTCTTTTCTCCTGTCCCAGCTGTTAGCCCACACTGTGGCAATTTTACACAGTAAAATTAGCCTTACTATTGCAGTTTACTTTATCGGTTCATTATTGTAAAACAGTATTTGGCAACAGTATGGAGTGGGCTCCAGCCTATTCAAGCCATCACAGGGTGGGAGGAAGCACACCCTCGACAGGTCACTTTTCTATCTAACAGCAGTAATTGATATTTAGTAAGTAATTAATCTTGAAGTAGTAAAATATTTTCTTCTCTTTTCGACTGCTCCCTCGAGGGCTCGCCGCAGTGGATCACTGACTCCATCTTAGCCTACCAGTAGCATCCTGCTTTGCCACACCATGCCTCTCCATGTCCTCCTTCACTACATCCCTGAAGCTCCTCTATGGTTTTCCTCTTTTTCTAAACGCCATGTTTAGCATCCTTTGGCCAGTATGCCCACCATCCCCCCTCTGCACATGTCTAAACCATCTCAGCCTCATCTTTCTGACTTTGTCTCTAAACATTCTCAGTCTGAGCTGTCCCTCTGATCTACTCTAATAAGAAAACCTACTTTTTTCAAACTACTTTATTAGCTGTAAGTTATAGTGGTCATCACAGACCTAAAATACATTAAATATTTGGCAGTGTCAGATGAAAACTCTCAAAGATCTACTTTATTACCAGACATCCATAATAGTGTCAGACTATTGCTGTCGTTGGGTGAACCTCACATGTTTGACCCTTTTACTGTCAACTTTGTACTTGGTTATTATTATTCTGTTCATTATTCTGAACCAAGCAGCTCCACAAAACTTCAAAACTGTATCTGGGAGAAACTGGAAAGGAGTGAAAGTTTGGGCATTTTTTTAATGTGCGTATATACAGTACACATCTGTCACTGGTTGTGTCTTCTCTGGCCTGCAGTGATGGTAATTGCTGTCATCCACCGAGAGGCAGCCTGCCCTCACTGACTCACAACCATACAGTGTGTATTAGATGGCTCGGCTTACTTCAGATCCCTCCAGTGAAGAGTTCACACCCAGCCAATTAAAGTCAATCTCATGTTTGTGTGTTCTAGGACACCCTGATTATGTGATAAGGAAAATAATCTCTGATATGAAATGCGCACGCATTCTACACACATTTTGCTTTGATTTTTCAGTGCACTGATTCCATGCTGATTACACGCTGCACGCTTGAACAGCAAACACACACACACACACACACACTGATATATCAAGACCATGAAGTTCTCACAACCCTATTCTGTCCTATACAATCTCTTTCACAGCAGTATCCTCTCCTTTTCTGCTCTGAGCTAATGGAGTGTCCAGTCAGATTTGGTAGCATGCACACTTCAGGAACAGGAACACATAGACATGAGAGATGAAGGGGAAAAAAAATTGAAGAGCCATTTCCCGTAGATGGAAACTTTCCTAAAATCTACTGAATAGCTTTTGAAGGGTCAGTTCTCTCAAATAAAAAAAAAAGAAGTAGTTCTGCAGCTTTGTTTTTATATACCCATGTATCTGTAAAGAACTTGTAATCAGAAACTTCCACTTCCATGGACTTCCTCTTCCCAAGGGGAGGTTCTTGCAAGATAGTCTAAAAGGAATGAGCCCTTTCTTTCTGGGACTACTTTTGATAGTAGGCTTGACACAGCTGATATACTTTATCTTATTTATTTATTTTAATTTTTTTCTCAATTGTAGTACAACAACCATCTGTATGTATTAAGGTCATCACAGCATCATGTGACACTTTATGACAACTGTCATTTTCATTCAAGGCGTGAAGAAGACAGGGGCAAACTGCTGACTGCAGTCACCTTCAACCAGCATGACCAGCTGCTTGTTTCTGTTGTGATTTAGCTCCATTTGTAACACGTAGTTGTCATTTTTACACGCAAATGTAAGCACATCCTGGTGTAAATCCTTAACCGACCGGTTGGTATTCCTTCGCAAGACTTCCCTCTAAGAAAAACTTAACTTTAGTGCTGTTTTCTTTCCATTCAGAAACACTTTGGATAGTGTTTTTATGCTAGCTAAACCAAAATGTTTACTTCGCTGCTTAGAAGCAGGTAGTACTTTTCCTATATTCATTCGTATTCATTGAGGGCAAGCTTCCAAGCGCCCTCTGTTGTGTCCCCAGCTGAACTGCAGCCAATTTCTGTCCAATGAAATGAGTGGAATGGCTTTTTAAAACTGATTCTGTCGTCTTCATCACCTCATAAAGGAGGTTTATTTTAATGTCAGACAGACTGATGTATCAGTCACTTTGGACCTACAGCAATACTACTAAATAATCTTTTAACTTTTGTGTACTATAAAAATAGTAATACAGTTGTAACTTACAATTTAGAGGCAGATTCTTAAGGCATGACTTTACATTTTTTAACATTGTCCACAGTAACATTTATATGGTAATGCCTGACATCCAAATGCCGATGTCAGTGATTCCTAAAGTGCGGGTTGGGTACGCCACAAAGGTACTGAAGGTGGGCCCAAGTAATAACAGAAATTCAGTGTATTTCTTTCTTTATTCAAAAAGTGAATTAAAACTGGTAATGTGTTCTAGTGGCAGGTGGGTCTCACACTGGCCTTAACACTTTAGGTATGACTGCGTAGCATTAGCAGTTTATAGCAAACAACCTCTGTTGTTTATATTTTTTAAATAAAATGTGTAGTTTGCATGTTCTCCCTGTGCTTGCATGCGTTCTCTCCGGGTACTCTGGCTTCCTCCCACAGTCCAAAGACATATAATTAGTGGTGTTAGGTGAAATGGTGATTCTAAATCGCCCATAGTTGTGAAAGTAAGTGTGAATAGTTGTCTGTCTCCATGTGTTAGCCCTGCGGCAGGCTGGTGATCTGTCCAGGGTGTACCCTGCCTTATGACAGCTGGGATAGGCCCCTGTGTGATCCTGATAAGGATAAGCAGAAGAGAATGGATGCATGCATGCATAAATACATTATAAAGGAAATCCATCGTTTTTTTCTTATATTTTGATTAGATTAAAGATTTAAGATTAGGCGGACCCTGTGGGATATTCTGGTTTTTAAGTGGGCCACTGAACACTTGACTATGGGAATGGCTGGCCAATGCAAATAATCCCCCATAAGACCCGAGCCACAAAATCATGTCAGTGAAGGTCCTGGAAAAAAGAGTGGTAACGGCAGAGCGACTGAAACAAAAATGTAATTAATTTATTGTTTCTTGTTGCTTGATGTAGAAAACCAGCTGCAGGGTCCTAATAATTACTGTGATGTTCAAAAGGCCAGTTCCTCCTCTTCCCACAGTCAGATCAGACAGAGCCCGTGGTTCTTAGAATTATTACAGCACGGGGCTCCATCCAAACACTGGGAAATACAGTATGAGCCAAACTTAATTATTAACAGTCTCAACACATAACTGAGCCTCTCCCTCTTTCTCACTGTAACTCATAAACGAATAGATATAGCATTAAAAGAAAAAGAAAAAACATTGCGTCTCTGAAGCTATTCGGCTGTCATGTATTTTTCCTCCAACCAATGTTTTGACTGGCATTCTTAATTTTGGTTATGAGTATTAGTGACAGAAGCTTTGATTATTATTCTGTTCTAAGGAAAAAGAATCTCACCTGTTTAAAACACTGGAGGCCTGTTGCTTTCATTTCCATCATAAAGGAGGTCTCATTAATTCTGGTCTCACTATTTTAACTCAAGCTGCATCTTAATTCAAACTTCATACTAAAATCCTACAGTTAATTCTAGACACATTTAAAAGTAGTTTGGCTCTGCGGTATAGTGTCAGGACTTTTATGACCCAACTGTCTGTCAAAAAGGGGATGTCAAATACAAGGCCCGGGGATCCGAATCGGCACAGCAAAGGCTCCAATGTGGCCCGCTGGGCAATTTTGGAAAAGAGGGCATACATTTTTAAACCTTTAACAGTATTTCCATAAGTTTTGCAGCTTCTCCTGTTGACAGGGCCATGGCCATTCATACTACACCAAAGTAAAAAAGTAATAGATAAACAATTGAACAATAAAAAAGTTTCTGATTTTTCACTACTTGAAATGTATGATTTTGTTTAGAGTGGATTCACAGTTTAAAAAAAGACTTTCTGTTACTGCATTTCTTATTCTTATATTAAAATATCTTAGGGATTAAATACGGCCCACTTAAGATCAAAGTGGACCTTAAATTTTTAAACTAGCCTGTTTAAAGCATTATGATGCATGTTGTGAGGAATAGATTATTCTCCCTGAATCTGAGCTGTAACCCTGGCTTTGTTGTTGGAAATGGGAAAGTGGTAGTTTTACAGACCCATCAACATGTCTACAATTGACCATTAAGTGTTGACTGTGCTGTGGAGCTCAGAGAAAACTGCACTAACTGGAGGAAATGGCTCTGCGGCTGCCGTGTTCGATAGATTTAGTCTGCTGTCTAAAATATTTGAAACCAATCCAGATAAAATGTCTGTAAACATGTTGCTGAGCTTTTCATACGCATTTACTGGACTTGTGTTTCAGTTATAAAGCTTTTCTCATGCGAAGACGCACTCCACCTTTGTTTCAGGCTTTCTCGGTTTATTGATCATCTGTGTCCTGAGATGGATTAAAAGGGCTCCGTGGGTACAGTACCTTGTTATTACCATTGCTAACACTTAAAGAGATTGCATTTTCTGAGACTATAAGGGCCTCGGTTTGTATGTCTGTATTTATTCTAAAAGGCTTTAACCTTCTGCTGCAGCTGGTTTAAACATGTCTCAATTGAATGTAAATGAAGATGAAGACGGCTCAGCTCCTGTTTTCCTTCCCTCTGCCCACCTGTTGCTTTCCACTGCCTCTGGGCTTTGTTGTCTGCGTGTGCCCGCGTGGGTGTGTGTTTAGGTACGTGAGCGTGACCTTGGTTCTCCTGGGTAGATCCGGGTGTGGTGTTGTGGATACGATACGCGTGTACCCAGTGTTCAGTATACAAAACAGGAGAAGGTGATTTGTCTCTGGGAGGAAAGGCTTGCTGTGGCGCAGAGTCAGTTCTGCCTCGTTCTGTTTGTCCTCATCTTTACATAGTTACTTATCCGTGCTATCTGCACGGCTGTATTTCATTTGAAAGTTCAGTCTCAATGTTTTCATTTTCGCTCGATTTCTGAGAAATACTAAATGTGTAAAGAAAGACAAGGTCAGACCAAACAGATTCTTTCCATATTTTATATTCGCAGGCACTGGAAGTTTTTCAGATGCTTGCTGCATAATTTTTCATTTCATTATTGATTCTTTTTTTTTCTTTTTTTTTAAATATCCAGTTTTTCATGCTCTAATTAGACTTTTGAATATTGATGCACCGCTTCATCGTGATTCACCAATGGCCCTTTGCACACAGCAACACGTCCACGGATAATACTTCTCGTATAATATGTGACATCAATGCATGAACCATTCGTCGGTTGCATTGCTGTAAGAACACTGTCATGCTGTGATGTGTGGACACTATGTGGCGGTTTGTACTGGATGCTTACATAAGGCGTGTGCTGCCTGACTACGGTTGTAAAGGAATTACCCTCCCACTCAACTGACTGATTCATTCTCATAAGCAGTCGTGGCAGCCTTCAGAGCTAGACACATTTATTTATTATTTCTTATTCACATGTGGCCTCAGCGGAATAAGCATTTAACCTCATTTGAAATCTGCAACTTAGCGTGTTACTCCCCTTATGGTCATTCATATTAAATGAGAGAATACATTAAGAGTATTTGCTGCTTCTCGTAGAAGCCTGTGTTTGGTAGGTCCTCACGGGATCTGGGTATCGATACAGGGACTCCAAATATTGATGTGTTGATATGATGCATCCACTCATCTTCTTCTTCTTTAATAGTTTATTAAATAGATTTAAATACTCTGGGAGTACTATGAATAAAAGGGCTCATCTCATGTACAATCATCATGAGATAATGCAGGACAAGCAAGCTTACAGAGAATAGGCTCAACAGAAAAATCATCTGACACTGGACACACTTAGCATGACAAAGCTACTTCCTTAGTCAGCAACCTTGTGCTGGTTAAATGGTGCAAGGCGATTGCACAGGTCACTGGTATGAGGCAACCTTAACAGACACAGTCGAAGGCTTGCAAATAATTGCTGCCTAAATTATAATTAATTACTAATTAATTATAAATTAAAATTATTGATAAATCATAATATGTGGCGTTCCAGTACTCAGAATACTGCAAAATTGCATCATGGGGTGTGTGATGATTCTTACCTCTAACATTTTACTAGCAAGTTAGGTAGAAGACCATCCATCCATCCATCAGGAGTGAAAGAATTTCCAGTCTGGACTGGTCCTCCTTTTAGCTCACCTCATAGAATAACATACCCAAATTAGTTCACCTTTGAGGCAGTCCAGACAGATTCCCAAACCACTTAAAGAAGTGTAGAAGACCAAAGGCTCCACTCTAAACTCCTCCCTGAATGACAGTGACATAAACTAGTTTATTTAGAGAGGCCATGTAACCTTTTATGTTCTCACTATGAATATTTTCTTACTTGCAACCTTTAAAGTGGCTGCAGTGGCTGGAAATTTTGACCTTTCGTAATTCTTCTCGTTTTTCCCCATAATTTCACTGCAGGTGATATCCACATGACATTTGTACTTTGTTTAAAAACTGCAGCCAAATCAATGTTTGACTCATTCCAAATGTCACAAACTAAAACTAAATTCTCATCTGTGTTCTGGTTTCTGTAACCAACTTGTAGCATCAATATAATGGGATGTATTATAGTTTCAAAAGCAGAACAGTACCAACTAAATGTCTGTTTCCTACAGTAAAAGAACAAACTCTGGTTACATGTTTTTTCTGTTTTAGGATGAGGCACTGAACAAAACTTAAAGAAAGCACTTTTTGAGTACATTTTAAAGATCATGTCACCCTATAATAGGAAGGTGTTCATAACAGGAGCCCATGGAAGGACTCCTTTGCGTTACACTCATCATCTGTATGTGATAGACTTGGTTGATCTTTATTTGGAACGACTCTGAGGTTGTTAATCCTGTTTGGAAGGGTGAGCCCAGATGCACCTGATGCAGAAAGCTCATTTCCGCCACTTGTATTTACAATCTCATTCATCGCTAGTCACACAGCTTTGAGTCACACTCCACCCGTTTTCATCTGAAAACCAAGTCAGACTTGGAGGTGCTGGCTTTCTTCCTGGAGACGTCACACTGTGCAGGAAACTTCCATAACGGAAGTGATTCTCTTGTTGTGCATCGCTTTGCAGTTGATTGGTCACTAGCAGACGTGCCTGACTCTAGTTGTCTAGGTAACCCACCATCGTATTTGTCAATCAGTGCTGTCCTCTGATAATATTGGTAGCCGCTTCTATCACTCGCCTTGCAGTTGATAAAAGTTTAACTCGGCAGTTGCCCACTTTCCATCACATGTGGCTGTTTAATTCTTAGTCACACCATCTCATTTGTAAACTCGGGCATTAAAACCGCCTGTGCATAGCATATTAGAAAATATCAGTTATTTTAAAAAACGGAAGGGCGGAAGGAATGGAAAGCAGAGGTTTATAAACGGATGCGCAGGAGTGAGCTTGAAGTCCTCATTTGTTTAATAGTAAGCAGTGGCACAGAAGGGAGGATCAGAGGGCAACCTTAATGAGAAAACTTAACCGTGCATTTCTTTGGCTTCACTATGGCGCTGATGTTTTGAGAGCTGAAGTAGTAACTTTGCAGGAGCAGTAAAAGATTGAATGACTTTCTGAAATGAATCCTGCAGTCATTCTCAATTTTGATGGATTTTGTTATATTTAGGCTCGAGTTGTTCTGTCAGAGGATGATGGATGTTTCACACGTTTTGCCTCGTGCTAATAATCAAAAAGATTGAAGAAATTTTGCATTTGTATACAAATGCATGAAGGTCACTTGTCTTTTAATCAGTGTGTGCATTACATTCTATGGCTGAATTTAGCTTTTTTCGCTTTTGGTTAGAGTATAATCACAATTTATATCTCTGTTTCTTCCCCATGTGTCTGTTTTGCTCCAATATCGTATGAGCTGTGGATCTGCTTTCTAGCTCTTACACTTTTTTTCACCTTCCTAGCAGGACAAGGAATTTTTTACTAACTTAGTTTTCTTTCTGACTTATATCATTCTCGTCTTCCTGTACTAACGTGTGTGTGTGTGTGTATTCATCTGCTCTTGTGTTAATTATAACTCCCTTCACACATTCAATCCATTCAGTGTCCTTGCAAGATGCTGCGTGTCATGATATGACACATTATGCATTGTGGTATGAATGTATAATGTGGTGTATTATAAATCATGCGTAGCAGACAGTATGCATATGCATATATGTATGCATAAGGAGTGATTTCCTCTCCTGTGATGTGTTTGCTTGTGATACTGACAACAAATAGCTTCTGCCTCTGTGAGCAAGTATAGTAACAAAGCTATTTAAAGAGGAATTTATCAAATATGGAACGAGACCAGATGATGTTGAATAAGAATGCTGGGAAGTGACAGCACATGAAATTTTAGCATTATTGTTTATTATGTTTTACCTAAAGTATTAAGCGGATTTCTTTATTTGGTGATTTTTGACAGTGCCAGAGTGGAACCAGCCATTATAAAGACTGTATACAAAAGAGGGAAATAATCACCGTGACGTTGCGCTATGATTTAGAAAATGGCAATCTGAAGGTTTTGGCGCTCTTACTTACTTATTTTGGTGAGAGGCTGAAATTTAAGTTATCGGCTAATTCTAGTAAGTTCGGTGTAGAATATTGATACATAGTGTAGGTGAATGGCACAAAAATCTTGTAATACTAATAAAATACAACATTTTTTCCCTTCTTGGTGTAAATAACTGCACAGGAGGCCATGTTATTTGCTAGATTTTGTATTAAAAATGTTCCTGTAGGCACTATAAATGCCTGGTTGACTCCACAGTCCACTCTCCTCACTTGAATTAACAGAAGTGACGCCTTGTACACACTTGCCAGGTACGGCTACTTTTTACCCCTCGGACGTAAAAGACTGATTGTAATCACAGTACTGTGCAGGCAGGATTGTGAATGCCCTAAGTCGAAAACAAGGTCACACAGGATCTTAAAATTCATACCAAAAGGTGCATCTACTAAAAATCTTGGACAAGTTGGAATCTCAGTTAGAGGTCAAGTTTTATGAAAACCTTTGAAATGCATTAATTTCTGAACAAGGCAACGTGAGATTTTTTCTTATCATAGGTGCGTCTACTAAGAGGAGCAGCACTGACGGTTGCCAGTATTTTTTCATTAACCAGCCCTATTTAAAAAAACATAAAACAAATAATAATTTAAAAAGGTGCCTGTAGGTTTGATGCTTTGGGTAGTGTGCAACAACATCTCATTGTACCCCAATGTTCCCATCACCACCCTTCCATCTGCACTTTTCCCCACTGTAATCTCAGTGCCAACCTCAGAGACAGTGGAAGGACTGTACAAAACTTCCAGCCCCAGTTGGCAGTTTTGATTGGCTGCCCCTCATAAGCAACAGGTTTGATTATTAAATAGGCAGAGTTCATGTGTTCGAGTCAGAACTGTGTGCTTGAGATGACCATATTGAGTTATGTGCTCTACCTGATGCCATACAGTCAAAAACAGGAACAAAAACTGGCTATTAAGAATTACTAACTAGATGCAGTAACCTAAGTATTTGCGCATTTTAGGTCATCAGCATTCATAAGAGAAAAAAGGAAAAGAAGAACAACATTAACATTATTTAGGCTTCTTTGTAGGCTATTTTCTACAAAATAATAGTCCAGACTCTGTTATCCACACTTTCTGATACACTCCAGTGTATCGGGGGTCCATGCTCCTGAGGCAAAACTCCAAATAAATATTTTACCTGTCTTGATTTGATATGAGGTTTTGGTTTATGTTGGAGGAAGCGAGAGTTTTATTCAATTTGTCTCCACTGAGTTGAGTTTATTGCAGGGCTTGAGATATTGATTTAGTGACCTGATTTCACATAAAAGACCCTAAAATGCATCCATATAAATACAGAAACCAAAACGCTTAACCGTTTGATTAAATAATGCATTACAGAATAAAAATGAGCCTGAGCTTCTAACTTCTCACCTTGACTGTAACAAGTGCAGTAGGAAATTGCCTGTCTGCTGGATGATTAAGTCTGTTGTTTTACTTTCCGAATTGCCAAGTCTGTGCTATAAAATTTCCGGGTTTATCTTTATCTGGGCATGTATAGTTTGAGCTGACACAGCAGCTTTTCTGATAATGAACCTCTAACTTTTCACCCTGCTACTTACACTCGTATTTAATCAGGAAAATGCTTGATCGGTATGTAGTGTAATCAAGTTTGGTTTATCTCAGTGTTGCCAAATCTTTGCTGCTCTCAAGAATATTTTGCTTCACTCAAACCTGTGTCTTTGTTATGTTGGCTTGTTATTGTGAAGCTGTGGTTCTCGTAATATTGAACTGTTTCAGTGCAGCTCAGGCAAAAGGCTTTTGTGTGTTGTCTAACCATGTCTAGTTTAAAGAGATCCCCCCACGTGAAGTGAAAATATGAGTTCAAGTCAAGATGTTCTGTGTCTATTGCAATATATCATTTTGAGTTTGAGTAAATTACTGTTCAGATATATTGGATTATGATAGCAGATGACATTGTGTTTTGTAGTAAGAATAGGAAATAGGTGGAAGAGAGCCCAAAGAGGTGCAAGTATACAATGGAGAATAGAGGAATGAAGGTCAGTAGAATCAAGATCACATATGTGTATGTGAATATGAGAGAGACCGAGAGGAGTGTAACAGGGAGCAGAGGTAGTGAACATGGATAACTTGGAATATCTCAGGTCAACAGTGGGTGGAGTGGGTGGAGACAAGTGTTCGGTGTCTGGAAAGTTGTTCCTGTTGAAAGGGAGTTTTTCCTTCCCACAGTCGCCAAGTGCTTGCTCATAGGGGGCATCTGATTGTTGAAGGGTTTTTACCTTAAAATGCATAGCGCCTTGAAGCCAATGTTGTTGAGATTGGTCTCTTTATGATTGGATTTGATTTGATTGCGTGACACCAGGATAGCAGCAAGAGGGAAACAGCAGGTTTACAGAATACAAGTGAAACTTGCTGTATATATTTGTATGTACCCTCTACGAGAAGCGTGTCATTGACGGTCAGTGATCGCTGAGAAGCTGACTGTTCAGAGTGATATGTAAAAGCATATTAATGGACAAGCGTGCATAAGCAACAGGTATAACCAGAGCCTTGAGACGATTGGCAACAAAAGTCAAGAACTTGGGAGAGCTTCAACAAGATGCTATTCAGTGCACCAAGGGCCATCTTCCTAATATCAAAGCATTCCTGAACCAGAGGCAACATGCTAAAGACAACAAGGATCAGACTTCTGCTCAGTTTTTTTTCCAGATAAAAGCAACTTTTAGATTCCATTTGGAAGTTGAAAGCCTAGAATCTGAAGATAGCATGGAGAGCCGTTTTAAATTCTGCTCTGACCACACTCAACATTTGCATTCACGTAGTAAAGTTTTATCATTAGATGCTGTTGTTTTATTTGGTTATTGCTAAATCCATCCGAACGATCACAGATCAACAAAAAGCAGGTCATCTGTGCTTTATTTCTTCAGAAAATCAGCATCCAGGGTAGAAATTAGGGGTGCTTTTACATTTGCTTTATTTGGTTCAGCTTAAATAATCCCAAGTGTAGTTGCAGTTGGTAATGTTGAGCAGTGAAACCTGTCAATTCAACTATTTGACTGCTTGAAAACAAGGATACCAGTGAGATTTTAAAGCCATTACTGACAATCAAAGACTTAACCGTGAGCCTGCGTGGCTTCAAAAATGTTTGTTCATAAAAATTATGAAATGAACCAGACAATGAAAATAAACAGTCATTTTCAGGTTATGAAATGCCTCACTTTAAAAGTAATGAGTATGCCCTGATAAAACACAAATTGTTAAGTCCCAACAGAGAAGGATGCTGAGTGTCAGCAGAATGATCTCACACATTGAGTAACAGTACATATTAAAGACCTTAATCTTTTAGTGAGTTCATCCAGATGCCGTGTTTCCTGACATCAAGTGTGATTTTTATGAAACCCCTGACTTGCTATTAAAGGGAGACAGAAAGATAATCTCCTTTTTCGCACAGACCCACAAATTCTTTTTATGTACGGCACAATAACTGTCAAACAGCACCTGTGGAAATTTGAATAAACATACACATCCTGACCTCGTAAACCTGTACTGGAACACTGACATAAATTAGCTCAGTTGGCAGGACACTCTGTAATTACTGACGCTCTTAAACCTGTCACTCAAATCCAGCCATTCTAACAACACACGGCTAATGACTAGAAATTAGTCACCAAATAGTCTGAATGGATTGTTGAGATCATGTGAAGCAAGCATTTGAAAGCCAGAAACATACTGAAATATTCAGTTTTGAGATATTTCTACTTATTGAAATTTTTCTATATGCTGTAAAGCTGTTAAAAAAACAGCAGGTTTGTACCATAGATCTATATGAGGATTTTCAAACGATGTTTTACCAAGGGTAATACTACAAAATCAGAATCACTTGAAGGATCAGACATATTATTTATTTATATGTTTTCAATTTTAAAAAAATGTTCGAAACAATTTCCTCATGTACAGTTTGATTTATAGGGAAATAAGACGATGCTGTCTTTAGCAGATTATTGCTGTTGCCCGTAATTTGCTCTGCAAAATTGTCTGCATACATATGCTGTTTACTTTCCGAGCTGTAGAGCTAGACACACAAAAAAGTGCAATGCAATACGGAAACATGGTAACAAAGAATTTTCAAAGTAAAGTAAAGTAAAGTAAAGGCTGACCAAAGCAACTGCAATTAGGTTTTTGGTGCCGTACCATTTTCCTCTATTACCAACTTCTCACTAGTGACAGCAAGTAACCTCCAGCAACCATTTGCCAACCAGATGGAGAATACAGGTTTTTCTCTAGTCACTGGTGGCAACCAGGGGACAATGACTGCTCTCTAGGCCTGTATGAATGGGGCCTTAGTTGGGCAAAGTTAACATACTAAATATATTCCTACCTATGGCCAACTCAACGGATTCGTAAGCTTAAATGTAACAGCTATCGATAGCATAAGGGTAAAAGTTTTACCAAGCCTGATCAGGCTTGTGAAACAGGCATGAAAACTTTATTACTTGTGTAGAAAGTTTGAGAAAGATGTACATTTTTGCTCCAGGTTGCACATTAGGGTCTCAAAACTAGACTAGATTATATGGTACAGGTGAACTAGACCAAAAATATTTTACAACAGGCCAGATTTTGCCTGCATGCAATGAGTTTGACAGACATGACGTACACAGTGATCAAATAGTTCATGTTATACTGATACTGAAGCTTTTATGGATTTCCAGTAAGAGAGAAATGATACTAATTGTCACGGTTCTGGGTCAGTTTTGACCCAGTATTTTGAGTTTTCATGTTTTGGTTTGATTTTGTATTTTTTGGTTATCTTCTTGATCTATTTGATGATGATGTTCTTTGTTCCGGCTTATTCTGGTTTATTGTTAGTTCTGCCGTGTTAAGTCTGTGTTTCCTAGTCTGCGTCATTGTGTATTGTTTCCTGTTTTATTTTGAAGGATTGCTTATATCAGTGTATCCAGCTTTGCTCCTCCTGTCTCGTTAGCCCCAATGTCTCCCAGCTGTGTCTCCCTCCTGTTACCCATTCCCTGATTACCACCCTGTGTATATTAGCCCTGTGTTTTCCTCAACCCAGTGTCGCGTCGTACCCTCAGATCCTGCCTGTGTGTTCCAGTTAGTGTGTTCATGTTTGGTTTCTGTTTTGTTTGGTGCCAGCAATAAACCTGAGGTTTTCAGTTACATTTCCGTCTCTGAGTCCTGCATTTGGATCCACATCTCCACCTGCCCGCACACAGAGCCCTGACACTAATACAGATGCACTCAGCTCTTAAAAGCATGATGCTTTTGCTGTAATAGACAAAAACAGACATCTCAAGGCTGATCTGGCACAGGTGCAATGGATTGATCCACAGTTACTGTGTGATTGTCAATGCTCTGTGTGTGTGTGTTGCATTTCCTCTTAGCCTTTGATTTATAGCAGCTGTGTTTCACAGGCAGCGATTTATCAAAGGAAAAAAATGTCTGGGGCCTTCGAAAACAAGCCCACTTCATTACTCAAACATCACATGGCAGCTCCCTGCACGATAGGCTCGGCCTGTTAACACGAAGGGCTTATTGCAGGGTTAGCTGAGTGTGAGTGAGTGTGCGGTCATTGAAAGTCTTGTTAATGCAGCATTACGCTGGCTGTCAAAAGTTAATGAATGCCAGTGTGAGTAGCTGGGCTTTGTTTGTTTGTGCACAACTTGTGGAACCTTTACAGAAGCGCTGACATCTCTTTCTGTCTGTGTTTCAGCTCGGAAAAGTGACGGAGAAGAAGTGTTTTTACCAAACTGCTGTAATGCCTTGCTGAACTTGAACTCTCTGGATGAGTCATGATCATGTGCTTCACTCTCTTTTCAACTCCATATTTATGAGCGATTTCTGCCTGAGCCTTTTCTCTCTCGATTCACTCATAATCCTTCACATCCTCACTTTTTGGCTCTATACTCAATACTCTCATTTACTTTGAGTATCCATGACTCTCATTATTTAACCTGCTGTCTGGGCTTTCAGTCACCATCTACTGCTCTTTCATTTTCTACCTTTGTTGCTATGCACTAAATTCCTCAGCTTTATTTATTTATTTGTTATAGTTTCCTTCCATGAACAGTAAAGTTAGTCTGGGTCTTTTTGCTTCACCATTCTTTTTTAGAATATTTCTGCATAATTATAGGTTTTTATTTCAAATAGTTCCCTATATTTTTACATATAAATTGTCTCAGTCTGTGCAATGGTTGAAATTTTGGTGCTAAATATTACATTTTATTACACAGTTCTGAGCCTACTATCTGAATGTCACAGAAGAAATTGTGACTCATCAGACAAGCCAGCATCTTCCCGCTCCTCTTTTGTTCAGTTTTGATGATCTTGTGCGAAAGTTAACCTCATTCCTGGTGTGGGGTGTTCAGGGATGCTGTGAATACGGTTGTTGTAACAAGCTGAAGCATTCTACTCTGACATCAACAAGGTGTTTTCATCCAGAGAGCTGGATCACTGGGTATTTTCTCACTGGGTATTTTCTCCCACACAGCCGTGTGGGAAAATCCCAGCAGTTTTGGAAATACTCAGACCAACCTGTCTGACACCAACAACCATGCCACGTCCAAAATCACTCAAATCCACTTTTTGCAGCAGCAACCACAGTCATCGCTAAATGTTTGCCTATCGTCAGCTGTCATTAGGATGACAATTACTAAACATTATTGGCTTATAATGGAGTTCAGTCAATAAATGAGCAGTTCCATAGTAATTGTACACTCTTAACATGTTGTTGACGCTAAAATGTGGCATTCTCGCCTCGTCTGATGTAGCTTGACCCAATGATCCACACTTTTGTTTCTCTCTTCTGGAGATTGATTCTGTGTGGTCTCTCAATGTCAGTACATGGGAACCTGTTAGAGAGGCCAGGGTTGAAAAAGGGATGCCGGAGAACCTCCGAGGGTGTTATGCGCTGGTGTGCATCCAAGGCCAACATCTCTTTAATTAGGCTGACAAATAAGCTTTGGTCATCTTCTGGTCCTCGTCTAACCTTCATTATTTGTTCGAGGTCATCAAGACGTTTAAGTTTTATGTATAGAGTCTCCAGGGATGGATATCCTGTCTCGTACTGAAATTGTTCTTCTGTCTTAAATGTCCAGCGCTGTTGCTTGTAGTTGTCTTCAATGAAATAGTCATCAGTGTAAACGCCAGAGTCTAGAACATGATCTGGTGGCTGACCCTGAGTCTCTATGATGAATTTCAGATAATCATATTCATTCTCCGCAGGGTAGAGTGGCACCCCTGTACCAAGCTCCACAGCTACCAGCCCCAGAGACCACATGTCACTTGCTTCATTATAAGGAAGGCCAAGCATAACCTCAGGTGCACTATAACCAACCGTCCCCACGCAGTCACTAGGATTCACTGCAGACGCAGGACATGCGAGGCCAAAGTCTGTAAGTCTGACTTTGACTGGAGACTCATGGCGATTTACAACCATGATGTTTCCAGGTTTGAGGTCAGCGTGCACTATTCCCACAGAACCGAGGTGGGACAGAGCATTTGTGAGTTGACCTAAAATTGGCCCAACTTTGCTTATGGGGAGACCCTGGTTATTCCGGTCCCCTATGTAGTCCCACAGGCATTGATCAAGGAGTTTAAAGTTTAGGCAAACCCGCTCTCCATCGTGGAAAAAGCCGTTCCAATTAACAATGTTGGGGGCATCTGGATCCAACTTTCACAGCTGCTCCAGGATGAAAATTTCCAGTTTTGCCTCTTGCTGAACATCAGGACGGCTCTTGTTGACTTTAATGGCAATGGCTTGGTTGGTTTTTGTGTCGTGACATTTGGCTACAATACCAAAGGTCCCTTCTCCAAGTAAAGCCTCTACCTTGTAGACGCAGGACATGCAAGGCCAAAGTCTATAAGTTTGACTGTGATGGGAGACTAATGGCGATTTACAACCATGATGTTTCTAGATTTGAGGTCAGCGTGCACTATTCCCACAGAACCCAGGTGGGACAGAGCATTTGTGAGTTGACGTAAAATTGGCCCGGCTTCGCTTATGGGGAGACCCTGGTTATTCCGGTCCCGTATGTAGTCCCACAGGCATTGATCAAGGAGTTCAAAGTTTAGGCAAACCTGCTGTCAGTTGTGGAAAAAGCCGTTCCAATTAACAATGTTGGCTGCATCTGGTTCCAACCTTCGCAGCTGCTCCAGGATGAAAATTTCCAGTTTTGCCTGTTGCAGAATATCAGGGCGGCTCTTGTTGACTTTAATAGCCAAAGCTCGGTTGGTCTTGGTATCACGACATTTGGCTACAATACCAAAGCCCCCTTCTCCGAGGAAGGCCTCTACCTTGTAGTGGTTTCCCAAAATTCTCCCTTCAACTATTTCAAGCTCATTTGAGCTGAAGGAGGGGTTGGCTGACATGGTGAAATGTGTCGGCTTGGTCGATGAATTGCTGAAAAACGTGAAATTCTCTCAAAACTTTCCAAAAGGGTTTTGGTTGCTGTCAGGTCTACGTCCGTTAAGCAGTAAAGTCTAACAGAGCAAAGCCCCTATTAAAAACTCCATAAAAAATGCATGAAAACTCAGAATTCGGTAGACTAGACATTGCTGGCGCTCCCGGTGAAAGAATTTTTTCAATACGACTTGTAGTTCTTTCTTGGGAAGCATTTGTTTCACAATGACTTTTCTGTTTATTTAAAGCAGCAGAAGAGAGGCAGAGGTCTGTCTTTCTGTGTGTGTGTGTGTGTGTGTGTGTGTGTGTGTGTGTGTGTGGTGCCACTGGGTGCAGTTGCTATAGCAACCAGGCTCACACCTACCTGCTTAATGAGCTCTGTCTGTCACTCTGCCAAGATTCATCTTTAAAACTTTTTTCAACTGTTTCTGTGTCCACAGTGTTTGCTCTACAGCCATCATTTTACCCTCAAAACGTAGCCATCGTTTTTCTCTTTCCAACATTGTGTTTTTCAAAGCTCAGAGATTTTAACTTTTTGAATTGTGTGGCTCAAAGTAGAGGGATAACCTTCTAACTGACCCATAGAAATACATTGTATTTTTAGTCAGGAGTTTATCTCAACAGCAGGAAAGACCCCACTTTTTAAATTGCTCCTGTCATCACATTTTTGACACCACAAGGATAAAAGAGGCACTGTTGTGTAGAACAATTCCTTGGGATCCTCACAGTTCAAAAGCTGTTTTGATGGGAGTTAGGGTCTTGGATTTAGATGCAGTTTTTCAACAGGTGCACCAAGGCAGATTTGACAGGGTTTTGCCACAGAATAACAGTATGCCAGTAGTTAGTGCAGGTCAACTAAATAGGGTATTCTGATTGGCCTGTTAAATTCAAGCTTATTGTTCATTGGTGGATTTTTCTTCCGCACACAGGTGGTTCAGATCTGGGCATTTGGAGTCAGATGATGACTTTTAGAATCATCTTTTCTGAATGATTAAAATTTACGGCATTTAGCTGTAGTGTGGATTTTCCCACATTTCAGTCATTCAGTGATTAAAATAATGAGGTTTCAATTTTTTATGCAGATGTTTTCTGACTCTACATTTTCTTTCGTCATTAATCATCTTTTTCTAATTTACATATGTTCGCCTACTTTTAACTTCTTCTCTTTGAATGTCAGCTTTCAATAGTTCTGAACTTTTGTTTTCAGGTGAAAATTTCTGTATTTTTCATCTCATTCAACATTTTTAACTTAACATGCAGCAATTATTTCATTTCAGCTCAAAACATTCAGCTATCAGCATCCACACTGCAGTTTCTTCAGAACATGCATTCTCTAGTTTAGTTTAGAATTTTTAAATGAAATTAAATTAATGAGGCAAAACCACAGGATTCAGAAATGAATTTTTTCTCTCCAACCATTGGTTGTTAGTTGGAAATAACTTCATTGGGGAAGCAAAGCTGTTCAACAAGTAATTCAACCGAAGATCAAAAAGAATAGATGAAAACAAAGGAAATACTTAATTTTTCACTTGTGATGATCAGATTAGAGACTAAAGGTCTGATTGGGCCGCACAAGATTTCCACTTCCACTTTTCAAACTGGGCCTCAGAACCTCTGCTTTAAATGATTGATCTTCTTTTTGTATCTGTATTAGGGGTTTTTTTTAATGTTATGAGGGGTTTAAATATATTTTTTCCAGTCAGATGTATTTTTGTTATCAGAGACACACTTCTATTGCTGCTCTTATTTCATTCAGCAGCAGCGTGAGCAGAAAAGTGACTTCCCTTCAGGTGAATATGTTGTGGATTGAACGTTTAAGCGGGACAGACAACCCCTTGAAATACAATAAAAGAAGCTTGCTGTTGGCACCATTTGCAGTTTGATTTATTTTGCCCTTAAGCATCTTTGGCAGCTTTCGTGTGAAGCCCGCCTCACTTATTCCAAGATCTGAACTATCCGATGCATCTTCACCTGGATGGTTGGCAGCTGTTCCTCTTAGAGACAGTTGATAGAGATGTATCTGGGCTGTCATCTCGGCACTGCTCAGGGATTTGTCAGCTAAGCTCACTTTGACTCACTTGTGGGGTGAGCTTCGCTTGTCTGGAAGAATATAATGTGCCCCGCAGTCAACAGTTAGTGCAGCAGGAAGGAGTTTGCCATCATCCTGCCTCAGATTTAAAAACAAAAAAAACAGGATGTTTATTCCTATTAAACTGTCTTGGAGTGAGGGGCTAAAGGAGGGCCTTTTAATTAAAAGGGAAGATTTTTTGGGGGGGATAATCTCATGAATCTCACCTCATAATCTAGGAAATAGTCAGAATTCAATTCATTGGCCTTTACTGTGTTTATGGGAAATACCTTTGGGTCAATCTGGTGATGAATGCTGTGTGTAGAAACATGCAGGAATCCAGCTGGAATGTTTGGTATAAGTATTAATAATGTGCAGATTTCTGCCTTAGAGGAATTTTATAGGAATGTATGATCGAATTCCACTGTTTTTGTTTGTATTTCAATTGGAATTTCAGAAGTCCAGCAGGGCAAGAAACACGCAGTTCTAGAATAAGAGATGATTGTAAGTCATAAATAAACCAGCAATTTTCACAGTAAGACATAAGAAGCCAGCAGAGAGATTTATCACATAAATGTCTCCATAAATATGAAATGATTTATCTTAACGGAGGCTTAAGCCTGCTGTAGTCACATTACATATGTAAATGTCTACACTTTTTCTTTTACCTAAAAACACAGTGGCAGCCACACTGCTGGCTTGTTTACAGTCTGTATGATGGTCCTTGATAAGTGCACTGTCATTATAGCTAATGGAGTCATTGAAAATCAAAGGCATAATACACCAAAGTGGATTAGGAAACATGGGGGACTGAATTGATTCTCATATTTATGAGCCCTTCACAACAAATATATGTGCAAGATGATGACTAAACTTGTATTTGAATTCTTATTGCCTTTCCTGCTCTCTGGAAGTGACAGCAGGCTTTTTGTTATTCAAAAATAAATGAATGTATGAAAGTAAACCTAATGTGTTTAAAAACTAAAAATTACAATCTTGTTGATGATTTCATGCATCACTTATAAGTTGACTTTTACAGCAGCACGTTGGATCTGAAATCAGTGTCTGTGCATGCATGTGCAAGCTCGTGTGTGTGGGTGTGTGTGTGTGTGTGTGTGTGTGTGTGTGGGTGTGTGGTATTTTGAGAGTCTGCTGAGCAGACAAAGACACAATCTATAACACAAGAACTTCAGCTAGTGTGGCTCCCAGAGAAAAAGGCCAAAATAAATACCACAAAAATGTCACAGTGTTCACAGATCAGACCCTACAATATTACTGGTAGGCAAACACACATATACACAAAAATATGCGCACACACACACACACAAACACAAAGCCACCTTGTACAGTAACATACTCACACATAGGCAGCAGGATCATTTGCATAATCTTCACCTAATTCCTTGTTCTTCCCTGGTTGTCCGTTGTCTCGCTATGATAAATTACCCCAAGCAACCTTGCAGGTTCCTTAACATGGTGCTAATTGGCCAATTAGGGAGCCGTTTTGCCTGAGGATTTCGCCACTTTTTGCGGTTATATTTCAAGTTTACTGTTAATCAACAAATGGCCTCAGATTCCTCTTCTGTCAAAATCCAACCACACATTGGACTATGCTCAAAAACACAAAGATACAGTGCATATGGTACTGAAGGCGCATTTAAAGGTAGAAGAGCTGTAAGCTGCAAATCAGCAAACAAGGGCAATAAAAATCACATAAATGAAGGACAGAGTCTTAATCTATACGAAACCAGGCCTAGAAAGGTCTTAGATGCCCAGCTGAATCATGGCAGCCTTTACAGCTTTGCCCAGGTAAAAGCCATAGACGATATAAAAGACCAGTACTGTGTCACTCACTGGTTTGTGCAGCGAGCATATCTTGCATAATCCTCCTGACGCTTGACCATGACCAACATTTACAAAATTGACTTAATATTTGATTCACTATGATCTGAATTGAGTAATTAAACCTAAAAACTCACCACAAAAACCTTTCACTGAGGTCAGTTCCAAGACCTTGTTTCCACAAACTTCTGCAGGACAGGAAGTGTTTGTGAAACCAGAGGTACTGGCCTTTTAAAAGACTGCAGATTGCGGAAGAGATGTCCGACTGTTAAACTCAAAACTCAATCAGTTTAACCTGAGACACATAATCCTAACTATAGTGGGAAAATGAATATGATCACACTACTTAAAACATAACCCAAGTACCAAGGTGCTTACATACTTAAAAATTAGAACTTTTTGTAAGTTGGTAAAATACAGATAGGCAAACAATGCAGGTGTCATCAGTTGGAAATGGCATTAAGTGGAGTAATTTCTTATTTCCAGTGGATTCTTGATGAAAAAGTAAAAACATTACGTGTGAGCATTCATATCATTTCAAAATATGACAGTTTCCCAATTTTCTTGCCACCTTATCATCATCGGCATCTCTTTACCCCTCCAGCTTTTTTCTTTTGTCATCATGAATTAGATCCACAGTGGGGGTTAACGCATACAGTGCTCTCACGCCTACAGGTTATTGTTTAGTCGTTTTGCGCTGCCTTTGTACTCCCAGAGTTGTCTCTTGCTATTTACCTCCTCTGCAGGGTATTGCACAGTTTGTCACTGTTGGCTGCGCACAATCTCTCCCTATAGCACAACTCTATTTTTGACTCAAACTTAGTTCCTCCCTATATCCTCTTTCACACAGAGTATTTTTTTTTGTTAGAATGGTATTAACGCCCTGTCTCCTGCGTGCACTGGAATATATCACTGTTGTTATTTGAAGCATTTTCTTTTACTTGGATTTTAAGTCCACCTGACTTTCAGACATTTTTGCAGTATAACATAAATAAAACTGAAGTTTTGAAAAGAGCTTGCACCTGTCATTTATTTAAATAGTCCTACCCCCATCACAGCTTTCTCAGCTTCTTTTTCCATCTAAAATCTACAGTTTGATGTCTTTCCTTTTGGATTAAAACAAAATCATGTTTAAATTTGTCACATTCAAATCCCAGAGAAATAGGCTTGTTTCCCATTTTGCATCTTAAGATGCATTTTGAAAGCTTGCCAGGTTTTGTTGTTGTTTTGCATCTTATTCACTTTTTTAGTTTCTGACCTATTTTCTTTTCTTTTAGGATCTTCTACGTGTCTCATGACTCCCAAGATTTGAAGATCTTCAGCTACATTGCCAGAGATGGACAGAGCAATGTGTTCCGCTGTAATGTGTTCAAGTCCAAGAAGAAGGTAAGACAGAGAGAAGCTCCGTTTTAATGTCACTTGTTACGTGCCCTTGATGAGTTGGATAGATTCACTTAACTTAAGCCGTACACCTACAGCTCTGCTTTTGACATCATCTCATAAATTTGGTTTCAAACAACTGAACAACAACAGAAAGCAATAAGTTGTGTGGTTGCTATAAAACAACACAAGGACAAAAGTTGTACACTGAGGATTGGCTGTCATATGTTAAGAAGTAATTATTTATTTATTTATTTATTTTGGAGAGGCGGGGGTCTATTAGCAAGATTAATCAAAAAGTTGTGGTCCAGTTGTGAGTTTTTTGGGATTTATCTTCTTCTTGTTTTCACTTCATAAATGCATATTCATTTGAAATACTGAAAATTAATTTGAAATAAAAAAAAATATTGGGAGTCACCATTTTTTTTAATGAAAATATCGCTTATCCAGATACAGATATTCTAGAACCGATGACGCAATTCATTTTTTTATAGGTACCAAGGCTGCATAACAAACCAAACATTGCATGGTTACATGGTTTCAAACTAACCTTCTATTAGATCTAAATCTTTTACTATAAAAAACTTTTAATCACAATTATAAATATAGTATTAAAGCCTACTTAAAGCTTACATGCAAATTTTAACCAGAGAGACTAGAATACGATGTTGAACTAAGTCACTTGATTCATATCTCTCAGACAGATTGTGATTTGTGTAAGTGTGGAGCCTTCGTTTTACAAACGTTAGTCAAAGAGTTCCCCAGAAATGAGGACCAGTACTACAGTGCTTAAATCTTTGGGCAATATTACAAGAAAACACTGCATACATTTTCGGTTCTCTGCAGATGATACCCAGCTATATTTATCTACGAAGGCAGATAGTATAAGACAATTAGTTAAACTGCAGTCACGTCTTAAAGATTTAAAGGCCTGGATGTGAAGTAATTTTCTTCTCCTGATTTCAGAGAAAGATTAGGCCCTAAAAATCTTGGAAGCATGATGTCTAACCAGATACTTAGAAACTTACAAAGGATGGCATTACCTTGGCCTCTAGCAACACTGTGAGCAATCTTGTCTTTTTTGATCAGGATGTGTTCTTCAGTGCATGTATTAAACAAATATGTCGGGCTGCTTTCTTTCATCTTTGAAATACTGCTAAAATTAGAAACAGCAGAGCCTTCAGCTGTCATGTCCTGTAGAACTAGCTCCCAGCTTGGATTCAGGAGACAGGCACCCTCTCTACTTTTAAGATTAGGCTTCAAATTGTTCCTTTTTGATAAAGCTTTGATTTTGGGTTCCCTTAGTTATGCTGATATAGGCTCAGACTGCTGTGGGACTTTCTGTGATTCCCGGGACCGTATGATACAATAAGCATCGCAGTCATTTCTGCATCATTTCCACTCACCTATACCACTATTTAATGACAGCATGTCATTACACTTTTGTCTTCTCCTAGTCTGTCTCCTTGTGCTCTCTTTCTTTTATTTTCTCGTTTCCTTCCACTCCAGCTGGTCGCGACAGTTGGCTGTCCCTCCCTGAGCCCGATTCTGCTGGAGATTTCTTCCTGTTAAAAGGGAGTTTTTCCTTCCCACCATCACAAGTGCTTGCTCATAGAGGATTTTCAACACCAAAATTACAAATGAATTTACAAAAACACATAATATAATCACATAGGCGGGGGGAAATGCAAGAGTTCAAAGAGTTACTTGTCTAAATTGTTTGGTAGTTTAAAATGGTTCATGCAAGCCTCAAGTACAACACCAACACCACAATAAAATGCCACTAAGAGGTTAAGAGTGACAATACAAGGGAATTTATGAGAAAGTCTTGCTTAATCAATACGTCTTTTAAAGGTATTTAATAGAAAATACTGTCCACTGTAATTCACCTTTTGTAGTTAACGGTCAAGAGTTTCCTGCGTGGCAGGCTGTGCTCTGGCTGGTACTGGGGCAACACTTCAAGTATATAATCTGGGGCCAGGCCATGAAGGACTTTAAAAGCAGCAAGTTAAATTTAAAAGGTAGTTCTTGACCAGCAAGTGGGCAGCCATTAAAATCTGTTATGCTTCACATAACTGATTATGGTGAGTATGGTAAAACCTGAAAATGTGTTTGGACACACTCCGCTGATAAGTAGTGCTGAACTGCCAGTGAGCAAGTTGCTTCATGCCAACCTATTCGTACTCAGTTTCTCAAAAACCAACTAATGAAACCCAGATTCTGCTTTGTTTGGGTTGTTCATGATTTCGAGTTCTTCCCAATTCAGATTTGTACAATGTCTTTCCCGATTTTTATTTCAAAAGGAGCAGCAGAGAGGATGGGCTTCAACCTAGAATGAGTCATACGAATAATGTGTTCTTAAATGGCTGTATCTCAAACCACTGAGGTACTTTTTAGTACTTGTGTGTCTGCAGTCTTTCTTATCTGTAGAAGTTTTCATCACTGCATCTGATCACAGAGATGAAGAAATGCTGTGCTGTGCTATGAAAAAGTCTTTGCACCTTTTACTGATTTTATTTTATTTAATTTTTTTTGCCACACTTACATGTTTCAGATCATCAAGCCAATTTTAATATTGGACAAAGATAACCTGATTAAATACAGAATGCAAATTTTAAATGATGATGTGGGAAAACTATCCGAATCTATCTTGCCCTTTATGAAAAGGTAATTCAAGTCCAGCATGAACGGCCAATTCAAGACTGCCATGTTGACTGTTGGTAAGACGTTCCTTTTATGAATGTGATTTCTTGATTCAACATGTCTGGCAGTAATCAGGTCTGGGCGAGTTTAGTGAAAATGAACTCATCTATCCTGTAAATGTGGTTAATCCCACTTAATTAATGACTTATCAGTTTTTTTCACACAGGTCCAGGTAGGTTTGGTTGCCTTTATAAATGAACTCATCATTTATAAACTGCATTCTGTATTTAGTTGGGCTGTCTTTGCCTGATATTAGAATTAGTTTGACCGGAAACATGTATCTGTGACAAATGAAAGAAAATCAGGAAAGGGGAAAATACTTTTTTCCACACCAACGTGTATTTGTCAATCCTCCGCACTTTTACAGTTTAGTTCAGTCCTCCTAACTAATATCTCATAATACCCTGCGTAAATCTTCTGTTTCACCTGCAAGGCTTGGATTTTATTTCCTTTCCTAATCAGCTGTGATGTGTAATTAGAATACACTAGAGGGGTCGGATTTGTTTTTGTTAATTCCCAATTTGATCTCAAGTCAGCTGGGCCAGAAAATCCTATGAAGCAAAAAATGTATTCACAAAACACACTCCCAAGTTGGCTTAAGCCCCCTCCTTCAGTGTGGTATGGCAGACCATGGATAATGCCTTTGTCAGTGAGAAGGATGTTAGACTGATGGTGATTCAGATCTCTGGTTCAGATGAAATTACCACTTCTGACAATCACTCTGATCTGTTTTTATGCAAAACAAAGCTTTCTGGAGCAATACATTGAAAGGTTCCAACATCATTCCCCACCGTCTGTGCAGCTTTCACACTATGCCAACCCAGCAAATGGGCCAGATTGGACCTTTTAGGCAGGCTGCTTCTGGCAGTTAGCTGTTAGCCCTGTTAGCTTATTCATTTATGTAATTTACAATGAAACGGCTCCACAAAAGAGAGTGGACTGATTGAGCTTATGAATAGTTGATTTAAACAGTCAAATCTTTTGGGCCTTTAATGCAGTTTATCCTTAAGAAGGTTTTCTCATTATCTAACACACTCTAACGCCATTATCTGGCACAATTTCTTATACCTTGCGATCTCAAATGTTTCACATCCTCATGATGGCACATTGTTGGTGCTGAACTAAGGTGTTCTAAATTCTGTGATTTTTTAAATTTTTTTTATTTTGGATTTTGGTCAAGATAGGTCTCAAGAAGAAAGGTGTAGCTGGTGTAAATGGTGCTCATCATAAACATTTACCTTGGCACAAATAGGTATCGTGGGAAAAAAAGATTTTCCGACAGCATTCATGTAAGTTAGAACACTTGTATGAGCAAATTTCAGGAGAGGATGAAAAGCAGGTGACCCATATGCCATAAGGCTATCGCAGAGGTCTGGATTCAGATACACCATATGTCCTTTCCACTCTCAACTGTCATAATAAAAGCTAAAACAAAAGACCTAAAATACTCTGTAAAAGTGCTTTTACTTACTAGCATGCCAGAGGATTGAACTACCAATCTACTGATTAGTAGGTAAATACTGAGGCACAGCTGCCTGCTACAAAATCTGATTTCCAATTTTAACTGGCAGTTGCACTGATGGTGCTTGTTTTGGTTTTATGTAATTTTTCATTAGAGTTATTAGTTATAATATTGGGTATTTGCTGATTTATCAGTACCAACATTTATAACAGAAAGTTTATTTCCATTCATTTTCATTTTTAGCAATTACAAAAGAAAGTTATATAATTAAAGAAGAGATCTGACACACATTCATCTAAGCCTACGTTCACACTGCAGGCAAAACTGCATCAAATCCAACTTTTTTGACCCTATGCGACCCATATCCGATCATGATATGACAGTGTGAACGGCACAAATCCGATATTTTCAAATCCGACCTGGGTCACTTTCGTATGTGGTACTGAATCCGATACATATCTGATGTTTTAGAAAGCGACTGCTGTTTGAATGGTCATGTCGCATTAAATCCATCTTTTACGTCACTGACACAAGACAGACGGCAATTATCAGCGCTGGAGAAGACAAACGAGAAAGCATGGTGGCGAAGACTGTAGACGGAGCAAGTCAATGGACAGAAACTGAGGTTTTGGACTTGATTAGCATATGGGGAGACAATTCTATTCAAGATAAACTTGAAGGGTTGTATCGTAACCGGGCTGTGTTCGAGTGCATTGCCAAAGAAATGGTTGAACGAGGGCACAGGCAAATGTGGCTACAGTGTCAGAGGAAAGTGAAGAGCCTCAGGGCCAAGTTTAAAGAAGCTAAAGATATAAACAAAAGAAGTGGACGTGGTCGAGTCACCTGACCGTTTTTTGATGAGCTTGACCGTTTTTTGGGCGACAAACCCAGCTGTCAGCCAGCTGTGACGTCTTCTTTTGTGCATGTGGAAGGCTTTGAGGGCCGTGAACCGCTCACAGTAGAGCGCGTTTGCTGTCACATTTTATTTGTAGTGTGAACAACCAGACAAATTAAATCGGATTTGATCAAAAAATCGGAATTGAGCATTAAGACCTTCAGTGTGAACGTAGCCTAACAGATGAAAGATTCCTGGTTCGATCCTGGTTTGGGTCGGAAAGGGGCACTGATGTAAAAACTCTGCTAAATCCAACATGCAGAGCGACCGTCTGTGATAAGCCCTTCTAAATAAGGTGGCAACTGGAGGTAGCTTCTACAAAGAAGAAATGGAAGAAACACCCTTCAACCATGTTACGAGTGTTGATGTTGCATAGTCTGTCCACTAGAGGGCACTCTGCAATATCCCCATTGCTGTGCAATGTGCCTGCTAAGTGCAAATGAGTAATCTGTGTCTTGCAACAATAGAACTTGATTATTTTTAAGCTGCATTGTCATGTTATTTTAGGAAGGAGGTGTAAATAACAAAACATAAAAAATAAACAAATCTCTTTATGTTTTGTGTTACTTAAAGAAAAATTATTTTGGGCAATATATCAGATTTTTAAGTATTCCAATATATGTATTTGCATCTGTGTTAAAAATCCAGCTGGGCTCTATTTTTTCCAACGATCAGTGAAAGAATTTGTGTTTTTGTGTGAAAACAACTTCAAACGTTGCTGCATAATTACAAGATGGACAAAGACTGATCAGTGCATCATTTCCGATGTTTTCACAGTCTGGTAGTTATGTGGCATTCACAACAATCCCACCATCTCTTTTAAATCTAGTCACTGTCTGAGTCGCATCCTGACAACCGCTAATAAAGACACACCCTGGTGTCCCTCAATAATAATTCCTCCTTGCACTGTGGGCCTGGCATTGGTGTGAAGAACAAGTATGAGGGTCTTCTGGGGTGGATATGTTGCTGCTGAAATGAGCTGAGCAGAGACAAAGTTAAAACAGAGTCCAGCAGTGTGACACAGTTAGGAAATGTGCTCCCAGTTTTCCACTTTAGCTGCCAATTCAGAGGACTTGATCGTTAAGTCCAGGGGTTAGCTGGGTGAAGCGCACACTGCCTCATTATCTCTTACAGACAGACTGGCATTGACACATGAGCACACATACACACGCACGCACACACACGCGCAGACACACACATATTCTGTTGAGAAGACAAAATGGAGAGTGACGCATACCAAAAATCTCTGGGCAACCAAGGCCCTGAGGCCATTAAACTGAAAACTTATCTGTGTGCGCGCGCGTGCAGGCACGTAATGCTTTTTAAAATGTATTGGTGGTGAAGAGACTAAAGGCAGGGACTGTTTTTAATGGAGAACTTATTGACAGTTTGAATTAATTTATTGCAGTTCACATCTGGATGATATTGATTACATTTATAACGTTACAGAGTTTTTAAAAAAGCATCTCCCTGTGGCAGAACCAAAAATGAAAATACCTGTTGTTGTTCTCCTCTGGGTGCATGGTGCCGCATTAGACTGCACTGTGAAAAAGCATATTAGTACAAAAAAATAAAGTCAACTAAGTAAACTAGTTTGGTTTATGTGTAATCAGTCTTTTTGCTCTGGAAAGTTAGCAGTTGGTTTTGCTTTATGTTGTTATGTTTGAGTTGTTATGAGCTAAAAAGGTTATGGTTAGGGCTAGGGATAAGGTTAGGTTTAGGGCTGGAATACAGGGCTGGAACGTTGATTACCGCGGGAGCGTCATTGCACTGGATTTCAGCCATAACCCGCCGCGTACCATAAGAACGCCGAAAGTCTCCTTTCGCGTTCCTAAGGAACGCTGCGGGACGTGACAAAACGTCGCCATGTTACGCCTCGGGAGTGAGAACGGGCTCGATTTGTCATATCTTTTCCGTTTTGTAATCGGCTTTTCTTTGGCTGCCTCTTCTTCACCCTGACCTGTCTTATTTGGCTCTGCAGAACTAAAATACCAGCGTAAATCCTGCTGCTTTTACACACATACTTACATAATGATCAGCGATTCTTTGCGCACTCAACCTCTCACATGTTTAAGCTTGCTGCGAGAGATTTCACTTGTCGCGTTTGAATAGTAAGCTAATGAGTGATAAGACGATGTCAGAGGAATTGGTGCGCAATTAATCGTCACTCACTAATCAGTGCTGCCGCTCTCTATACACCGTTCGCGCGATCGCAAAATGAAAATGAAAGCAAAAAGCAAGCGCAAATTCAAACGCGATTTCAATATGTCACATATTGACAGTGGCTTATCGATGCCAATGACATAATTACTCAGCTACATTGGCGAAAGAATGCAAAAGCACTGACATATATTTTCCTATGATAGCCCGACGGGCAGGGCTGAGTTAGATTTTGGTAGCCCGACTGGAAAAATTGCTAGCCCTGGGACGTCGGGCTAGCGATTTTGCGAGCCCTGAAATGACGTAGCCACATCACATGGATGGTGTCACCACATCTTTTATATAAAAAGAGTGAAAACCATAAAAAGTTAAAAAATGAAAAATTCTAAGAGTACGGTTTGAAAGGATGACGTCAAATTCTGAAAAAGACTAAATCAGAAGGAAGCACTCTGGCATAATGAGAAGAATAAAGGTAACCATGTCAAACATGCAATAAAAATGTCATTCGTGTGGTTTTGTGTGAGTGCACGTGGAAACCTGTGAGCGGACGATTAAGAAGATGATTAAGGAGACTTTATTCTCCTTCTAACTACCAGCAGTCAGAAAATGGCTTGGCTTTATATCACAGCGGCATAAGAAAGGCTTCACTGGCCGATCACTTCTAACACTTAGGCAGGTTCTCCTTCTCTCTGTGTCTCCTCTACTGTGACTTATGCTCTCTCATTCATCCTCCTCCTTCTCCAAATCAGTACTTCAGTGGATGCTAATGAAAGGCCGAGACTCTGTTATGTAGAATTGAAGTGTGGGTGATGGAGCAAAGAGTGTTCATCCACACAGTGAATGCCACATTGGCTCCGAGTCCACAGACGGTACTACTCTATTTAAGAGGCAGCTGTAAGTAAGAGCAGAAGCAAGAGGTGGTGTCAGAAAGTGTTACGCCTTTCAAAAGCCATGTTTTGAATATTATATATTGGAAATCCACACGCAATATTCATAAGAAGCCACAGTGATCAATGATTGCGTGGTTTATTTATCGCGAATCAAAAGAAATAGGCAAATGTTTTGACTTATCACTGTTCAGGTCAGTTTTTCAGCCACTTATTTTTAAGCCTCCTCTCACATGAGCTGTCAGTGTTTGGAAAGTCTGAAGCAGTGAATGCAGCACCTACGTCACACAACTGCCCCTGCCATGCCTTGTTGTTGGTGGATATTGCTCCATGGTGTCACTAGTGGTGCTTGAGATATGCAAACAAGTTTTTGAAATAGCTTAAAATATATCAAACCCTCTATATAATTTTTACTTTACAAGTTTTTACATTTCAGAAAGTATATGTTTAAACTTTATATTCTGGCCCACATATGGTTATATATGTAATAATGGCAGTCAGTTAAAGCACTATATGAATGAGGCGAGCTTGTATATTTCTCTGGTTTTAATGAACATTGAATACAGTTAATTTAGTGTAGTGGTATATTATTTAGTCTAGTCTGGTTACATAATTATAGATCAATGTATAAAGGTGTTTATATTAATATAACTTATATTATTTATATATTTATTTAATTCAATTCAATTCAATTTCAATTCAATTTTATTTATATAGCGCCAAATCACAACAAAAGTCGCCTCAAGGCGCTTCATAGATACAGAGAAAAACCCAACAATCATATGACCCCCTATGAGCAAGCACTTTGGCGACAGTGGGAAGGAAAAACTCCCTGTTAACAGGAAGAAACCTCCGGCAGAACCAGGCTCAGGGAGGGGCGGCCATCTGCTGCGACCGGTTGGGGTGAGAGAAGGAAGACAGGATAAAGACATGCTGTGGAAGAGAGACAGAGGTTAATAACAGATATGATTCAATGCAGAGAGGTCTGTTAATACATAGTGAGTGAGAAAGGTGACTGGAAAGGAAAAACTCAATGCATCATGGGAATCCCCCGGCAGCCTACGTCTATTGCAGCATAACTAAGGGAGGATTCAGGGTCACCTGGTCCAGCCCTAACTATATGCTTTAGCAAAAAGGAAAGTTTTAAGCCTAATCTTAAAAGTAGAGATAGTGTCTGTCTCCCGAATCCAAACTGGAAGCTGGTTCCACAGAAGAGGGGCCTGAAAACTGAAGGCTCTCCCTCCCATTCTACTTTTAAATACTCTAGGAACAACAAGTAGGCCTGCAGAGCGAGAGCGAAGTGCTCTAATAGGGTGATATGGTACCACAAGGTCATTAAGATAAGATGGGGCCTGATTATTTAAGACCTTGTATGTGAGGAGCAGGATTTTGAATTCAATTCTGGATTTAACAGAAAGCCAATGAAGGGAAGCCAAAACAGGAGAAATATGCTCTCTCTTTCTATATATTTATAGTGCAATTTGCATGTATTAGATTATATAATCAAAAAAGGAAACATATATATATTTATATATGATCTAAATAGTGGTAAACGTTATTTGCTTCTTCCTATTTTCAAACAGATATTGATTTAATCTTCCTTCCTGTAAGTAAGTTTCTCTTTACACTGCTGTCGTCAGTGTCATCCATTAGAGCTTCAGTGTTTTGTAAAATATACAGGTCGTTCCCTGTACAAGTCTCACAAGATTTTGGTGGTAATCCTAATGAAGCTAGCCCAGCTTTAGACCATGTCATGTGTTGGTATCATTACTCTGTCTAATCTTGGCGATACCTGCATCAGTGAGGCGGGGGCACTTTAACAAGCCTAATATAAAGAACGGCACTCATAAGGATCATAAAACATAATGTGGATAACTTGGTTTTGGTCTTTTAAACCTGATAATTGACTCTATATATTACAGCTCAGTAATAACATGTCAAGCTTTAATGTAGAGTCCTGCTGTTGTTCTGTGTTTTTAATTTATCTACCCAGCTAATGGATGTAGCGAGAGCTGTGGTTATTGTGTCAAGTGTTCCTTGAGTTCATTCAATGAAATTCTCATTGAGATTTGGACGGAGAAGATTGCAAAGGCCAGACTTTTCTCTTGAGAGGGAGATTTTTTCCTCGTGGCTAATTACATTAGAAAGTTTGGGGTAAGGTACAGGGTCAGTACTGCCCGTTTCAAATAAGAGATTAGAAACTAAAATGTCTTAAAGAACAAGATGTGTGTAGGGTGTATATTTTTACGTGGACGGTTTTTAAATGTAGCCACTGAAGATTTTAGCTTTAAAGTCAAGAATCAATGGTTTCCTCGCTGACTTTGTAGAGTGCTGATGTAAAATGATATAAGGCCAATTCAATGATAAGGACTCACTTTGTTCTTGATACAGCTTGGGGAAGGTAATTGGATTTAATAGCCTTTCAGCACTTTTTATTGAATATCCATATCTCAGTGAAATTATCCTTCTGTCTTCAGCTGTAGTCTCTCCTCTCTGTTAAAGCTGCGTTGCTTCTGCACCAGTGGCAGGACTAAATCAAAGTTCCAAATCAAACAGAACTGGAAATGGGTTGGGCATTTGTTTTAAATTACTCCTTTCCTAACTCTACATATCAGTCGTGTTATATATTGATGATTAGATTCCCCTGCTGAAATGTAAACACAGGCAGAAGTCAACTGGCTGCACTGACATAATTACTCTGTCTTATTCTCCAGTGTTTTAGCTTTGTGCTATTTACAACAACCGCTATAAGCTCGCTGAAGCTGTCATGGAACTTGACAAGTCTACCCTTTTAAAAAAAAACATTTCACTGGCTTATTTGATGATTTAATCAGGTTGTTCTCACTCCCAACCCAGGATGTGGTCAGGATCCTTTGGCTTCACATAGTGACACACTAAGCAACCCTTAAATGTCATTTTTCCAGTATACAGGGATAGTGCAAGTTCTGCAGTGTCTAAAAGAAGCACGATGCGACTGTGGGCAAAACCGTTGTCCAACCGTGTTATACCATGGTAACCAAGAAAGCAGGAGAAGGTTGTGGCAGACAAAGTTTAACCTTTGACAGTTGTTTATCATTTTATATTTGTAACCCAAACCACGAGTTCACTGCTTGCCCCTGGAAGCTTCTTCAACAGCAAATTGGTCCCAAAGAATTGGTAAGACCAAAAATAGTAAGAGCATGAGAGCAAGGGAGCGTTACCCTGCCCAGAACAGGGTTACCAGGGTCCCACCCTGGATCCAGGCCTCCTACAGGGGCCTGAGGGCACGGTTGCCCCGTCTTTGCCCATCCCAAAATACCTAGATTGGCTGTAGGGGATCAGTGCAGTGGATGCAGAGCAGAAGTGGAGATCCTAGTTGTACCCAGCTGTCAAAACTCGCTAGAGCGACAAAATATGTCCCTCTGTTACTCACTTTGAAATCCAAGACCCAGTGTCTTGGTGTCTTGGGAAATGGCATGTTAAAATATGACGGGAAAGGTTTCATCCCCAAGTGTCAAAATGTGACAAACTAGGACTGAGAATTTGTTACATGTTCTCGAATTCACACCGACAAGATGATGTTCCAGTTTACCATCTAGTGAGTGACAGAGGAAAGGGGAGAATCCAGGACATTCAGATGCTGTCTGGCACTCCTGCCACAGAGCGAGTTAATTAAAAGATACTGACATTTAAACAAATCCTGGAGACAGAAAAGGTGACAGGGAAGAGAAAGAAGAATCAAGAAAGGTTGACAGAAGCAGTAAGATGGAGAAATTGAAACTGGTTGGGGGGGAGGTTGTATGATGTAGCCATGTGTGGTGCCTTGAAAGCAAGCTAATGGTTCAGAAGAGTCACTGAGACGTTATAAATTAATTTCCTTACACTTCACTCACTTCATGCTGTCATACTCGAGCGCATTCACATGCACACAGAGACTTGTCCGTTGATTAGGAGTTATTTCACTCTCATAATATTCACCTGCAGTGCCAAAACTATGGTATAATTCATTCCTGTTTCCCCCCTAATTTCAGTCAAAGTGTTTGAAGATCAGACTATGCTGTGCCCTGATCATTATAATGATCAGAGAGCGTCTAATGCAAATCTTTAAAGGATACGCCAGTGAAATGATCTGTCTTATATGCTATAGAAGATTTGTATACACTGAGCAATGTCTGCGTAAGTTGTAGAAGGACGAGAGGAAACTGTCATCACAGAAGGAATAGACATATGAAGAGAGAGATACGTGTCAATTCTTTAATCACAAGCAGTTCCCTTGCTCACCACCCCCGCTCTTGTTTACCCTGCTCTTTCCTAGATTATATTATATTCCCATTTGCGCCTTATTTTTGCCTGTGCCAAGACTTGCAAGTGGACAGCCAAAGCACTGCTCAGCCTCTGTGGGTAATTCAGGATAAATAATGCATCACACTTTTGGACAGACTTCATCCCATCATCACTGAGGAAGATCCAGCTCACCAGAGGCTTGATATGTAGAGAGGAAAGGGATAGAAAGGCAAAGATAAGGAAAAGATACACATTTATTTAGTTGAACTGACAGAGAGGAAAAGTGATGGGGACAGAGTTGGAGACAAAAAAAGAGGACTTGACAGAGATGGTGACAGATGTCCAACATAGGCAGCAGCAGCTTTTCCAGCAGGATGTCGAGGTTTTGCGTTTGAGTGACAGATCTTTTAGTGATCCTGTCAGCTGCCACAATTGGAGATTAGCTGGAGAATTGGCTGAAGGCAAAAAATGTTCAGATAAAGCGCAAGTGTCTTCATAAAAAGTTAGTTAAAAAAATTGTGTTAAAAGCAGCATTGAACATAGTGGTATAACACTAAGGACATTCAAGGAGTTTCTATATTAAGAGGACCTAAAAGGAACAGTTAGTTATGTCTTTTTTCAGTTAACTTCAATTTAGTTCACTTCAGTTCAGTTCAAATAATGCCACATCACAGCAAGCACATCACTTTATATTGTAAGGTAAAGAGCCTGCATCCAGGAAAAACCCCAAACACTAACAATCGAACAACCCAGAGATTAATAAAAAATTAATAATTAAATGTAGAGCATTGTGTAAGCACAAAGATGGGCCTGAAAGCCAAAGACTCTGCTATCCGTTCTACTTTTAAATAGCAACCACAAGTAAACCAGCAATCTGAGAGTGAAGTGTCTCTCCGGTTAATATATGTTTACCCAACTAAAAATACTTCATGTTGAGATCGGCAGCATTGGTTGGACGTGTTAACCTGAAAGCATGTTGTCATGTGTTGAAGACTTGGAGCTTGGTTCTGAGAATATAAAGTCATCGGGAAAGTGTTTACTGACAAGTAGGATACTTTTCAGACCCAGAGGCTACATCTATTGTTAATATAAAGTCTGTGGTTTGGTTCAGTTGGCATAGATAGTGTATATATATATATATATATATATGTATATATATATATGCCATAGATTGCCATAGTATGGAAGGTCCAGTTAGACCAAGGGTGTCCAACTCCAGGCCTCAAGGGTTTTAGATATCACCCTGGGTCAAATTAGTTCATTACCAGGCCTCTGGAGAACTTCAAGACATGCTGAGGAGGTAATTTAGCCATTTAAATCAGCTGTGTTGGATCAAGGACACATCTAAAACCTGCAGGACACCCCTGAGTTAGACTATCAGATTTCTGAGTCTGGATCAAACACCAAAAGACTGCAGTCTGGTTAAAAAGGTAAACAGCGGACAGTAACGCTATGAATGTGATGTTGGGAATAATTGGAAAATATGGTCGTGTATTTATGATATGCAGCTTTTTGTTAACCCAGCTGGCTGTTAAAATGAACAAGGACATTTTTTTCAATCTCAACAGTCATAACTAAGGGGCAAATTACATCAAAAAAATATTTAAAGACTTTGAACAAATGGCTAAAACTGTATTTGTTGAAAGGGACTTCACATTTGGCACTTTTGACTTTGCAAGGTTTTACTTCTTTAAGATGTTGTCCCAGTTCAGTTTCAACAGAATAGCAACAGAGAGAATCTGCTCCACGTTAATCTCGCTGTCTAAGCACTTAATTGTCCATAAGCACATTTGACCAGAAGAAGAAAAAGCTTTTTTTTCTGTCCTTTGACTTCGATTCAGTTTTTCAGTCTCATAGGAGACCTTACCAAAGCAGCAATCAGTTATTTAAGCCCCCATGAAAAGGTTCAAGTTTTCTTTTGTCCCAGCGACTCTGAGAAGCGGGTCTATACTTTTATTACAATTAAACTTAACTACTGCAGCACATTGCACTCTACTCTCCCCCCCAGAAGCTTTTAAAACAATGGCAGCTTACAAAGTACTTCTGGCAGACTGTAACTGGAGCAAGTGGAGTGCTCACATCACTGCTGTTTTAAAGTCCCTGAACTGGCTCCTGATGCTTTTGAGGATAGATATTTAAGATCCTGGGAATATGGATGTCTTCTTAAAGAAGCAATTAAACTGGTTGATATGCTGAAAAAAAGACACCTGACCTGTGTGGTGCCCTCAGTCTTTGCTGCTCACTCTAGCAAAGATGAAAGACTGTGATGGATTTGACTTTGGCAGTTTTGGACCCAAAGTGCCTTAAAAAAATTCTCCTATTTATACATTTATTCTCCATAACCCTGAAACCTGCGTATCTCTGTTCAGTTATAAATTATTATATCCATCCTTCCATCCATTTTCTTCCACTTATCCTCATCAGGGTTGCAGGAGGGGCTGAGCCTATCCCGGCTGCCATAGAAAGGCCATGGTCAGGTGACAGATTTAGGACTTTTTGCTCTTCTTTTTTTATAAGTGTCTTGAAAAATATTATTCCTTCTAGGCTGGACAACTGCAGTTCATTGTTGTAATTTAGGTTGTTGAAAAGTTCTTTAAAGAGCTGTAGAGTTGATCCAGTATACTGCAGAGAAAGTATTCTTCCTGTTAAAAGGGCGTTTTTCCTTCCCATTGTCATCAAGTTCTTCCTAATAGGGGGTTGATTGACTGTTGAGGTTTTCTCTCCATAGTCTAGGACTTTTACCTAACAGTATAAAGCATCTTGAGGTAACAGTTGTTATATTAATGAAAGTGAATTGAAATTGAATTGGATTGTTGCTGCCTCTGCCCTTATTACTTCAGTATGGTATTATCATTGTTGAGCTCCCAGCGGCAGCCCATGTCCCAAGCATTTTTTTCAGCAGTTCAATGAGGTTAGCTCTTTTGTTTAATGGGAGCATTTAGTGGAACCAATTTGGGGTTTTGTTAGTAGGATTAAAAACGAGGAAGTCATCTTTCTGAGCCAGAAGCACAAAAAATGTGTTGAACTGTTGAGTCAATTACAAGAAAGGGGAATTGGAGAGGAGGGGGAAAAGGACTAAAATAATGAAAAAGTATAAAGCATTGTTTTCAATTGTGTGTTTTCCAACGCGTCGGTGTGTGAGGCAGGGGAGCCGAGCTTTGCTGTGTTCGCTGTGTACAATAACACCAGAATCTGCTCTCATCCCCGGTATGACTGCCTGTGGAACAAACATCTTCAAAGGGAAACACGATTGTTTACTGTCAGTCTGCGGACCAGCATGGGGTGAGAAGACATGAATGGGGCCCACAGAGAAGGAGGAGATGATGTGGGGGTGAGATAATGGAGGAGGAAATGAAGAAGATGGGAACGGCAGAGCGTGGAAAAACAGAACCACGGCTCCAAGGAGGAAAAATGAGTGAAGGATGCAAGAGTTGCTCCAAATGTGAGATGCCTGCAAGTGTATACTTAACATTTTTGAATAACATCATCTATCATTTTCAGAACAACATTTTCCTTGTTTAAAAAAAAAAAAAAAGGTTGAGAATTAGGTGAAATTGGAGGTTTTGCTCTGAGTGGAGTTTTGCCTTCAAGGCTCACTAGTTTTTTCTCTCCTTTCTTAATGTCCGTGGAGCGATGATGTCGCAAGATATTAACACTCGTCTCCAGAAAATTAGAAAAGAGAGAAGGCAGATGTCAGAATTGAATACATCTGTGCATCTCTTTTAATTTGCATTTTTATCACTATAATCTTGAACATCAGCTACTTGTATTCATGACGCCTGGTTGGTTGATACTGTCACTGAATACCAATAAGGAAGATGTGTTAAGACAAACAAACACTAGATTATTTTATGAAGGTGAAGGGAAGCATTGCTTTAACAGCTGATCCAGCAAATACTCTTCAGAAGTTTTTTATATAGTACAAAACAACTACTCAACCTTTTACATTACAGTCTATGACTTTCTGTTTTTGAAGTATGGGTGCTATGTGTGTTGCACGCTCAGTCTCTGGGTGATCAGTTTACCAGTTGGTCACTGCAACTAGCGTTACTACTGTGAATAAAAATCCTTAGGAATTCTTAAAATCTCATAATAGCAAAATTTACCATTTAAGAGGTTGAAAACTGTTAGTTCTTCAATTCTGTTTGGTTCTGAAGTTATTTAGTCATGTCACTGTGAGAATTCTTAGACAGCTCTGTTTTTCATCCCTCTACAAATTAGATTGTGCAGTGTTACTGTATTATTAAACTGTAGACATATAGTTTGATTAGATTTGATAGTTTATATATAAAATAACGCTAATTGAACTCCTGAAAGGACGATGAAGCAGAGGATGATTGAAATTGGAAATGGAAATGATTTGGTACAGATATTCTTGGTTGGAAACAAGCTCCTGCTTTACACAGATCATGGGATTTGACTACCTTAATTGCAGCAACCTGTAGCATGCAATGTGGTGGTAGCAAAATCTCCAAATCTGAAGCCAGAAACCAGTGGCATGCTCCTCTGTGGTTGACGGAAATGTTACCCTAGCTAAAGATTTAACTCTCCGGGGATCTTGACGCAACATGGAGCATGAGCTCAACTGGCGAATTGTACGTGGTCAGCTTAACCGTTGTGGTGAACCAGTCGGATTATGTGCCAACCGTCACTTATGGGCTTCAGATATGGCCACAAAAATGAGGTCGATGATACAACCAAAATGAGCTTCCTCCGTAGGGTGGCTCGGTTTGATCTCAGAGGTGTGGAGAGGAGCTCGGGCATGCAGAGGGAGCACAGAGTGGGACGCCTGCTACTTTACACTTTAATAAACAAACTTAGGCAACGCTAAACCAAATGCTTATTTTGCACCTCAGTATTCTATTTGAGCTGACAGCAGGGTGTTTACTTGCACAGAGTCTATTTCTGATGTTCATTTTCATTGAAAGTTTGGCTTGAATTTTTATTTCTATGGTTTTAAAAGTGTTTTTTGTTTTTTTGAGAGAGAGAGAGAGAGTTTTCAAATGGCTTTATGCTGTCAGTGACTTTTAGTGAGGTGACTGAGCACAACAAAGTGGAGGTTCATGGAGCTTTTATGCCAGCAAGGCAGCTTAGTCATCACGACTGTTGATTCTGTAAGGGTCAGAAGGTATGTGACGCACTGGGAGGTCATACATTCTTTCTGCTGGTTGTGCCACCGGATGGCTGGTCACTATGGTAACATCAGCACTAAATTAAACTGAAGCGAGTCGATTTAATTTTAAAAAAATGAATAATAAAATGTGCTGTAAGAAGACTGCAGACAAACATTACTACTGATACAGAAACACATCTGTGGGCTGAGGCCAAAGCCCAGGAGCTCAGATGTTGTCAAAACCCACTAACTCATCAACTGTTTTCTGATCCCATACAGAGCCTGCACTAATGCCGTTATCACTTACAGGACACAGCCTCAAACTAGTCCAGTGTTGACAAGCAGGGCAAGAAAGGATTTGGTCCTTCAGTCATGTGTGTATTGTGTTGTGGCTTCTAGGCCACGCTTCATCCATTTATACTCATTCAGCTGAGAATGAGTGCTTTACAATGAAATCTTTTCTGCCTTTACACCTTTCTACTGTGAGGAGATAGAGCAGATGCCTGATAGGAGATAGAAAACGTCTAAGTTGTTTTCGCCTGACCTGCCTTTTCAGAGCAGGGCAGAAGGAGGAAAAAGGAGGAGATGAGCAGAGACACTAAAGTCGGTGTGCCTGCGGGTAAAGTGAAATCCAGTCAAAAGTAGAAATTCAGAGTTTGGATTATATTTTTTTAACAACAGGCTGCTGTTTGTTTGAAATGCCTTAGAAGGAGGGAAAAGGAGAAATTTCTCAATGTACTGAAATACAAACATCCCCACCACCCCACCAAACAAAAAAATAAAAGAGCTGCACCTACAATACAATAATAATAATAACTAGAATTATTCAGAGAGTGCAAAGTTCTGCCGAGGTGGCTCAGTCTCTGGGCAGTATTTACTTTTAAGGGCATAGTATAGTAGGAGTAGGCTAACCTGCACTCAAAAAAATAATTCATTGGATGAACGTAATTTTATCTTGCCACTTATATTCCATCTAAACAAATCATGTTATATTAATCCATCTTGGTTGTGTTGTGTCAACACAATATATGTGTGTAGGTTTAACATAATATCAACATTAACATTCAATTAATTTGACTTTTGTTCAATCAACATGTTTGTACCACATTAGTCTAATTAGATTTATTTAAATTCATCTTATATTGTTGTGGGCAGCACGGTGGTTAGCACTGTTGCCGCACAGCAAGAAGGTCCTGAGTTCAATTCCACCATCAGGCCGGGGTCTTTCTGTGTGGAGTTTGCATGTTCTCCCCGTGTTTGCGTGGGTTCCCTCCGGGTACTCCGGCTTCCTCCCACTGTCCAAAGACATGCAGCTTGTGGGGATAGGTTAATTGGATAATCCAAATTGCCACTAGGTGTGAATGTGCGAGTGAATGTGAGTGCGAATGGTTGTCTGTCCCTGTGTGTTGGCCCTGCGACAGACTGGCGACCTGTCCAGGGTGTACCCCGCCTCTCGCCCTATGACAGCTGGGATAGGCTCCAGCGACCCTGAAAAGGATAAGCGGAAGTGAATGGATGGATGGATCTTATATTGTTTAAACACTTTGGCACATCAAAAGTCAGTCTTGTTACATGAACTAGTAAAATATTTGTTTGTTACACCAATGATAATCTTGTTGAATGAATGAAATGTAACTTATGTCTGTAGTACATGTTGTATTCATATTACATAATGTTCAAAAACAAATTTAAGAGATTTACGGCAACTTCCAATCCCCCCATCTTCTTATCTTTATCTGGGCTGCAGAAGTGATAGAGTAACAGGGGCAGGGTACAGACTGGACAGGTCGCTAGTCTATCATACAGAGACAAACAACCATTTGCACTTCAACACCTTTGCGTAATTTAGAATAACCAGTTACCCTTACAACTGCATGGCTTTTAACTGTGGAGGAAACCAGAGTACGCAGAGAGAACCAACTGCAAACTTCGCCACATTGTGGATTTGAACCCAGGATCTTCTTGCTCTGAGGCAACAGCACGAACCACCATGGCATTAATCTGCCAATGCAGACTTAACAAAAGTAGGAAAGCTATGCTTGATGATGCTTTATGTCGTTGTCCTTGACAAGTTAAACCATAAGAAATAGTAACAGCATACACGTGGTGTGGTTGTCTGCCTCTTGTGAGCCCAGTGATTTTCCTGTGGTTTGACATCTAATCTGATCTTGTGGGTTAGGGTTACTGGCTTACTGGAGGGCACTCCAGTAAGAGTGGCTGGATCCAGGCAACTAACCACTCTTACTAGATTGTATGATGTCATCTCAACAAGAACAAATTAAGTTGCTGAATTTCATGCAGATGCTACATGATTTAATTACGTTCACCATAGAAACATGAAATTATTTAGTTCAAATTACAAGTTTGGATCTTGTGCACGTAACAACCACCCAATTTAATTTTTTTGAGTGTGTAAATAACATAAGATGAATAACGTACATATATAATATTATATAATCTAATACTACCGTATATTGCTAATTAACTGGGCACCTCATTCTCTTTCCTTTTGCAATATTTTCTTGAAGATAAAGAGTTTTGGGGGTCAACTTAAAAGAAATTCAGATGTGAAATCAAAAGTGAGGTCAGAGGTCATGTGACATGATTTATGGAGGCAAAAGAATCCCCATATATTGTTCCCTGTATTCCTATTTATTAATGCAATAGCAGTAAGAGACATAGTTTTAAATAGCTTCTCACTTAGACCTTTGACCTTAGATCGGCCTATTAACCTAAAAGGAGAGGTCAGAGGTCAAATGTGATGTGATATTTTAAATCTTTATACAGTACTGTCTACATGTTGACAACACACACCACATTTGTAAGAATCATAGTTGCTTTTTGTCAGTTTTCCACCAATAAATCTTGAAGACCTCGGGGGATGTAAGCCACATTTTACTAGATTGTTAACATGACCTCAAGTTTACACCCTTGAAAAAAGTAATGAGAAATTATTCAGAAACTTTCCAGCTAGTGAGTACTATGTCATTTTGTCTCATTTTTGTCATTTATGTCTAATTTTTCTTCTTCTTGCCATAAAAAGTTTAAACAGAAACCTGAATCTTTACCTGAACCTTTAATTTTTTTTAAATTAAAGGAAATAGAACATTTAACTGACGCATTTCTGTTTTTTAAAAACTGATATAGCTGGGCAACATGTTCAGGATGTAAGCCTTACTCTGTGACAGCTGGGATGGGCTCCCTGAATTGGATCAAAGATAGATGGATGAAAGCAAGTCCACTGAGTCCAAGAGTTATAATTACACATTTACAGTACATCGGTAGAAACATAGTCTCACGGGTGAAAGCCCGTTCATTTCTTTATAGCTCTGCCTCTTCCTTATGTCGACTCTGTGACTCTGCATTTTTTTCCAGTTTCAGTATTTTTCCTCCCCACTTAAGTTGCAAAGCATCACAACAATGTGATTGGTCAGGTGCAATGATGGCCCCACAACAACATCATGATCTCTTAACATAGTGATCTCAGATATCATCATATGGCCCAGTACATCCATGTAAGAGTGAATCACCAGCTGACCTACACACCTGTGTTCTGGGCTTGTTGTGTCTGAGAGAGGAAATATTCTAAGAGTGATTCTGGGTCCAGTCGGAATCCAACACTGGGCTCAGAAACACCTGCAGAAACCCAATCAGAGGAAGCTTAAGGAGAAAGATGTCACACTAGATGAAGTCGATTAGAAAATGCAACGCAGCAAAGAGTTTTTAATTTTTCTTTAAAACCAAATGTCAACACAAAAATGCAGCTGATAACACTCTGAGAATCACAGCTACATTTATTTGTCTTTCTTTGTCTCCTCACCCTCGCAGAGCCAGGCCATGCGTATCGTTCGGACAGTCGGGCAGGCGTTTGAAGTTTGTCACAAACTGAGTCTGCAGCACACGCAGCAGAACACAGATGGACAGGACGACCACCACAGCGACAAGAACAGCAATGACTCCTCCGTCACAGGTAGACACGAACACCATTCCATTTTTTATTCTATAAAAGCACTTCTGCTGTGGCCTCAAGTCTGTTAAAAAGTGCTTACTGCAAGTTCAGTTGTGCGTACTGTGATCACTTTGGAGAATGGTGGAGCTGCAGAGGCACTAAAGACTGCAAGGTGAAAGTTGCGTGTGAGTTTTCAATTTGAATTAAACTCATTAAAAGACAAAAAGTAGACGTGAGCTCGCTGAGGAGAGGTCAGGAGCAAATGCAACGAATGATTGAGTGACGTTTTGTCTCAGGGTAATTCATTTGTTGTTTTACCTTCAGCAGGCGTTGTTAGTGAACGCTGAGACAGTCTAAGACTGTTTTTCTGCGAGATGCCAGAAATGTTATTTTGCCATGTAAAGCGCCCACTTAGATAAAACGCACTGTGATTTTAAGACGAGTAAATACAGCTGTTTACGAGGTTTACTTTCAGATGAGAACTGTGCAGGGAGTGAGCGGATAGATAGACGTGTGTGGGTTGATGTAATGTAGTGCTTCAGAGGCGTGTGCTGTGATTGTGCTGTGAAGGAGACTCGAGGCTTGTTTGGCTGTGGCAGTAAAAACATTGTCGGTGTGTCTAAAATTAAAAGCAGACCTCGAGAGCAGACTTTCTGGACCATTTTCATGTGCCAACAAAGGGCACATCGCTGATAGAAACAGCCAGGCTTGTGCTGCCGATAGACTGATAGACCTTGTCTTTTTTTTTAGACACCCATAACAAAACATTGTTAAATTGAGTGCCTACATGTGGGTGGATTCAGTGTTGCTCTTTCATATTAGCTGGAGGTTGTCCAGGTGGCTGAGTGAATAAGACTCATACTTGCAATTTCCATCCTGTATAATTTCCCCCTGCCTCACTTATTTCCAATCACCTCTCTGCTTCTGTATTCATAGAAATGCAGAAATTATCCCCAAAATAGTTTATGGTTACAGTTGATATGAACATCATTCAAAATGGCATGTTTATGCCTTTTTACTGCAAAAGCTTTTTTTTTTTTTTGCTGTTCCATCCTCATTATGCAGCAAGTCTCTCTTCACCTTTGTCTTTCCTCTCAAGGAAAAATGTTCTCTGTTTGGATGCTGCACTGTTGCCATAACACTGTAGCATCCAAACAGACTGATGGCTGTTGGTTTTTGCCTGCTCTGCTCCTTGGTTCACCACCACGAGACTAATTTACGACGTAAGCAATTCATTATTTTTATCTTCTGATAAAATCTAAAGTGATGCCTCCTGTTTTAACATGAATCTGTTGTTTAAACTAAATCCGATATAAATTTAGCAGCTATTCTCCTCAAGGTGGCCTCGTTGCCAGCCTCTGGTCTGTTTGTCCCCATCAGCATCAATGTGTAACATACGTGAAGTGGACTACAGTAGAGATATCAAGGTCCTTTGATGTCTAAAATAGAAGCCGTGCAACCACTGGCAACTGAGAATATTAAGAATAGTAACTGAGGGAATATTGTAGAAGTTTGTTAGTGTCTTTCCGTAACAAAACGTAAAAGCAAAACTGCAAGACATGAAACTGATTTAAAATATTAATATAATGCAATTATAATATAAATAAGTATTTACTAATAGTCAATAAGCACAAATCTGTGTGTAACCTGCGCGTATGAACATTCATCATCATCATCATTCATCAGACATTTATAATATTTGTATCTGAATTTGTTTGTACAAACAAATTTAAGTGTCTCTGACCATCTGGACAAGCAAATGAAGTATTATTATCCTTATTATTGTTATTAATGCTAAAAATAACATCAGTTTTAAATGTTAAAAGAATTATTACATTTAATATAAAGAAAACAGAATATTCAATTGAAAGGTGTAGGCTTTTAATTTGAACCTGTGTTCTTTGTCATCTCTTAAATTATCGTATCTTTCATTAAAAATGACATATCGTTGCTGGATGCAGCAGGCTAATTTCGTCGCATTATTCCAGTCTGCCCTGAGTTTCTGATCTCTTTTGATGTCCAAATTTTGTTCCTTTATTTGAGCCACGGTGGGTGTCTCAGAGGAAACCATATTCAAAACTTTCATTTCAGCCAGTTCAATTCAATTCAATTCAGTTTCATTTATACAGCGCCAAATCACAAAAGCAGTCGCCTCAAGGTGGTTTATTTTGTAAGGTAGACCCCACTAAAATACACGCAGAGAAAAACCCAACAATCATATGACCCCCTATGAGCAAGCACTTTGGCGACAGTGGGAAGGAAAAACTCCCTTTTAACAGGAAGAAACCTCCGGCAGAAACAGGCTCAGGGAGGGGCGGCCATCTGCCACGAACGGTTGGGGTGAGAGAAGGAAGACAGGATAAAGACACGCTGTGGAAGAGAGCCAGAGATTAATCACAAGTAATGAGTCAATGCAGAGAGGTCTATTAACACATAGTGAATGAGAAAGGAGCCTTTGGATATAACTGTTTTAATTTCTTCAGCTGGACTTCCTGCTGCTTTCTTGTCTTAGGAGTACAGTAGCGTCACCACTTTCTCTGTTCACCTGGAGGCATTTCCTTATAAAGAGAAATGTGGGCGGAAGAGTATGGTGATTATACGAGACTGTTGGTTCAGAACTGTTCTCGTTTATTAACAAATGTAGGAACAAAATAGGCCAGTCACATTTCATTAATTGGACAGTAGTATAGCATACGTGCTTATTTTTACACTGTGTAAGAATGTACATATTAGTACATGAAGACCATTGGGGTTGCTGAAAAATGGAGATGTTGCCAATCGGATGCTTTTCAGATATTGATAAAATTAATAAAAGCATCCATTGAGTTGATACCCAGGTTATTGGCTTTTCTAACTCGTCTAATGTTGTGTTGTCAGTTTCAGTTTTAACCTTGAGATAGGAAAGAGTCCCAGGAAGAACCAGTGAGAGTCCATTAGCACTTGTTCTATCAGATTGTAATCCTAAAAAGCATGTTTTTAATGCCCTAAGCAAAATGTGAAAGAAGTGTCATCAGTTCCATTGCGGAAGTCCTAAAAGTAAAGCAAAATCTGACGGGCTGTCAGCACATTCCCCAGTGCCCACAAACACCTACACACTTCGCACAGTCATGTGTCCTCAGACTGCACTAATAGGTTGTACTGGAGACGCACTGCACATACACAGCTGTAGATGTGCAGTAGATTCCTGCCTGTATTGTGCCCAAACTGGAAAGAAGGAGAATGGTATGCTAGAGTGAATATCATGGATGAGTCAACACAGAGAAACGGCACAACAACACTGGTGGGCTGAGCTACTTTTATCCGCTGCCTGATGTCTGGACGGCTTGGGTTGTGTGGCAGCCCGGGGACACATGGCTCTCAGTGGGGTCCTGAGAGGACAAGACAAGGAGTCATCAAATGCAGCTCTTTTACACCATTGTTCAAGATCTTACAGCGGCCAGCTGCTGGTCGTCCTCCCTGCTCTGATCTACACCGGGCAGGGATATGTTATCTGCAGATTCCCCTCCAGCCCTCCAAAGACGAGCTCGTTTTCACATGCTGATGAGCCCGGAGATCACCCACACACTCTAACTGTGCATCGCACACACATTGTAAAGCGGACCTCACATGCATACAAGGAAAGGTCTGTACACATGCACTCACTGTCACGGTGTGTTAAATAACACAAGCGCCGTCACGCACAGCCAATGTGCTTATCTGAAGAACTAATTATCATGGCAATGAGAGGAGAGGGGAGGAAAAAAAGGGGAGATAATGTGCTGGAGGAAGGCATGTCTAGTTGAGATGAGGAAGAGGAAATGATGTTAGAGGGGAAAATAAACTCAGGAGGAGGATGAAAGGAAGAAGAAAGACCAAATGTAGATTAGAAAAGAGAGGGGATGGAGAACTGGGTTGAACAGCAGGGAGTCACAAGAAGGAAGAAAAGGAAGAGAAGAAAGTGTGCAGCAATGTTTCTGTACTGTTTCAGAGGAGTTGTCCAACCCAGACTGAGTAATATAAACAACAAAGAACTTTGTAAAGTCAGCTTCCAACCTTGGAACTGGATCTAACGAAGCCCACTGAATGATAACAAATGCCAGTGTCATTACAGTTCAATTTAGCATGAGTTATAACAGAGCCACAGGCGTGAATATCCATTCAGCAGTAACTAGATAGTCAGTGAATGCTGAGTATACTGGGTAAAAAGCCCACGGGCTATATGATAACTTTTTTAGCTACAGTTTAAAAGCACACAGAACAAAAACTGTTTATTTGAACAAGTTATTTTGATTCAGTCAGTGTGATTTTTTTGACTATTTTATTCATGGAGTGACAAAAAGCAACACAACTGCACCTGCTTCCAGTTCATTTATACCTGTTTAACCCTTTTTTCAACTAAGAAACAGTAAAAGCTCAGAGTAATTTTGGTCATTTTAACAGTGAATTGAAGCACTAGTGATTCCACAGTTTTCTTCCCCTTCTCTTTCAATTCACACTCACTTATAGAGTAATGAACCACTGCAGCTGCTGCTGCTGCTGCTACTTTGGTTTTAAAAGATTTAGAATATTCCAGTAGCTTAAACAAGATAAATTACTCAATCTGATTACATTTTTATAACTCCTCCCCCCTGTTCCCTGTGCTAATCAGAAAAATATTCACTGCATATAAGCTTCCATGCAGATGAGTCTAATTAATGGTTACCCACAGTGCACTTATGTTGTCTCCTGGCTTCCCTCAGCGTTTTGGAGACAAAGAAGGGTTCAGTTCCCCCTTCCCTCAGGTCAACCCTGCCCTTCCCTTACTTGCACTTCTGCCGAGGCACTGGAGACCTCTGCCACCTGGGCCTCTTGTCACCACCGTCTGCACCCACAGTGGACTTGGGTGGGCACTGAGGCTGAAGGCAGCTGGCGGCTGACTTTCTTATATGAGCTGTGGTTTGAGCCTAAAGCTTAATTTGGACTTGTGCAGTGAATCTGTGTAGAGCCTGCAGTGTAACATGCACAGGTGGCTAATTTTACTTATCACTTTTCATTTGAATTATAAACTTTGGGGAAATCTACTTTGCTAAACCTTTATAAAGTGCTTGAAATAATAGTTATGCCATATTCATCATACCAGGGTCACACATTCCAAGAGGAAGTGTTGCTGTATGTAATCATTTATCCAAAACGTATAACGCTTGCTCTCTTTAGTCATTTGTAAATGGCTCCCACCCAGGCCCATGTATGCACCATTTCTCAATTTGCAACAGTCTCCCCACAAAGGAGCTTAGCTCTTTTCTTCTCTCAGTGTAATTAACAATAACAAAGTCATCTGGAAAGAGTTGAGGCTGAACTGGGAATCAAAGACAAAAGGGGGAAATTATGTCAGTAGCAGAGAGCACGGGTAAACACCGGGCAGCAGAGATTTGCCAGTTGAGTAGAAAGGGTGAGTATTACGAGGTGTAATGGAGGAAAAGGTGAGAGTAGTACTGGCAGCAAGTTTTGATTGGTAAGTATTGGAGATGACATGCTGTGCTCCTTCCAAACTCTTGGAGAGGAGGTTTGAGTGGAGGGGGGGGAGAGGATTAATATCTGGGTGCACAAGAGGGGAAAACGAGCTGAGAGAAGTGACACCCTGTGTGGTCTTCTGCTGCTGGAGCCCATCTGCTTTAATGTTTGATTCAGACATGCATTCTTCCGCATACCAGGAACATACAGTGCAGATTTTATCCTGTCACTGAATCGAATTGAATTGAATAGACTGGTTGCAACGAGCTCGGAAAGAACTTGAAACTTCCTAGAGATTGTTGTGTGAGAAAATGCCAGTAGATCACCACTTTCTGAAATACTCAGACCAGTACCATCAACCATAACACATTTTCTTTCCCATTCTGATGCTCTGTTTTAACCTCAGCAAGTCATCTAGACCAGCGGTCCCCAACCCCCGGGCCTCGGACCGGTCCGTGAGTCGTTTGGTACCGGGCCGCGAGAGTTGAGGCTCAAGTGTGAAATGTATGGTTTTCAGGGTTTTTATCGGTTTTTAGCATTATTTTGTTATCGTTTTGATCGTTAACTCGGTTTTCCTGGGTCTTTTCACGTGTGTTATGAATAAATGTTCTTTTTTTCGGTACCGGTACTAGTTTTATTTTGTTGTATTTATCCGCGACACATTAAAGGCCGGTCCGTGAAAATATTGTCGGGCATAAACCGGTCCGTGGCGCAAAAAAGGTTGGAGACCGCTGATCTAGACCATGCCTACATACCTAAATGCGTTGAGTTGCTGCCATGTGATTGGATGATTTGATATTTGTGTTAACGAGCAGGTGAATAGATGAAAGTGAGTGTATTTCCACTATACGTGGAGTTGTGTGATATTCTTATATTCATGCTTTTTCGCTTTATTTCGTGATAGCCAGTGGTGGGCAGATGGATTTACCAGCTGATATAGTTTTGCCAGTGAAGGGAGTACAGCCCATATACCAGTGAAGTGTATTTTTAACAGCTAGAAAACAAACGCAATTTTGTTTTGTGGGCAGTTTTCATGTGCAGTGCAGTTTTGCAGTTTTATGGAATAAAATATAGAAATACAGCCTTGGTTACAAGGTTCACATTGAATTGGGTGAAGACAATTCCAGGTACTGGAAGGAAGTGTTTCAGTGACTGTGACAAAGTTCTACAGAGGAAATATCTGAAGGCAGGAGGAATCTCATAACTGAGAAATCATTGCTGGCATATATCAAGTTAAATCAACATATTTCTGTTTTTTAAATTGACTTTAATGGTACTTTTTAAAAATGTCTTTCAGTGCATCAATCTCACATAAACTGTTGCAGCTTTCAACAGTGTTTTTTACTAAATTAACATGTTTGGATTGCTGGAACTATTAACAGCAACAAAAGTAGTCTTTACCAAATAAAAGGAAAATTAATATTTCCATTAAAATTTTGATTAAACGCGATGGGGCCACAAGCAGAAGAGTGGGAGGGCTGGCTGTGAACAGCAGCTGTTTTGATTTTGTGTCACAGGAAGCAATTTTGTTGATCATCACAGTTAATATCTGCATTGTAAAAACTCTGAAACCACCACTGATTTCTGTATTGAAAATAAATTAACAGCAACAGGAACACTAAATGGAAACTCTCAGGAAGCCCGAGTGTGCTCCCAACAGTACATTTAATTTATATTTACATCAAATTTGACATCTGTGTGGCAATATAAAAACTTGTCAACTATTTAGCATACTGTGGCTGTGTGGAAACTTTTCTCTTAAACGCTTTTATGTTTGTCCACCCATGTGTGTGTGCGTACATGCTCACGCCTACATGTGTGTGTGTGCAGGTGTGCGTGCTTATCCACCTGTGTGTGTATGTACTTTCCTGGGCTCAGTTCGGGAGCTAACAGGTGCAGAGAAGACGGCGACCGTCGCTGAAGAGACCGACATTGATGCCGAGGAGGTGAACCAGGCGCTAGCAGCAGAGGATCTGAACCTCAACAGAGGAGTGACTGACCTGGACGCCACAGCCAAGACAACAGATGTGAACCTCTCAGAAAACAAGGTAGGCAAACACTGTGTGTACAAATAGGCAATGTGGTTGCCGAGGTTCATGTATGTTCTCTGTATGTGTGGCAGCAACTTGGCATTACAGTTGGCAAACGGACAGGCCTTTAGCGCTTTTCTAGTCACTTTATTCTCTAAATTTGAAGCACTATCTACTGCACATGCATTTCTGTTTTGGAATCAACAATTAATCTCACACATGTACGAGGTGGCAGAAAGGCTCTTTTACAAAAGATCCCAAACATAGAAGCCCAACGTGACCAGGAGAGTCAAACTAGTTATGGTAAAGTTGCAGAGCATTTAGTGGTTGGAGACCACATCAGTACAAAAATTATTGCCACTGTACTTCATGCAATGAACTCTTGTTATTTCAAAGACAGGGACAAAGCCCACAACCACATGCAAACAGCTGCCATCTTCAAAGCAACTTTGCTGCATCAAAGCAGTGATAAATGACACAGTCAGTCTGCTATTAGTTTGTTATTGAATGAGGTCAAGTTACAATTACATGCAGTCGGTTTGTGATAATGCAGCACTTGACTTTTACAAGACTGTGACAATTACAAATCTGTTGCCATCTACGTACAAAGAAAGACGCTCACTTTGCTTTATAAAAAATATACGTAGTTGCCAACCAGTTGATTCAAGTCCCTGATTGCAAAGTGATCAGTTGCAGACGAGTTGTTTGGCTCTGATTGATTGTAAAGAGTTGGCAATCTGCGTTTGTGAATTAGACAGCAGTTATTTTGCAAACCTTTAGCAATTCTGAGAGTAGCTGCAGGACTATCCGAGTCGGGCCACGACTGTATGGAGGCAGGTGCTTTCAGCTAGGTGTTTCACAGGTGCTAACTGTGTTACTACGTGGCGATCAAAAGTGGTCGAGGGTGTCGTACACTCAGTCAGTTAGCCACCACAGCTGCTTGAAATCAGTTGTCAAATGTGAAAATATTCAATGCAGTCAACTGGCAACCTCCATTTTTTTTCATAGATCTAGGACGGTTGCTGTCCTGTTTTTATTCTGATGTTCCAATATTCAAACTGAGCCATCAGCAGAAACCAAATGGACACTTTAAGTTGTAAAATATATATTTTTTAAATGTAAGTAGTTTTAACTGTTACGCCTTGTTTTATGAAACATGACATTTGCCCATATGTCAGCGGCCCCCAACCTTTTTTGCGCCACGGACCGGTTTATGTTTTCACGGACCGGCCTTTAAGGTGTCGCGGATAAATACAACAAAATAAAACCAGTGCCGGTAACAAAAAAAGAAGATTTATTCATAACACACAGGGAAATCGAGTTAATGATAAAAATGATTTTTAAAAAATAATGATGAAAACTCTGAAAACCACACATTTCACACCCGAGCCTCAACTCTCGCGGCCCGGTACCAAACGACTCATGTCCAGTGCCGGTCCATGGCCTGGGGGTTGGGGACCACTGCCCTATGTCTAATAAATCCATGTTGTGGAACTCCAGCATTATGTGTGTCATGTATTAATTTAACTGTACTATATATGCCCACCCCCCATCACGGAGAGACTGACGCCTAGCAGATAAAATGTGGTTAAACTGTCCTTGTTTGTATATCAGCAACTAAACAGCATTTAGAAGATTTAGGTCTCATTTACAAGTATTGTGGGTTCAATTGAATGAAACACAAACATTTAAAGAAAGAGTTTCAAAAATTGTGTCTTTGCATTAGAAGCTATACTCTAGTTTATTGTTGAGAAACCCGGCAAGAAATGAAGTATCTGCTACAGAGTTTTGGGTTAACCTGACCCTAAAGGGGATCCAGACTTTATACAGATTTCTCAAAGGCTTTCTTTAATGTAAGATTTACTTGAGAAATCATAAAGTTTTCATTTTCATTTGAAGATAAATGCATGTACTAAACTCCACTAAAATCAGTGTTACGCCAGCTCTGTGCTTGTGTATGGCATGGCTGTTAAGAAAGTAGCTCCCACTACTTGGTTTCTTTCAGGAGCTATTAGCAGTGTGTTGGCAACCGAGCGCAAAGATGGTGGCCTTGTAGTGTTAGAGATTTGATACTGCTCAGTCAGACCATCTGCTCTCTGGCCTGTGAAAGCTCACCACTAGCATCTATCTATAACCAGAGAAAGGCTGTCTGGCCTGTCGGGAGGTGTGAGAGCATGGTTGTTTGGCCTGCTGGCAGAGCAGCATAGTAACTGTTTTTTACTGGATTTACAGTTGTATGCAGGGGTGTAATTGTGTTTTTGATAGAGGAGGCAGTGGGAGGGAAACTCTATGTGATGAAGGCAGAGATGGGGTGCAGGGTGATGTTTATTATGCTACTGTTTGGCTCAAGACCTAGGGCTCCATATCAAGTTGGCAACAGCGGTGCATTGTAATAATTTTATTACTTTTTTATTATTTATAGCTTCCCATAGCCTGGCTTTGCTCAGTAGTGAATGGACAAGTATAGCAGAAAAGCCTGGACTGCTTTTATTTGTTACTTTCTATATTCATTCTTTTGAACCTGTAAAACATTGTCACAATTTTCCTTTTGCATGATTTAACTTTAGCCAAGTTTTAGCTGTTGGACAGTTGGCCTCGCTTTTGACTCTAGAATACTTTGGTATACAGAGTTTGTGGTGAGCTAAACAAGTGCAAAGTGTCCAGATCCTGTGGCTGCAAAACAAGCCCAAACCATCACTCCTCTGCAACTCTGTTAGGTAGGAGTGTGCTGATATCATGCATTTAGCTTTTGTTAAATGTGGTGCTGACGGTTAAGATAAGATAAGGTAAGATAACCTTTATTAGTCCCACGTGTGGAAAATTTGTTTTGCTACAGCAGTGGACAGTGCAAGTTGCATATAAAAATTAGAGAAAAAACACTGGAATAATATATCTATGAGATACTGTACACAATATATAGAATAAAATAAAAATAAAATACTATATACAATCGAATAAAAGAGAATGCTTTATATACAATTGAGTATAATACAACGATGCCAGAAAAGAGTATTGCACTTAGTGTTATTGCTATTGCACATGTGTGGATGTGTGTGTTTGATCAGTTGAAGTCTTTGTTGTGGAGTCTGACAGCAGTGGGGAGGAAAGACCTGCAAAATCTCTCCGTCCCACACCGTTGGTGCCGCAGCCTGCCACTGAAGGAGCTGCTCAGTGCTGTCAGAGTCTCCTGCATGGGGTGGGAGATGTTGTCTAACAGGGATGACAGCTTAGCCACCGTTCTCCTGTCACTCACCACCTCCACTGGATCCAGAGGGCATCCTAGAACAGAGCTGGCCCTTCTGATCAGTCTGTTCTCTTCCTGTCCCCGGCAGAGATGTTGCCGCCCCAGCAGACCACACCGTAAAAGATAGCTGAGGCCACCACAGAGTCATAGAAGGTCTTCAGGAGTGGGCCCTTCACTCCAAAAGACCTGAGTTTAGGGCCAAACATCTCCAGTTTGGTTTTCTTTGTCCAAAGGGCATTCTTAAAGAAGTCTTGTGGTTTGTTAAGATGCAATTTTGAAAACCTGAGTTGTGCTGCCATTGTCTTTTTTTTAGAGAGAAGACTTGTTCAGTCTTTTGTGTTGTACTGGACTTTAAAATGCCAACTGAGGCTTATAGAGTCTGTAATGTAGATTTTGGGTTTGTTGCAGTTTCTCTGATCTCAGAGTGAACTTGCTGGGACGTACACTACTCACGTGTACCTGACATTAAAGTATACTTGAATTCTCCAGACAAACAACTCCTTCTGTAGAGGTGCTCACGCAGACAAATGTGCAGTTAATAAAGTACATTTGATTAGCAGCACCTGGCAGCTACCTACTTGCTTAAGTTCTTATAGATGGAGTCAAAGTATACTTTCTCGTTTTTCACAGGACAACGTAGAGCTCTGTGGAGATGTTCGTTTTTACTTTTGCTGTGCTGTAGGACTTTGTGCATACCACTGACATGCCAACTACCCTGGCAAAACAGCAGCATTTAACACCCTGGGAAAGAGAACAGGCTCTCCAGAGAGGCTACTGTTTTCGCCTTTCTGTAAGATTTATTCAGGCTAGTATTCATTTTCTAAAAAGAATGTTAATAAGAGTCATGAACAGACTGCTGTTGTCTAGCCTGAATAAAACAATGCACCAAGATTTATTACTGAGTGCTCTTGAGTGAAAGGCTGTGGCCTGAAGAGTTGCCAGTTTTTGGGACAAAGTTGCAACATTTGCCAAACATTTCTGCTACTTAGCAAATTAAAGAGTTGCATTATTTATTCCCTCTGATGTTCAGACGGCCACATTCACCCCGACTGATTTGGAGTATAGTTTTTGTTTATATATCTTTTTAATTTCTTGATGGTCTTTTTTCCATCAGATCTCATAAAACGCTCAGGGCTGTGCTTAACTCTGGGTAACCAGGCTGTTCCTTATTCATCTTCAGTCAACGCTAAATAGTGAAACAGATGAGCTCCTAGGCAACACTCCAGGCCAGCGTTAAGTAAACGTCTCATCAAGACCCAAACGAGAGTGTTATGTCACCTCAGGCTTCAGGCGCACCGAAACATACCTGTTAACACACCACGTGAAGAGATGCCAGATGCTAAATCAGAGTTATAAAACCAAGCTATTCAGCTGGTTAACAGTCCTTGGGTCCCATTAACGTTAGTTATGAGACCCTTCATTACAGCTCCTGATTGAAAGCAACATGGCGTGAAATCACTGAAACAACGAGCTCTCGGCAGTGACCTCTATTCTCAGGTCACCGGAGGGAGCGAATGTCTTTGTGCGTGACACATTGTCGTGTGTTCATGTAGTGTGTGTATTATTATTTTTTAAAATTTTCTGTCCTCTACACATATCATCACATAACTTTGACAGATTAAATGGAAATGTGCAGGGACAAGTGGGGGAAGGTAACAGTGAATAAGATGTATGTGTGCGTGTCTCTCCTGTGGCTTTGCGTTAGTACCTATATATATTTATATATCTGCATTTTTTTCCTGTCACATAACCATGTGTACGCGTGTGTCTTTGTGTGTACGTGTCCCTGAGGAAAGGGATTTGATTCACTACAGGGTTTCTTTGGAAGCTCATGAAAGGGAAAGCAGCCTGTGAGTGTTAAAGTTCTTTCTCTTCCTGTCAGCTCCCATTAGACTGACAAATCCCTCGGCTGCCTGTGTTCAAATGATCCCAGAGGACTCGGAGAGCACGCATCAATCCTACCTTAGGCTTTCGGTCTATGGGGTTGAGTCAGGGCGTCTTCATTTAAAGGGCTTGCCTCAGGGATCACAAAAAGTATTAATCCAAGGCAAATTACAAAGACAAGTCACTGGGTGCAATGGAGAGACAAAAGTGTGCTTTACATATTTCTGGCTCCTCTTGTGTTTTTGGTGAGAGATAAATGCTTATCTAATGGATCAGTCACAGTAGAGTAAAAATAGGACACCAGTCTCCTTGTGACTACAAAATCACAGGGGTTTCCTGGTGATGTCATTGAATTTTCTTTTTGCTGTAGGAGACCGATTACAAGTATTTGTGGTGTCTGTTCGCCCAGAGGTTAAGTGTGCAAAACCACTTTCAAACAGCAGGTGATTCCACAGGTCGTTGGGTGGAAAACTACCTGCATCTCGTTGGGTGCATCTCATACTGGCTGCGATCACTCTTATACCTAATGAAAGTGAAGTTGCTGATTTTTTCAGTAGTTTGCATAAGAGTTCCACCAGTGAATGAATAAAAATGTCTGAAACAAGAGATGAGTGCTCTACTTTTAACATAAGTATTTGTTATATTTTAGTGTGAAATAAAAATAGGAGGACGTACGTGTTTACATTGACGGGCTTTAAAGTGTGACTTTAAAACAAATGCACTGATAGAGGTTTTGTATCTGGCCTACTTTCAGATGCTGTCAGGTAGGTGTAAATGCTTTATGAGAGTAATGCTATAGACATCACTCCACTGACAAATCACTTTCTGTCCTCTCCTTTTTTCCGCTGTCCTTCATGAGTTTTTTTATTTTGTTTTAAGCTCTAATATGGCCCAACGTTGTTGAATCATTAGACAGGCTTCCCACTCACAAGCTATGGTGCCCAGTGGGTGAGAGGCAGAGTCTGTGTTTAGTTTGATGTGATTTTATTTTCCTTGATCTGAAGTCACTAAAATCAGTTAAAAGTTCAATGTGCTGATTGTTTGGGGGGGTTTTTCCTCCTATATTTCCCTTGTTATCAGCTTTACAGTTATTACAGTCTGGCTTTGGGATCACAACAAATAAAAGAAAGACACGAGGGAATAACCAAAATTTGATTTAATTTAGCTTTTATCAAATGCAACAAAAATTCAGGCTTGGAAATGAGAGTGGCAGAAAAGCAATCTGCCTGGTGAACTCAAATCCAACTATATAAAAATCAAAACTCAAATAGAAAAGAAAATTGTGTCAGAAGAGTGAGCTGCTACAAGGAGGAGGCAGGTTTTATAGATCCTAGACACAGTGGCCAGCTGCCTCCACTTTCTTGATTAATTCCAGCTCGAGCCAACCAGGAACCGTGGAAAATCTCATGGCCTAAACACAGGAGACTAAATACCAACATATCAATCCAGTATTCATTTAGATCATACTTCCTTTTTTAATTGAGGAAAACTAGAAGCAATAATAAGCAAAATAATTCATTTCAGTTTTATTTATATGGCACCAAAGTAACAGTAGTTTCATCAAGACACCCTACAGCAATAGATACAAAATCTAACAATCAGGCAACCCTCTATGAGCAAGCGTTTGGCAACAGTGGGGAGGAAAATAATAAATAATAAACCTCCAGCAGAAACAGGCTTAGGGAGGGGCGGCCATCTGCTGCAATTGATTGGAGTTAAAGGAGGGAGGCAAAAGACAAACTGTGAAAATGCGGTGGTGGTGTATAAGGCATAGAGAGTGAAAAGAGGTGAGTGAAGCCCTCAACAGCCTAGACCTATTGCCACATAACTAATGGAGCATTCAGGGTCACCTGATCCAGGCATAAATTTAAGCTTTATCAATAAACAGTGTACAAACAGTTGTAAAGAGAATAAACTTTCCCAAAATAATTGAAAAATCAACATTAGGGAAAATGTTTATACAGAGCTTTGCTTGACCTTTGGCAATATTAATATCCCTCAAGCATGCAGTCTGCAGTTCCTGGAGTGAAAAACCAGCGTAGGGATGAAAGATGCAATACTGCGCAAAAGTCTTAAGCTACCATTAAGTTTTTTATGTATTCAAGGAACCAGAGTGTTTTGTCATTTTTAAAGTGGGTTTCTACAAGACTTTAAAAATTTGTCTTTGGAATGTGGCTGCTTTTTCATTTATTGTGATTTATTAATTTATATGAACAAAGTGATTCCCACGGAGCTAGTAGCTAACAACCTGCCATATCTGGGCATGGTGTGCAGTGTGACCTTTAAAAGTTTAAGGAAACTGGGTGAGTGACATCCAAGAAGTGCACAGTCATAGGAGCGGCAAAGATACTCCATATACATATATATATATATATATATATATATATATATAATGAGATGCAAAGACCTGACACAGGACATGACAGATGCAGCTTGCCTTTCATTTCATCCAGCTACTGTTCACTGAAGACTTATAAGAAATGGTGTGTGTTGGAAGTATTGCTGTCAAGAAGTCATCATTAACAGAAGCTGCGAGAAAAGCTGCACAGCTGAGGTATGCCACGTTATACAAGAACCGGACTGAAAATCAGTGGTAACAGGTGTGTCAGCAGCCCTCTGTAAAAGGCTGGAGGCTCTGTCATGGTTTGCATTTCAGCCGGCGGTGTTGGGGACTTTATCAAACTTGATGGGATTATGATTGCAGGCAAATACTGTCAAAATTGATTTCATTTTCAAGCAGTACCATCTGGAAAATGTCTGACTGACAACACATTCACTTTTTCATATGACAAGGATGTCAAAGACACGGCAAAAAACATACGTAGATGATAGAAAACGGACAGTTAGACTCATGAGTTATTGATTGGCCTCCGCAGAGTTCAGACCTCAGTGTTATTGAAGTAGTGAGGGGTTCATCCTGAAAGAGAGCAAAACAAAAGGCCACCAAGATCGGAATAAGCACTGAAGCTTCTCTGGGCTACTAGTATAGTTTTAATTTTACAGCCTAGTTCAATCGCTTTCCTCAAAATGATAATGAACTTTCTAGCATTGTGATACTTTCCTTTAACTTCTTGTAGCATGCTTCTGACACACAGTATTTGTGTTTATTCTTCTTGTTTTTCCTGTCAGTTGCATCTTTCAGAAATGGTGTTGTTCTTTTTTTTTTTAAATACATAAGTACTTTATGGTTCAATATTTAAATGAGTAGTTAAACAGCTGCAACTGAGAATTTGAACATCTTCCCTGAGTGTGAAAGCTTAGGTAGTCCAGTGTGACTCTAAACACCATAAATTCTGTTTTCACACGTGTGATTACTCGCCTGGCTTCAGGACAAGAGGGTGATGATGTTGATGATGACATAAAGAGTTGTAGAAAGGAGGGAAGAGGTGTGAGTAGCAAGTGCTGTTAACCTTGAAAGAGTCTATTCTCTTTCAGGAAGTTACAACTTTAGCACCACTGTTACATATATTAAATCATAGCACTGTTAGTCTATTTCATGAAACAATTTTAATCCTATTACCATGGCCTAAAAAAAGAAACATCCATGTCTCTTCAGCCTTTAACTCATAGCTTCTAAGCTGCAGGCACACTCACACTTGGCCCTTTTCCCTGTCTCCACAGCAGCCTTACAGGACTTATCTTTCCAATGCTCTTCACACAATAAAAATACAGCCTCTCAACTTTTCACTGTAAACTCAGCGGGGTTTTGTGAAACTGCCTCTTGACCCATTTATATTGGAGGCACTAGCCGGGTGGTTTCTCTCTGTAGCCTCACTGTCTGATTTGATTTCCCAGCATGCGTGTGCGCGCGTGTGCATGTGTGTGCAGACTTGTAAAGTTGTGATACAACACAAGTCTGCCAACAACCAAGGAGTCCCAAAGCCAAAATACTGTCATCCTGCAGACCTTAACATTTAAGCATGCCTCATTTTTACCCTCTATTTTTATCCACGTCTGCTTTTACATGCGTATATGTGGGAATGTTGTGGTATTTGGACCTGGTATCATCCCATGTAGGAAGCTATTTGCTCTGAGCCTGTAACTCGTGTGTTGTTGGCTGACAGCAAACCACAAAAAAATGCGGCCAAATAAAAGACAAAGTAAAACTGTGACCTTTTCGCCTCAGGCAGGCTTGAGTTAGTCCAGGATTGATCTGCATTCCAAAGCCTGAGATGATCATACATCTTTTTTACTTCCACACAGAGGGTTTGTTTCCCCGTTCATCATTTGCTTGTTCTGTCTCATCCATCATTACACTTTCCACTCCATTAGCCTGCATTTTGTGTCGACATTCTTCTTCTTTCGGCTACTCCCTTTAGGGGGTCACCAAAGCAGATCACCCGCCTTCATCTCACCCTACCCCTAGCATCCTCCTTCAATACATCCATGAGTCTTTTCTGAGGTCTTCTTTTTTTTCTTCTCTCCTGGCAGCTTCATCTTCAACATCCTTTATCCAAACCATCTCAGCTTTGCTTCTCTAACTTTACCCACCAAACTGCTCGACCTGCACTGCCCTTCTGTTATACTCATTTATAATCTTGTCCATTTTGGTCACATCCAATGGAAACCTTAACATCTTCAACTCTACCCCCGCTTTGAACCCATCTGTAAAGCTTGGTTTAGCTTTAGCTTTTATCCCTACACTGTAACTTTCCACGCTATTTAAGTTGTTGCAGGGTGCGTCGACCCAACGTGTAGCAACATTTCTTGAGAGGTTCTTGGAAGTTTCTTCATCAGGTTAAACAGAAGTGCAACTGCTTCTGACCTTTTCGGTACTTCTCCATCAACACTGGCATGCAATCCATACTGCTCCATGCTGATTTTCACGTCTCTTCTTAACCTATCTTTAAACAACTCATTTTCATGGCATGGCTCATCAAAATGATCCCTCTGTAGACAGCTCTGCACATCACCCTTGTAAATTGGATCCCGTACTCCTCTTCTGCATCTGTCAATATCCAATTGATACAAGTACTTTCCTCCTTTCTTCGTGTCCAGCCTAGCATACAACACTAAGCCTTTTCTGTTTTGTTTTTTTTACCCCTACTCCATTTCTTTCCTTATCTTCACCATAGTGTACATAGGAAGAGTTTTCCCTGCGACAGATTGACGACCTGTACAAGGTCCACTCCACCTTTCCATGACAGCTGTAATAGGCTCCAGTCCCTCCCCCCAGATAGCTGGGCGGGTGGATGGGATGAATGGAGCTGTAACTGTCACGTCTGATCTGTAGAAGAAATTGCGAGGATGACTGTAAAAGTCCAATGTTGGATTAAGACAAATTAAACTACCAGCCTGGCTTGCAAATCACCTAAATATAACCTGGAAGAAATCCAGGTATACCAAATAGGTTTTGCAACAGACTTTTGTCAACTTGTTCACCACTCCCAATTACATGTTACTTATTATTTATAATTGTTAACATCAGAGTTGTTTTGTATGAACCCTCCACAGACCCTACTGCCTACTGTTTTTATACTACAGTAATAAGTAGCTCTCCCTTTGCTTCCCAGGTCTGAATCAGTCTCTGATTAGACATCTTGAAGCAAAACCAACAGAGCTTTGAGTAATAAGAACAGCCAGTGCCTCAAGTACAACGACATGCAAATTAATACCCGCAACTATGTGACTGGCATCATTAAAAAGTAATGAGGCAGCCATTAGCCAGGGAAACAAGAAATGACATTTAGATTAGCTTTGACAATAACAACAATGGTTGTGTTAAAAGATCATCAGAAGCAGCTCAAATGACTAAGGGCAAAGAAATGTTCGACTTTGTTGCACGGTTGTAGATATTCCCTAACAAGCTCTGAGTCTAGCTTGCAGACTGTATGCATTATTTAAAAACAAACAAACAAACAAAAAACCAACCACCACCAGATGCTTGTGTCAGAAGTGAAAGGACTCAGTGGAAATTGGAAAGGAAATGAAAAGGCTATTCTGAAGGATGGGACAACAAGGTTCCTTTCTATTCTTGGTCGGCTCAGAGTGTTGATCAGTGTGGCATGCTGGGTTGAAAATGTGGGTGAGCTTGCCACAAACTGTGGATGTGATATCAATCAATGATATCACTGAGACATCATTTGGTGACCATTTCCATGATCTTTTTACATACACCACACAAAACAGACAGGCGGACCTGCATAGCACCCACTGAAGCTAAAAGGCTAGCTAAATCAAAATGCAAGACAAAAGGAAAGTTCATGCTGAAGGCAAACAATCTGAGCTGGGACTGAGGTGGGAGAATGAGTAGCTTAAATCTTCACCAAGTGAAAAGAGGGGTCCGTGGGTTTTGTTTTTGTCGCCTTTTGTTCCATTCTCTGTCAAGATGATCCAACACTACTTCAATAATGAGGAGGTCCAGACTCTGGAGAGGCCAATCCATGACTGATGAGCTTTGCTCTGTATGACTCCTATATGTTTATGTTTTTTTACTACACTGGCAGTATGTTTGGGATCGCTGTCATGCTGAAAAAGAAAGTTGTTACCAGATACGATCCAGATGGTGTCACACTGTGGATCAAATCACTTTTCTCGCTTGAGATCTTCAGTGAAGACCATTTCTGATGAGGCTTCAGCGAACAGACATGGATCAACTGAAGGTACAAACCTCGGGTCCTGTATCAAATTTTTGTTGAATTATTTTCCTATTTCTAAAGGATATGAATTTATTGACTTCACTTTTCATCTGCTGGAGATTGTTTTGGGTTGTTTTTTTTTTTTTTTGCTAAGTTGTTTGTTATGTGTAGACACAACTCTGGTACATCCCAGGGGTTAGTTACTTTTTTTCTATGCTTGAATGATTCACAGGTCAGTGTTAAGTGGCTGAACAAACAAACAAACCCTGAAAAGGCATGGGGAACTATTCCACCACTTGAGCTCCTTGGAAGCAAAATATAAAAACTTGAAGGGCTGTTCAAAGGTCTATACAGTACTGTATATTTACAGATTAAAGCATGTTTGTGGTTCTTGGTGTGATCCTCATATTTCAACGTGGCACTCTGTAAACCTGAATTTGACACCCCTGGGTTAGAATATTGCTCTTTCAAGTAACCCCGTCAAATAGTTGTACAAAGAAAACAAATTATTCAGAGAAATATACAGTAATTAACTTAAAATCTACCAAGTCACTGCTGACCCATCTAGGGTACTGGTTGTAGTTAACATGCACCCTTTTTTAATAAAAATATCACCTGTTTTGTAAAAAACTGGAATGCCAAAATGAATTTTTTTAAATGTCTAATTGTTTCTCAAACTTTGCTAATTTAGCTAACCCTGACACTAGGCAAGTCTCTGTTTAAACAATAGCAAGATGGCTAGGATATTAATAACAAAGTATCAAGACACAATAAAGCAAACTATTGTTTTAAGTTAAACAGCTCTTTAGTCTTGCTTTTCACAACAAAGCTTTTTTTAGCCCCAAATTCTTCTTCTTATTATTATTATTCTGTTAGCCCCAAACCATTTTTCTTTTGGAACATCCTTTGAACAATAACAGATTTGTTACATTAGGAGGCATCACGCTATCACTATATTATCATGAAGTCACCCTTAGAAGTAAAACATAGTGGAGGAGTAGTCTGTTAATGGATTTAATCATAGTAACGTGCCCAAGCACGTCAAAACACTTCCGCCAAATTAAGATATTCCCTTATACTGCTATACCATGGTGGCTGTTTAGGTTGATGGCATGCAATTATATTACAGGCAGAGCCACAGTGGAGTAATATGTGCAGATTTTATTTTATTTTTTCTTCTCGAGAGCCCTTGATAAAGTTGTAAATCTGTAGCCAAGGCTGTCAGCAGTGAAGGAAGCCAGAACCTGTCAGACCGCACAGTGTTTTATAGCCAGCGTCCGTGTGTGTGTGTGTGGGTGTGTGGGTGGGAGGGCACTGTCTGTTTGACAGACAGAGAGCAGCTAGTGTAATCACAGCTGTAGGAGGAGAATTAAAAACTTCCTTTATCCCTCATCATCTATCTTTAGCTTTGTTTCCCTTTTCTCTGCTTCCCTGTTTTCTGTCTGTCCATCAATGAGTACAACCAGAGGCTAAAAGATAAAGGGAAGGCTATGAAGGGACAACTATGAACTTGTTAGTGTGTTATATAATAGCAACTTTTCCCTCCGAGTCAAACAGTTATGAGAAATTTCAGCAATATGGCTGATCCTCGCCTTAAAGCCCCCCTTCTCAGTTTGAATATTCACTCCACTGTCTTCCATAATTGGCTTTTTCTGTGGTAAACAAGTTTAGGATTCAGGCATGGACTGTTGTTTCTTATTCCATGCAGTAAACAGTGCAGAGAGGCCGAGTCTGTGTTTGAATATGCAGGATTGTGTTTAACAAACTTCTAACTGTGAATACGGGGGTGTGAGCGTTTCGTGTGTGGGTTTGACTCAGTGCCTGTCCTCGGCTGTCGTCAGCATTGTGGATGTTTTTTATTTATCCACCCATTATCCGAGTTAACATACCCATTGTTGCGTCTCATATGAAAATTCAAAAGTTACTTTAAAAAAAAGAGACTGATCTCATCACCAGTTTGGCTTCTTTTTTTTAATGAATGGACTTCTTGTACCCATTAACACAAAGATTACAAATGTTCACAACTGAGTGCCTTCTACGCCCACATTTGCCTGCCCCATTTAACATCCTTGACAGCTTTTCATATGCATCAACCCTCGCTAGCTCAGTCACCAGTTTTTTAGGAGTCACTCCAGGCATTGTGCAGTTTATGGGAATATGTTGGCATCCAGCATTCACACAGCTGTGTGGGCCCTCTATGCAGTGGCGTTTCTGGAGTTACAGGATTTGGCTCAGAGGAAGTGTGATGTGTCATGTGTTTCAGGGATAATAAAAAGAATTTTTTGTCCTTTTTTATTTATTGCAGCCGAACCTTTTTAAAGCAAATGCAACAACTGTATTTTGATATTCTTTAAATTACACTATTCTACAATCAAACTTCATTTGATAAGGTTTGAGGTTTGCTAGAAATGGCAAGACAGTCACTCACTCAGTCACGGACATTACAGTCTATCAGCTGGTTGGTTCTTAATGCCTTTATTTATTTCTGGCATTATTAGTCCATATCATTCTTAGAGCTTATATTCCAAGTGTGGCATCATTTTGAGAGGGGTAAAGAATGACCCTGAGAAGCTAATACACCAACTCTGCAGCCAGTCTTTTGTTTGTCATCTTCAAAAGAGACTTGATGAACTTGAAGCTTGAAAGTATAATGGCAGCGTACTCCTACATCCACAGTCATTACCACTTTTATCAATGCAGCTGTCAAGCAATTCATCTGTAAAATGCATTGGGTTTTTCTTTTTTACTACTATTCCTATGATTTACAGTATACGGGAATGCAGAGATTCAGACCTCCTCTGAAGTTAACATCAGCAAAAGAGCTGTGTGCTGGGAGCTTCATGGCCTGGGTTTCCAAGGCTGCACAGCTCCTGTAGGTGGCCCACTGCTTTTGTCGATATGCTGTGTATTTGTTGCACAGGTTTTTTTTATTCTGCTTTCAAAAATATATATTTTAAAACGTATATTATTAGAATACAGTAAGCATACATCAAGTCAACTCAACAGTCACAAGACAAATCATTGTGTGCGTTATCCTCCTCTGACTCAAATAAGCACCATAAACTGATTCTATGCTTCTATGCAGCCAGAGTTGTAACTGTGACCTTAGGGCTAAAGGTACAAACCGTCTATTTTTTTATATACAGTCTGTGACTACATCCTATAATTTATGGTTAGTGCACCTGACAAACTTCATGTGTTTGGTCTGCATAGGAGGTAGTCTCTTCCTAGAAACTTTTACTTCCAAAGTTAAAATACAGGATGCATAGTAAGCTGCTGTTTGCGTCTAGTATGGTACCATATATTTGGCCTGCCTTAGCTCTTTTGTTCACCATTGATGTTATATGAGGGGGAAAATGACAACTCTTGAACTACCCACATCCCAAAGAGGCTAAAATTTCCTATGTGCTTCCTCAAAACTGCTTATTAGGTGCTAGAACAGCTCCAGTCCTCCGTGACACATTCTTTGGATGTTGACAATGGATTTTGCAAAAGCAGTATAATGGCTTTTATAATATGCAGTTATGGCATAGACAATCATTGTGATAAGTGATGGGAAACATCACTGGTAGTAAACAGTTTATCAGATGGGAAAATGTTGCAGATGACTAAATCAGTGTACTTTTGGAATGGGATTTCTTTCCATCTGTGTTATGTCTTCTTCTGCGCCAGCTGACAGTCTATTTATGTCTGTCTTCTCCTTCTGTTTCTCTATAATTGGGAATAGTTCCTGTGTCCACAGTACTCGTAAGCCAAACATGCCATCCTCTTTCCTCTGTGTTGCTTTAAGTGCTGAATTATCTTATTCACGCTTCCACTTGCTAAACCTTCTCTGGTTGACAACCCAGCTTCAAAGCTACCGCAATAATCCTGCTTACCGTCCTTTACTTAGCAGCTGAGCAGTTGTTTTACATATCTCGTAGTAACTCCAATGGAATAAAGGTGAAGGAAGTGTGTGTTAAAAAGAGGCACTTTAGAGAAAACACGTTTATCGGAATCCTGCTTGTTACTGAGAAGTCATCCCCAACAAATTCTCTCTTATCTCACATTTATACACACACACACACTCACCCATTCTGGAGACTTCTGTCTTATTATTCAAATCATGATGGAGCCAAACAACCTGTCAACCTGGATAATTTCCTCTCGTTAAAAGGTCCGTGTCAGGCAGGCCATCAGTCACATTTTTCTCTCATGCAGAGTGCGTCTGCTCTTGGTGTCACCAGAAGGCATGAGAGACAGATGGTGAAGTATTTTGGCGTAGATTCCTTAAGGCAGGTTAAGGTTCAATTTTATCAGGTTTCTGATCGCCAGTCGCCCCTACCGTCCAATAGCATTCGATACATTATGAAACACTTTGCCCTCAAATACACAGCAGCTCTATTCAAAAGCTTTTGATATCCACATATATCTGGCTGGCTGTCCAACACTGTTACACATCGTTGCCATTAAATATCGCAGTTTTGTCAGAAACTGGTAGCATCACAGGTGTATGCACAAGGTGGTCTGTGGTGTTGCTGCTATGATATACTAGTTGTGCAAACTAGTCCATTTTTAAGGGCGACAATGTCCACATTAGGAGGTAAGAGAGGTGGCAGTGGAAGCGATATCACCCAGTGGTTTCACATTTTAAAGCATCCACTTTGGGCTGATGGCCACCACCAGCTCATTCTTGGAGCCAGGTGTAACTGCTTGGAGGGCTGCTTTATCGGCATGAAAGTTTGGTCACTAAGTTGTAGCCACAGATGACACAGTGATGAGAGGCTTATTGATAAATACAAACTTTCCGGTCACTAAAACTAGATTGCAGGCTTTTAAGCCATAATATATATCCACCCATTTAAAATTCCTCCAACTACACAAACTCAGTGAAACAGTAACTTTCAAGACAGGTGGAGTTCAGTAACTTCAATTAAAAGAGGCCATCTACACAGCGTGTGTTGTTACACAGATCAGTCAAAGCAGCCACGCTCCTAACTTAAAGTCGCGACAGCATTTAGGTGTTTTAAAATAATCAATTTGACTCGCTTGAACTGCAGTTTTTGGCACTTGGCTTCATTTATTAGGCCCCGAGATTTCCGAATTTATGTGAGCTCGCTGTTAGACCCTTCTCACTACAGCCATGACTGGTCCATCACAGCAAAGCACTTAATGTTGGGGCACTACATGGCCTTCAGCCTGTATCAGTCTGTTTGGTAAATGCCTTTGGAGGAAAACATGTACGCTGTAATCTCAAGGTCTCCGTGTTGGTCTGAGAGTGCTTGTTTTTTTTTTTTTTATTCCTCTATACCAACGTGTAATACTCTGTTTTTAAGGACCACTTCAAGAGGGGATTTAATACCTGCATTTATCTTCCTATCTGCTGAAGGAAAAGAGAATATGTCTGTGTATTTTTCAGAACAGCACGTGTTTTAAATGTATTTCCATGTTGTGTCTGCTTGGATGTCATCATTAGCATGGATTATGAGATATTTTATTTGGCCATTGTATTACAGAAATATATATATTTTGACAAGTTGAATGACGGAAAGGCCACGAAGTGTGACCGGTAACTAAAGCCTAGAAACTATTATACGATGCTTCATGGCGTTAGATGAAGGAGAACTGATTCCCAAAGCTCATTATTGTTGGAGTGGAGCATTTCAGTGCTACTGATCTGCATTCCAGGGCAGCACCACTCATTCCACACTGGTGCAACTAATCAGCAACTCTACATTTTAAATTCAGATTGTTGTTTTGATGACGGCTTGTTCTCCAAGGCATTTTATTGACGCTATTGCTTGTCCTGATTGTATTTATTTATTCATTAGCAAAGCCTTTTCTTTTCTTTTCTTTCTCTTTATTTTACTTTTTATTTGCATCATCGGCTTCTCATGAGCAAGTTCCAAAAAGTGTTTGAAGTAGTACATGGTTAAAACGAGCGTGAGTGTGCAATTTTAACAGATACACCTGCAACATGTGAAGCAAAACACAAGCTCTGATATTCATTTTACTTTTTATCGTGCACATGAAATATTATGTTTTATCAAATTATGTATTTCTTAAATATCTGGGTCATTTTATATGTCCTGTACTACTTATTAGCAGTGTTGGGGACGTTACTCACTACTGTAGAAACATGGATAGGTGAAAATGGAAGTTATAGTGCTGCAAGTTAGAGTTGGATGTCTCAAGATCGGTCTTGGTCTCGAGACCACTTTTACGTGGTCTTGGTCTTGTCTTGGTCTCGGATCCCTCGGTCTTGTCTTGGTCTCACTGTCTCGGTCCTGCTGTCTCAGATCGACATAGTGGTCGGGAGATTTGGAGTCAACAGTATCTACGACACACAACGTAACATTCGATAAGAGAGCCGTGCTTAGAGAGTGCTTTGTAGTGAATCAGAAGAGTCGACTCCCATTGAGCCAGAGCCGGCTCCTCACTTAATTTCCTTTCGCTGCTCAGCTCTCACACAGTGGCTCAGCTATGCTCCAATCCCTCCATATTGTGGCCAATCACATGCGAGGATACAGGATAATATGGATAATATCCATATGTGAAAAACAGAGAGGGTGAGAGACGCGACAGTCAAGTGGAGCGTGCGTCTGTCCTCTCAGTAAGTGAGTGAGACAGTAGACAGTGGTGAGGAGGGCTGTGCGAGTGCATTGCAAAAACACATAAATATGCCTGACACCCGTAGACGAAGCAGTATCTGGCTGCAGTTTGAAGACTTTTTTGTCTCGGTCTTGGTCTCGTCTCAACTTGGTCTTGGTCTTGACTCGGTCTGTCTTGGTCTTGTCTTGGTCTCGATACCCTCTGGTCTTGGTATTGTCTGGGCTGGGGTCAGCATTCACTCATCTAAACAGCATTCTGGGTTCTTGGCTAGCTTTGTGTTAGCATGCTGGTTGTGCAAGTGCCAAAGAGAGCTAAAGTTGTGTTAGCAATTGTTTCTGTTCTAGACGTAGTTTGCATGTCACTACAACGCTCTTGTTCTTTAGTGCAATAACAATTTAATGTCCAATCCTCAAAAGCTGTAGATCACTCCAACAGTTTTCTCCGCATCACAAAGTAAAATCAGTTGATTACAGCTAACCGTAGTAATAAGACGTGAAGGCAGCGCCATGCACAAAACTGCTGTAAATAACAGATTTAAAACTGTCTTTTTAGACTGATATTTCAAAAGCATTCTATGTCTTTTTGTTATGGTTGTGTTTTGTATTTTGAAAGGCGGTGTAAATAAGTAATGTACTTACTTACTGCTCCCTTCACAAAACACCACAGACTGACTACTGGAACAGACAGCGTGTCCAACAGGGACCTCGCAGACTGTCAACTAGCAGCTTTGTTAAATAGTGCCCGCATGAGCAAGGCGAAGATGTATGACATCTTCCCTTTTTTGACACTTTGGATGATATATGATACACTCGCATTAGGTAGCACAATGTGCCATTAGTACACTGACGGTTGCTGGAAATATGTTTCAGGACTTGATATTCTGTCAGAATCCATGACAAATTATTTGTTGACTTGAACTATTTTCAACTTTTACAACCAATTTCTTGTTATATTAAAACAAACATACTTTGATTTTTGAAAAAATGCCATTCAGGAGGGGCTGAGATGGATGGATAGACGGATGCATGGACTTATGTATCATTTATTTTTGTCTTTTTGGTCCACAGTGATTCATTTGAAGGCTCTTCCACCCGTAAATGTGGAGGATTTTCTGTTTGAAGCCTCATCATGCTGACCTCATTTCCTCCTTTTCCCTTTGGTAGCAGCCTTCAGAGGAGGCTTCCCTGCTGGTGTCCAGCCCCAAGATGCTGCTCCCAGCATCAGGCATACTGCCACCCAGCACCCCGTTGTCTGTGCACCACCAGATCCAACTGCTCCAGCAACAGCTCCAGCAGCAACAACAGCAGACACAAGTGGCTGTGGCACAGGTGAGTGTCATCCAGTGACATTATGTCTCCCATGAAATCTGCTTGCACAGGAATAAAAATATGCTTTTTTATACATTTAAATTACATTTCACATCACTCCAGTACTTTCACACTGCTCACTGCAATCCTCACCATAGTGAAGTTGCTAAATTTCTGCAGAGTAAATCGTTACGAACCTCCAAACTTCATGTGGCCTCTTTTCAGCTATAGTCTTATGGGTAAGCTTGCAGAATGTAAGAGAAGATGAGCACAGAGAAAACACTGTAGCTATGGTCAGTGTGATCGCTCATATATTTATTCACTTTTAAAATATAGATGCAAAATAACAATAGAAATAGAGCAACAGTCTGGTGTAAGCTAATGAATTATGAACAGTGTATGGGTACACTGGTGATTGATTTTAAATCAATACACAGCACTAACCCACAGACCTCAGTTTAAGAGCACATTTCTTCCACCTGTAGGTTGCAACAACCACACCCTCAGTCTGTCCGCCCATGCTATATCAGTTACTGTTTCTGCTGTGTACAAGGATGCTAGAGTACCTTGAAGCTTGCTGCAAAAATACATCTCTAACTGGGACTTGTTATTCTGCTTTCCATCCGACTTTGCTAAAGTAGCTATTCAGGATTGACAGCTCAGAATAATCCTTCTTTGCATTAGACTAGGACTTGGTGAAGTCCCTTAGTCCTACTGTCTGAAACAAGCTGTTTACACTCGTTCCACCCACCTTTAAACCAACATTGTTCTGACAGCTGGTGCTGAGCGCCTGAAAGAGAATATTTAGAGCAATCTGAACCCTGAGCTTTTGGCTCACAGGGATTACTTATACATACACGTGATCTGAAACTTTGGCCATGTTTGATATGAGCATCCATCACTATAATAGTGACTGAAAATGAGGCAAAAGAATAATAGGCCTCTTTTCATTTTGTATTAACAGTAATTTCTGAATTCCCTTGGGTGGAAAGGATAATCAGTGGAATGACTCACGGGTCACTGACAAATTAAGGAGATCAACACATGCCTGTGGTCTTGGAGAGGAAAAAAGTGCAAAGCACATCCAGCATCAGACATCAGTCATCCAGTTTGAGTGGCTGTAGTGGGGGAAGAGAACAGTGACAGAAATGGCTTTGGGCTTGCGAGCTGGATCAACACACATACACAGAAGGCCTTAAGATTAAGATTAGAAAGTGCCATTTCATAGCTCAGCACGCTTTGCCTTGTGGATTCTTGCACTCCCACTGCTGACCCAGAAACATCCCAGAGAGTTAAATTCTGACGTCTCAAAGCTTCTAGAGAGGGAGGCGGAGGTCCTGATTAAACTGCCCGGCCACACTGAACTTTACTGTTCTCATCTTAAGATGGAGATGAACAAACAAACTGGTGCCACAACTGACAAATCACACATTCAGACTGAGCATGCCCATACATAGGTGTGATCAATTACACACTAATAAGGCCAAAGGTACTTGCCCACGGGCAGAGGAACTAGTGTGTGTATTTCTTTTAAATGTATCAAAACTGCTTTGGAACATGAAGTAACGATTTTCACCTCATGAAATGTTTCAAACGAGTGCGTTCCAGGCATTTGTGTCTGACCTTGGTTCCTTTGCCATTTACCAAGGTTTCCCAAGTGATCGTAACTTGTCTGAGATGCTGTAGCAGTTTGCTTCCACACAGCATCTAAATTAGTTTCTCCTCAGTTTATTTCCTTAAAGGCTTCTGGCTGCACTCTGCTGTTTCTACCATCCATCTCTGCAATGCTTAAATAACTACCTCAGCTATCGATCAAATAATTGACAGAAAAATAATCTAATATTGAATCATTTATAAGGTCTAACTTCTCAACTTTATGAGGTCAAAACTTAAGCAACACTGAAGAATAAAAAAATTTCTTCATTACTTCTTTACTTGTTTTGGCTCGTGCTCTAAATCAGGCTCGACATAGAAACATATTACATATATTGGACATAATGTAGGTATAAATTACAAAGCAACCATTCATATACATCCACATCCATATCTGCCAGTGAAGCATCTACAAGGATGGATGGCCGTTTGTTTTCATCCCACACTCAGGGAGGGGTGCGTCATCTTCCCAAATGTGGTGCTATCCACATTTATCTAATGCTCGGACAATGACAAGTCTTTCCATACAAGTCGGTATCAGAAGCTCCGTAAACAGATCCCCCTAACATTTGTTATGTGTATTCGTTTGTGAGTTCTTGCTAAAATAACATGACGGCGCCGTTTAAAATGATCTGACTTTATTACCGTTCTGGATTAACTGGCTGCTCAGATTAGCTGGTTTTTGTTTTTTGCCATTCCAAACATCTGTGTTACCAACGGGGAAATTTCAGAGTGCCCTCTGTTGGACAAACGGTGCAACTTTAACACTCTTAACATGGTTGAAGGCTGTTTCTCCCGTCTCTTGTTTACTTTTTAGATTTTCATTTGTCAGCCATTATGAATGCAGATCAGCAGATTGCTCATATTTCCTGATATATCAGCGAGACTTTAGTGAGAACAGTAGCTCTAACTTTATGTGTTACTATTAGTGTATAAAAGATGAACGCCAACTGTGCTGTGAACTCCCGTTTTGTTGCCTTCAAACTTGGATTATAGCTCTTGTTTTTTGTCTTTTGTAGCCAGAGGTTACCGTATTTAGGAGAACGCGCTCCTAATTTATCAGCTCAAGCTCGCTAGTTTGGATAGTGGCTGCACATAATAGCACTGATGTAACCTACAAATACAGTCTACAACACAGGTACGTCTTTCATGGACGATTTTTAGTATTAGTCACATCAGGCACATTTGTTGCCAGGGAATTTTCAAGTGCTTGAAAAAGCCCCAGTGTAGCCAACATAGTTAAGAAGTTTACTTCATGCCTATGAAGCTACTACTGACCTACTTGGAGGTGACCACTTTTTGTCACCCATCACTAGCTTTAAACTCTGCCTCAAAGGGAGTGGTTTTAGCCGTTAATGTGGGAGTTAAAGTTACAAGATCGTGGCTCAAGAGTTGGGAGTTCGCCTTGTAATCAGAAGGTTGCCGGTTCGAGCCCCGGCTCGAACAGTCTCGGTCGTTGTGTCCTTGGTCACAAGTCAAGACACTTCACCTACCGCCTACTGGTGTTGGCCTGAAGGGCCGATGGCGCGATATGGCAACCTCGCTTCTGTCAGTCTGCCCCAGGGCAGCTATGGCTACAAACGTAGCTTGCCTCCACCAGTGTGTGAATGTGTGTGTGAATGGGTGGATGACTGGGTGTGTAAATGGGTGGGGTCCCTAGGGGGGACTAGTAAAGCGCTGTACAAATACAGGCCATTTACCATATACACGTGACCATATTTGAGTAAAAGGGTAGAGCGTTAAGTTATTAGCTAATGCTTACGAGGTTAATTAGCAAGCTACAACCATCAACTGTATGGATGCAATGCACAGACACACATATCGGCTAATTAGTCCTTACAGACTGATTAAAATTCAAGAATTTTATTCACCAAGACGGGAGACAAATGACTTTTTTAAAGCCAGAATTAAATGGATTTTTACTTTTTGACAGATGTTTCCTCACTTTAAAACGTAACTATACAGACAATCATTTCTCTACTTATTTCAATTTCAGAATTTCAACATGTACACAACACACACAATCTCTTTCATCAGTGTGCTTATGTGAATCTCCTGAGCACTCATAATGACTGATAGTTTGCCAACAGAAGTGATTTGTGCTGTTTGTGGCCAAGAAAAACTATTAAGCCCTCGTGCGTTCTCTCCCACTGGTCCAGTCAAATCGGTCTCTCTGATGTATAAGCATAAACTTTTCTGAAGCTGCTTCTAAGCACTATTAATAAGGAAAGGCAGCTAACTCTAGTAATAAAGGTCAAACAGTAGAAAAGAAAAGGCTACATGGTTCTGCTCAGATAGTCCCAATTATGGATGAAGACACAGAGGAAGAGAGGAACACGGAGATCATCTGGCTGACACGCCAGTCTAATGTGTAAAGATGTGCTTGCACGTCTTTAGCTGTGTGTTTTTTGTGTAATTTAGAGTTCTACAGTTAGTTTACTTTTCAAAACTAATAGTCGTCCCTGGCGTCTTTGCTTCAGTTTCACACCAATAAATGAAAATGACAGTGTTAGGGGTTTTTTCAGGGGGTGTGTTGAAAGTAAATGTTGCTGGATGACAAAGTAACCTACTTAGTCATGTTTAAGACAGCTGTAGTTCTTGTTTATGGTTCTAATGTCTCAAACAGGGAGTCCCTTCTGATTTTTAGAGCTGTCAGACACGAGCGCATAGTGCTGTTATACAATAACAAATCAGCCACCCACAACTGATAAACAAAGCCAGAAAAAAACATAAGGAATTTGAGTTTTGCCAAGACTCCAGTGTATATACGCATAAATTATAAAAATGATCTAAGGACTTGAAATGTGAGGAAAAAATACTAAAACAGGCTCAATTGCTGTATGTACGATAAACAGCTTTTTTTAACAGATAAAATGGGATAGATAGACATCAGCGTTATGTGTTCACCGTCTTTGAGACATTGTGCTCTTTGTTATGCCGCAAAGGCAAATCAACTTTTGTGAACTTGTTTTATCAGTCAGACAAAGAAACGTGCCATTGTACTTGTCAATGGAATCATTCCATGAAGAATCAGCTGACCCCTTCAGAATCAATTGGGTTTTTTTGTAGGTACTATTTGTGTATTTAATGAGGTCATGTGAATTTTCACCTTTAGACTGCAGCAATTGTCCATGTTACAAAAAAGGGCCTCTAAGTGCAGGATGTTAGGTTGAATTATTCCACTTTAGTAAATGAAATTAGTAGGAATTAATGAATAATTTGCATCATTTTTGCAGCCTTTTACAGGAGCTAACCACATTATGTTTTCATTGCTGAAAAACTGTAAACAAATTAATTTTCTTCCTCTCAAAGTCCCACTTTATCATAGTTTCAAGCATCTTTTTAAGCAACTTTAAGCATCAACATCAGGCATATATCAAAACTTTGTAGCAAGACTACACCAGAGTAATGTCTATGACAGAGCGTAACATACACAAGTAACAGAATAAAGTGTATTTTGGTTAAACGTCACCATATAACTTATGGCTATAGCGTGCCATATAGCTGTAAGACAAAAATACATTTCAAAGAGAAGGTCATTGGTTTGATCCCAGGCTTCTCTGTTCTTCATTCTGAAGTGTTGCTGTGTAAAGTGCTGAGCCCCAAATTGCCCCGATAGACCCAGTGTGTGCTATGTGGGTGACACAAATACCATATAAACCCTGTTTAATCATCTGTTTTGAAAAGAATCAACTGCACTAAGCTTGTTTTGTTTTAATGTTATTGTCACAGTCCTTTGGGCTGATTTCGGCACATGCTGTTTGGAGACCCAACAGCAGAACAAGTGCTGAGAAGTTTGAAAGGTAATCGTGTTCTTATGGTTTTAATATTTCTGCCACAGTTTAATTAAGAAAATGTGAAAAATCTGTGCTGCCAACTTCGCCGGAATGCAGAATTAGGTGTCTTGTCTGTCAAAACTTCCTGACGGAGGGTCCTCCCGCACTCCCTCCCAACCATTAGCTTCCTATTTATACTTGAGGAAATAAGATAGTGATTTAATATTCTTAGACTCTATTAATCAATGCACTGATTAAAAGAGAATCTGCATCTGTTTTGAGAAATGATTCAGTCATGTTTTGAAGCAAATTTGTGTCAGCGTCTTTAAAGTAATATCCTCTGTTTCCAGCTTTGGAAGCTGAAATTAATAGAGGTTTGGAACAGAGACAAATCTGAAGATGTGATCAAAATCAGCATGTTTATCTACACGAAAAATAATTGTGTCCATAATTTTCTTTCTATTTGTCCCACTGTTTGCATAGCTTAGCTGGATAGGCTCCCAGCTGTATTGCAGAGTGATGGATAGAAGCAGCAGCGTTTTAATTATTATTTTTTTGTCCCAGGTTATTATGGAAGAAATTACCATAAGGGGTGAAGAAGAGATTACTTTCAGTGTGACCCTGCGTGCTGCTGAAAATAACGGTGACTTTGAGGTTCGACCAGGGAACTGGAAAAATATTCTCACAGTTGAACTGTGCCGCAGAGGTCACAGTAAATGGATGTAAATTAGTGAGCTAGCCAACACTAATCACAGCTCACTTAGAGATGAGTGGAAGTGGAGATGTTTAATGAAGTCTTGAAATCGAGGGAGATACGGTAGCTATCTGTTTCAGGACAACTCGTATCTGCAGCTGCTGCTCAGCCGCTGCTTAATGGAATCTGACATCTGGCTTTTGGTCTTTTTAGCTTGTTTTCAGAGCTTTTTCAGTCATTTCTTGCTTTCTTTGTCCTCTTTCATGTCTTTCCTGCCACACACTGCTTTCAGTTTTTCATCTTCTTCCATTGCTCTTTCCTTTGCACATTTCCTTTCCTTCCATTCTGCCTCCATGTGTTTAGTACGTTCAGTTCTGCTGCCTCTCTTTCCCACACTGCTGCTTTTCTGGTTCTCCCTCACTCTGCCAAGCCCTCACTTGCCGTCTTACCCGCATTACAAGTATGAGTGCATTTCTAATGATTTCTTTATCATTGCACCAGTAGAAATGATAATGTTCCCTTTAGTGCTCTCCTGCAATGAGATAAAAACAGAGGCGAACCAGTGCTGGAAGGGTTTCAGACACTTCCACATCAAAGAGCCCTAGCGTGGGTGGGCAATGCCATACCGATAATCTGGTGTGAAGAGCACATCCTCGGCAACCAACCCTGTGAAGTCACAGCACACAACCAACACATCTAATCCTCTTACACCACCACTGGGAGAGTCTCTTTGCTCAGTCTGAAAGGGAAATTGTATCATTCAAGCAGTTTTTCTGTAATTTCTGCATCTCTACAACACTGGCCAATCTTAAATTATCGCCGTCTTTAATGAGGAATTTTACTTCAGACACATTCACATAGCTGAAAATGTGCCTGGTTTAGAGGCTGGAACTGCTTGGGTGAGTTGGTGAATGCATGTATTTGCATTTGTATGAGATATCTGGCAGATTAAAGAATGGCTAATGTCCCATTCCTCTGCAAGAGAGATTTGCCTTCTCACATGCGCCCCTTTCAGGTAATGCTACAACCATTCTGAGCTGCAGTGGATGTCTAGAAGCAGCTTTACATTAGACTCATTCAGCGATGTAATCAGTAGCGGTGGGTGGATCGATCCAAATATCTAAGGTATCGATACCAACTCTGGTATTGGTAATCCCATCGATACTAGCGCGATAGGATCGATACTTTGTTTGCTAAAAGGTGTGTTTTGTTGTATTAGCTAATTATTGTGAAACATAATCACAGTGATTTAATAGTCGTTAATGATGGTTCATCTCATAAATCATGGCACACCGCTTTCTTCTACATAAGCACTTATAAGTTAAAAGTATTAGTATTAATCAGAATTAATGTCAGCAGAAATGGCCCTGTATTTACTCGATAACATTTATTGCAGTATCGCACACCGCTAGTTATCAGAGAATAATAAAAAGCAACCCAGCCTATGTGGGAGACATCTAGAGGTGGAGTGAAGTAGTGCATGTGAAAATCGCTAGTGTGGTAAGTTAGTAAATCCAGCTTCGCGTAACTTGTGATTTGTGTTATTAGCAGGTTTGTGTTCCAAATTGTGATCTTGTCACATGTATTCCTGGTGCCTGAATCTAAGCAGTGGATGAAAGTGAAAGCAGAGTGTGTGAGAGTCAATTGGAGACTGCCTCAGCCAGCCTCACGACCACCTAATGAACTTTTTGTAGCAGCCGAGGAAATTCACTGCTCATTTCTTTGGTTTAGCAGGACTGATTGTCGTTGTTTGAATGATGTTATAATGACCTAATAGTTGGAGCAGCCCACATACTGGTGATACGACTGGGATGGATAACAGGTGATGAAGGCTATTCTTTGGGCCAGTAACGATGAAACTTTAAAGCAACAGAAAAACTGTAAACACTATGTTAATGAATCATTGATGTGTGACTTGGGATTAGAATAAAGTAAAATGGAAAGCCCTGTGGAATTCCTGCATGTTAACGTTAGTTAGAGACAGATGCTCTCCGCATTGTAAAGAGGAAACGATGGAAGGATGGAAAATGGGTACTGAGGTTTCACGTTGTTGTGAAAGTGGGAATGGGGAAGATCAAAACCGTCCTTGGGTGCCGTTCTGCTGGGAGACGGTTTTGAACAATAAAAGTAATAAAAAGACAGAGAGATGCTGCTCCCTAATTAGAGATTTAACGAGACATTTTAGGTGCTTGAAGCGCCTTCACTTTCACGAAGATGAGATAAGAGAGCAGAATGGATTGGGTAGCAGCAGGTTTACTACCAAGGGACCACCACAGTGAAGCACAAGTGGTGCACCTTTTAATTGGCTCTTTGTCTGAGTTCTGCTTTTAGTAAAACTTTTTACGCCTCTTCAAGGAACAGCAGCGTCATTGTTTCCAAAATACCACGTTTGTGGTCCACAAGTGAATTGTCACTCTGTCAGGATTTCTGCCTGGCTGATTGTGCCCGTCCTTCCTTTGCTGAGCATTTACAAAGGAAATGCCAACCTGTTTGTTCATATATGTCACATTGCACCAGTTTGTGTGAGATTTGAGAACACTAACCTTTAAGCCAGTTTTCCATCCATTTAGCATTTTCTACAAACTGAATAGACTGTAACTACTTTGATAAATGTTCCATATATTATGCTAAAAAACTGATGGAACTATCGATCCATAAAAAAAAAAAATTCCTTTCCATTACTGGGAAGCATTGCACTTTCTGCCACTTCATTCATGCCTTTTCTTCTTTACTATGATTCATACACTGTCTGGTAATAGAGTAAGATTTCGTTCTCTTCTCTAATAGGCGTGGCTCTTCTGTAGGGTCCAGGACTGAGTTCAGATTCAGGGTGAACCCCTATTTCTAAGCAGGACAGGTAGCATTAAATTACTGCACTATAGCTTTCAGGCTTTAGTGGCTCTGAACAGAACGTAATCTGCCTAGATTATTTTCCGCATTCACAGCCACTGTTCAGGGTAATACGTTCCAGACTAATGCATTTCTGTTATCTGTTCTATGTGGAAAGAGGAGAAAAGTGAACAAGCAGCCTATAACTTTTGAGGAGCGATAATATAAACATTATCTGTCATTTTTTTAAATTTTACAAAAGGACAAAAACGTGGCAGTAAAGTGCAAACACACCAAATAACAGTCTGTTGCCACTAAAACGCGTCGCCAAAGTTTCCATGCTAACACAAAGCTAGTAATATCAGGGCTCAGTATATGTTGACCCCAGCCAGGCTGGTTGTTTTCAACAGGCAACAGAAGGAGAGATGATTCAAGCCTCCATTTTTCCATGAAGTGCTCTTGGGGCTGGTTTTCACCAGCTTTGCTGTCAGGTTTGTGAAGCACTTGAACAGCAAAACAAAGGTCTTACGTGTGTGTCCTTGTTAAGACGGGGATTTGTGCTGACAGTAGCCTAAAGCTTATATTGTTAACTGCTAATTATGTGGCAGTGCATCTCAGACCATTTTATAGAGTAACATGAAAGTAATGCAGCAAGTAGGTTGACAAATGTCTCTTTCTTCGAGAAGTAAGTGTGTAGCTTATGCTGCAGCCACAGTGGGGAAAACAGTGTCTGGAGACTGCAGCACAGGAAGAATTATTGCAACGGTGTGGAATTAACTTGCGATCTTGTTGCCTTTGAAATGGTTGCTTTAAAGATAGGGATCAGGTTTACGACTATTCGCAGTTAGTGACAGGGGTGCAAAGACAAGTTGATAAAACAGCAGAGATAGAGTCATCACTCATCTGTCTGCCACTGAATGGGGTCAAGTTGCCAAATGCATGCAATCTGTTTGAGAGAATACCTAGCTCCTGAGCTACACCCAGACGTTAGTGGCTAGAGTGTGATGGAATTGCAACAGGACAGCAATTTAACTGGAAAACAACATAGTTGCTAGGCAATGTTCCCTCTAATTTTTCATGTGTCTGAGCAAACACACAAACTCACTGAGCAGTCCCTTGGACCACTGTGAGCAACAGCAAACGTGTGCACTGTGGTCACGCAAGCATCAAATCCATCCAAGTTACATGGTTTATTAAAATAATGAAATTACAGCATTTATATTTATGTTAGACTACTTTTAATTAACTGCTTTAGCCCACTTACAATGAAAATTTAAAAAAAAATCTTGTTCATGACCTGTGTAGTATGTTAACACTATTGGAAGAAAAAATAACTTGAACTCCAATTTTGAAAACACAACTTTCTTTCTTTCTTTTTTTAAAAAAAAGCTCTGACTTGTATTATGAGTCTGTGGTCTGGGAGAGAGTCTGTAACTCTCTGTCTGCAAAATACAGTAAATAATGACCAATGTTGGGCAATTAATTATATAGTTACTTCTTCAAAAAAGTAACAAAGTTTTTTCCAGCTGTTTACCTAAAAATGCAGCCAAGGCGTTTTTTTTTAAAATAAACATTTCAAACTATTTACAGAACAATCAGCTGTTCTGCATCAAATTTGATGCTACACAAATTATTTGTGCGACTCCAAAAAATAATTTGTGTCCACTATGAGATAAAGGAGAACAACAGCCTGATACCTGCAGGCCTGACAACAGGAGATGTATCACTCCTGTAACACCTGTAACATTCAGCAGTCGCCTCATTGTTCTGACACACACAACAAAACTATTGACTACACTACACACTAACTACACAAGATTTGTGCTAAACATCGCAAATCTCTCACAACTGAAAACACCGCCACAACTCCCCCCCCCCTTCCTACACAACTAAATGCCATGTTGCCATATTATTTTTTGATTGGTCCACATGGTACATTTTTCCACCAATAGGAAAGGCTGGGGGGAGGTTTGTTTTTGCTCACAGGCTTTCAAGCGTTTTCCTTATAAAACGCCGTTTTTACCGTTTCTTCCCGCAGTAAATATAAACAACGATAGTATTCAGGAAGAAAACCAAACATTGAATATATTTTTTTATCATAACTCTGGTTTTACGTGTCCTATCAACACAATTTAAAAACTGGTATAAAGTCCACACTTTTTCCATCATTTGTTCCGTCTGTCCTGTTCACATCTCCAATGGTTGTACACGTTGTCATTAACGTGGCTTCACTCCACATCAGCCACGCCGCTTTGCTAGCTAAAACACCGGTGTCGGCACATAAGGACGCTGTCATAGCCTGTCAACCACGTTGATTAGCTGCGTATATACGAATGTGAATCGCATCATTGGTTGGACTATGGGAGCAGCCAGTCACTTACTGACTAACACTGCAAAACAGAATTGTTAAAGTTTTAATTTCATTTCAGGTTAGATTGTTTTTTGTGCGCAACATAGACTTTCTGTGCGCAGAGACCGTGCCAGCAGTGCGTAATTCCGCACGCGCACAGCTTAGAGGGAACATTGTTGCTAGGCAACCTTGCTTTTTGTATAAGAATATAACCAGAATACACAGAATTGGCAACCAGTTGAGTTGAGTCCCCTATAGCAAAGAGATACATCGGAAAATGATTTGCACTCCGCACAGATCGACTCTGATTGCAACGTGCCGATCATTTGTCCGCATTCATAAGATAGAAAATATTTGCAAACCGTTTCCAATCTGCAAGTGAGTCAGAGTCAGGCTTTGAGTTTTTGGAGACAGGTTGCCTTCCACCAGGCAATCTGTGCAATCACCTTGCAATAAAAAATGACATCCTGAGCATGTTGCACACTCAATTTAGGGTAGACCAGCTAGTTGCCACAAATAGTCTGTTGCCAAAAGGCACAGTGCTAAATGAAGTCACTGTTCAACCACCGGTTTTGGGGGGTTAATGTTACTGCGCCATAAACACATTATTTTAAAAAATACTGTAATGACCCTAACAGTGTTCACCACAATATTGCCCACCAACTCAGTCAAAAATGGCCAAAGACAATCTGTGAAAGAAGGCCAACACATAGGGTAAAAGATATACACACTTAGAGTGACAACACTGACTGTAATTACACATCTGCGAACTGGAAAATGTGTTCCATTATTCATAAATACTACCTGTGCTGCTTAAGTGACAGTTCACTTTAAGTATAACAATGGAAAGCAAATCAAACTAACTACAGGTGGCCAGACAGAAAGGCGCACCGCTGAACAAAAGGCAATAATCTTCGAGGTCAAGCCGCAGTAACTTAGGGCTTGTTATCGTTCATCTTATCTATTTTCAATTTTATTTTTACATTTTATCTCTGGGAACAGTTTTGTTTTCAGAGAGTTTGCTGAATAAAGTTTAAGTTTAACCTTGTGTGGCCACTTCAGACATTTTTTGATCAGATATCCAGATGATAAAGCTTAGCTTTGACTTTTAAAAGAAATTGTTTTTGTTCCTAGATTATTTGAATTATCTTATTTGTTCACTACAGCTTTTATATTGAATTATTCACTGTCCTTTTAGCAGCCACTGCAGCTCAGTGAGACATTTAACAATGGACAGCTTCAGAACAAATGTGACTCTTGTGGCCAAGGCCTCAGTATAAACCACGGAGGAGTGGCTGATGTGCTATTAGAGTTGTCAGCAGGGCAGCACAAGTCAGAGTCAAGCTCCTCTCTTCCATAGCTCAAGATGGGTCCCATCTGCTGTAAATTAAACCACCGCAGTCATCATCAGGGTGTCTATCTTTACAAATGAGCTCTTCAGAGGCCGAACACAATCTGTAATCACCTCTGTTTGTTGAGGAGTACGGGGATAATGGAAGTAGATGACCGTCTTCCTTGACACTGTCTGCCCAGTGAATGTGGGAGAGGAGGAGGGATGGATCTCTCCGCCCCACTGCCTCCTCATTAGAATGACAAAGGAGTGATGAGTCAGTCTAATGCAGAAAAGTAGCAAGGAGGAGTAAATGAGAAAACAGAAAACGACACACAAAATGTAGAAACAGAGCCATAATAAGACAAGCCAATTTTCCATAAAATCACCATATCTCTGTGTAAAATTTAAAAAAAGCAGAACCTGCAGCTCATCGAATGGGCGCTTAAACCAGGATTAGACAGGGAGTCACTCCTCATGGCCTCGCATGTCAAAACACTCAACTTTACAACAGAAATAACTATACAATTACATTAAATTAAAAACACTGTTTTAGTCCCTTTAACTTATAGTTAAAGGGACTAAAACAGTGGGAAGCATTGTAGGACATGTCCATAATACCTCTCCTAGTAGGCCTCCAGGACACATCATTATCAGGTGCCTGAACCACCTCAGTTGGCTCCTTTTGCTGTAGTCCCTCTTGAATGACTGAGCTTTTCACCCCGTCTCTAAGTGAGAGCCCAGCCACTCTTCAAAGAAACATCTTTCTGCAGCCTCAATCTTTCAGTCACTACCCAAAGCTCATGACCATAAGTGATGGTTAACTTATGTGTTAGTTTGATTAGCAGCAACAGTAACCATTAACAAAGTATGACTGCCATCGATGACCAAAAAGCTATCACTTGGTCAGATGTTGGAGCATCTGCAAAAAGTTAGCTAAAAATGTTTAGCTGTCATGACAAGAAAGAATTAAAGTTAGACAAAATATTATAAAGGACCTCGGTACATGAGCTTGTTGTGTTCTCATTAAAATCTGCAACACGAGCACTGCAAATGCAATAGTGAATAGAGGATTCCTCTGTAGTGCATAGCTGCGTTTCATAGGTGCTAGAGTGGCCTTGGTAACTCTAATTACAGTTTGTTTTGTAGAGTTTTTTCCTTCCTTTCTTTGACACGTGGAGGCATTGACGTCAACAGCCAAGAGCCTTCGTGCTACCACGGTAACAAGTGCTGCGCTACCGCATCAAGCTCAAATTAGAAGCTAAGGGAGTGATTAGGAGTTTCAGTAACGTGCACCTCCACATGAGGCCCTGTCATTCACACTGCTCTGAAAATACACCGTGAGCCCTTCACCCCAGCTGGTTTCCTAGGATTGTAAGGGAAATGGCTTGCAATCACTTTGGTATTGATTAAGCTTCTTACATGTACGCTGACAAGAAGCTATTAAAAAGGCAAGAAACCACGTAACTGTCGCTGTTTAACAGTAAAACGTTTTCCACATCCGTGCAGAATTTTTGGGTAAAAGGGTGTTTCACCCTTTTTTTTTGTTCGGCTCCTTTTTGCCTGTTAAACAGCCGATGTTTGAAGCACCGCTGGACCATGTTCAAACTCCAGAGTTAAGCTTAATCAAATTATTGAGAGCCACGTCGCTTCTGCTGTCAGAAAATCATTAATAAGTGGTCTCCTTTAACACAGTGGGCCTCTACTGAACCTTTCTTGTGATTTGAAACCTTGAGAATTTCTCCTTTGAAACTGTTGAAAGCAAATACGTGCTCAGGATAGGAGATGGCAGAACAGGGTGGGAGGTGGGACCAACATTTGATTTGGAGAGTACTTTGAAGTCAGAACGGAGAGTCATTGCTGCTATAAAAGCTATGAGAGTGTGTGAGTGTGTGTGTGCGGACATCTGTGCACCGACTGAACAGTTTCTTTCTCCCCTTCCTCTCCTTTTATATCCCCGATTCAAAGTGTAAAAGAAGTTGAGCCGTTCAGTCTTAAATTGAAATCGAGTGTGTGCTTTAATCTCGCGGGCCACAGCAGGCTGTTGCATTAAGGTTACATGAGGATCAGAGCTGCCAAACGAGCAACATTCATCTTGTAATAAAAGTTAAAGCCGCTGTAATTACAGCACAAAGAGGTTGCATCTATCACTAATGTTCTGTCTGGGTGTTTTTTTTTTTTCTTTAAAATTTTTAGATAATTTAATAGAAGGCGATCAAGTATCAGAAAGTAGAGTCAAAGCTGGAATATTTCATCATGCTTAATTTTATTAAAAGTAATAAAATTGGTCTGAAACTGGTAAAAAAAAATAAACTAAAAACACTGCCCATCACAGTTTCCCACATCTAAAGGTGACATGTTTCAAATTACTAACTGATTCCACATGTAGGAAGCAAGTAAGGTTTATTTATTTTGTGTTTTCCAGTATAAAATGACATACACCAGTTACAAGAGTATAAATGGATCAAAGTAAATAAAAGAAAGCCTGCACAGGTGGGTTTTAAGCTTCTTTTGAAAAGTGCCAGCAGTCTCCACACATCTCCAGTCCAACGGAAGCAAAGTCCACATCCTGGGAGCCGGAAACTCAAAAGCACCGTTTCCTTTTGTCTTTGATCTGGACCCAGGTGCCACCAACAAACATCAGTCAGCTGGCCTAGTAGTGGCGTATGGATGTAAATGTTAACAGCAATATAAAGAGGAATGTGACAAATGAAGAGCTCTGAAAGTGGTCACCAAAATCTTAAACTGAAAACAACTTTACAAACTTTTCAGCTAAGAAACATCTCCAAACTGCAAACTTTGCTGTCTAAGTCTGAGTTAGAAATGGTTATTCATGCTTTTATTTCTTCTCGCTTAGATTATTGTAACAGCCTTTTTCTTTGTTTGAGCAAAAGGAATCTTGACCGTCTCCAGTCAGTCCAGAATGCTGCTGCAAGGCTTTTAACTAAGACACGAAAAAGAGACCACATTACACCAGTGTTACGTTCATTACACTGGCTTCCAGTACATTTTAGAATTCATTTTAAAATCTTGGTACTGACTTTTAAAGCTTTGTCTTGTAATGCCCCTGCTTACATTTCTGATCTTTTAGAACCCCACGCTCCCTCTCGCAGCCTGAGGTCTTCTAATCAAAGGCTGTTGGTGGTCCCACGAACTCGTTTTAAGACCAGAGGAGATAGATCTTTTAGAGCGGTGGCCCCCAGGTTGTGGAATGCTCTCCCTACATCATTACGTTGCCTTGATTGTATTTATTCTTTTAAAAAACAGCTTAAGACTCATTTATTTAGATTGGCTTTTAATTAGATTTGTGCTGTGTTTTATTATTAATGTATTTTATGTATTTCTGTTTTATATCACTGTGAAGCACTTTGTGGTTTTTATCCTGTGAAAAGTGCTATATAAATAAATTGATTTGATTTGATTTGATTTGATTTGACAATCCCCAAAGATTTTCGCTGATTACTTCATTTGCTTCTGACTGAAAAACGCTTAGAGGATTTAGTTGGTTTGCTGTTTTGTTCTTCTTTCCCTGTGCAACTTTAATTAATGAAAACACTGAAAATATGGTGCGATCGATCAATCGCTGCCATCTCCTAAGCTCACATCCTCTGAGCCTCTCATCTCACAATCGGTGTAGTTACTAGAAGATGGCCCACACACGAGCTACATTCCCTACATAACTGGAGACAAATCCACTTTGTATTTAGGCTCAAAGTTCATATTGTATTTCATGAGAGTATATTTTAATTACAAGAATTTTATCCACGTTTCTCTCATCTGTGATAAAACCCAAGCTCTCAGCAGAAATAATAATCCATCGTTTTTGTTTTTGTTGTAGTTTTTTTATATAGTCTAAAATTCAACCCAGTTTATAAACAAAACGGTGCCAAAATACAGAGAAAAATATAAAAAAGATACAACTGAATACATAAAAGCAGAGAGCCCACTGATGAAAGCAACACAGTGTTGATCTGGCATTTTTAATACTGTCTTTAAAGTTATTATATTGCATTGTGTACTTTTGTATGGTATTATATTCTGCCAGACCAAAGACGATTGTTTTGCAGATTTATACATTCATAAACGTAAACTTATGGGATATTGTTGTTAATCACTCTTAAGCTGCTTTGGTGTTAATGAAATGAACAACATTTGCAGCAACAATGAGACAACCCTCGAACCAGGAATGGTTTTAAAGGTGACGGCCACTGTTGTTTATTTTTCCTCCTCATCTTTTTTGACTAGTTTTGACTAATTCTATAGTTTTACATTTGGCTAGGGTTAGTGTCACTACTGGGAGCGTCACGCAATACCTGGACCCTACAGAGGTTGTGCAACTCCTCCAGGATGGCACATCAATATGTGCCATTGCTAGACGGTTTGCTGTGTCTCCTAACACAGTCTCAAGAGCACGGAGGAGATTCCAAGAGACAAACAGGTACCCTAGGAGAACTGGACAGGGCCGTAGAAAATCCTTAACCCATCAGCAGGACCAGTATCTGTCCCTTTGTGCAAGAGGAACAGGATGAGCACTGCCAGAGCTACAAAACGTGGAAAATATTACGCTGCCTGCAACATTGTTCATTAGGAATGTTTTGGTGGTGGATCAGTGATGGTCTGGAAAGGCATGTCCACAGAGGGATATCGAAACCTCTACAGGTTAGCCAGCGGCACCCTGACTGGTACTGGTACACTGGTGCAGTGGGCCCTGGGTTCCTCCTTATTCATGTCAATGATCAGCCTCATGTGGTGAGGGTATGCAGGCAGTTCCTGGAGGATGAAGGTATTAATGCTACTGACTGGCCCACACACGCTTGCCTGACCTAAATCCAATAGAAAACCTCTGGGATGTTATGTTTCGGACCACCTGCAAAATGGACGAACCTGCCACATCATTTTATCGCTTTACATACCTGTCTTTGACTCTGTAGGGTGATCGTTTTTGTTTCCATCAAACAATGTGTCACCCTTTCATTCCTAACACCTTACACTCGATATAAGTGTAGATATGCAGCATGATTTTTTTTTTTCAATATTGAGATCTGAGTTCGTTTAAGTTTTTCAAGCAGTATATTTAATTTGAGTCCACTCTTTTCAAGGGTAATTAAAATGAACTTGTATATGACATGAGGACAAAATATACCACAAAACAAAAAAGGATTCAGTCTCAGACGTAGTCGGGCTTCTTTTCATGTGTGCCTAGTGTTTTAGAGCCAGATGTCATGCTTGATACTTGCAGTGACTGCACATTCAGATGCTGTTAAAAATCTGTCCACCCTGTCTCTTAAGCTGTTACCCTCGTGGTGTTTGACTGATTCTAGTTTTCTTGTTGAGCTCAGACTCAGTGGTTTCTGTGTTGGGGGAAGGAGATGCATCAGCATTTTGTTCTGCTCTCTTTAGCTTGTCAAATCTCTCAGCGTCTTCCTCTGACTGTCATTACTTTTCTCGCTCCTGGAAAACTGCTTAGACATTTAAAAAAAAAAAGGAAAAAGAAAAAAAAGGCAGATGCGTTACTATGACAACAACCTTGAGTCATGTCATTAGCTTCAGAAAAGCTGCAACACGGACCCATTCAAAGCATGTAAATGAACTTTTTGTATTTTCTTGTTGCCACTAAAGAAATATTTGCGGCAAACAGCACGCACCGCTGATTTCTCAGACGAGAAAATTGTGTTGGTAAGGTCAGCACAGTTTGGCCTTGGTCTTCACACAGACTGGGATGCGGTACATTGTTTTGTTTGGAGAATTCAGATAAGAGGAGCAGCCTGGGAAAAAAATGTTTCTGTGAGCTGGATTAGGTTTGCCTCGCTCATTACAGAGAATCCATTTCTCCCTGCTTGTCAACAGACTCTTGACCCCTCACATCTTCTGTTGCAGGTCCATCTCTTGAAGGACCAGCTGAGTGCGGAGGCCACGGCTCGGCTGGAGGCCCAGGCTCGCGTCCACCAGCTGCTCCTCCAGAACAAAGACCTGCTGCAGCACATCTCTCTGCTGGTTAAACAGATCCAGGAACTGGAGACCAAAATGTCTGGACCAAATTCCAGTGAGTGGACCTATAGACATGCATACTGTATAATACACTTTACATAAATAGAGATGTTCTGATGATATAAAAGTGCTCACACATCTACTGAATGTACAGGGCAAGAGTAGACAGGCTGCACCGGGCAAGTGTGTAAATTGTGACCTGCATCAGCCTCTGCTGGCAGTCAGTAGGAAATGGGATGTAGTTTGTAGTTCTTGATGTGTCATTTGAGGAAAAGACACATCATCTAAAGCAAGGTGTGTCAAGCATAAGGCCCGAGGGCAAAAGTCAGCCTGGCAGAGACTTCAGTCTGTCTGACTGGACAGCTTTGGAAAATGTGATGCTCCCTCAACTTGTTCTGTAACTTTAGGCAATTATTTCTCAGAGTTTAAGCCCAAACAGCCGTAGCAACAGATTTCTGTTTTACTAGAGCACCATTTCTTTGTCTGACCTACTCAACATTAACATGGGCTGTAAGTGTGTGAACATAATGTGCAGTCCCTTTGACATCTCTGATCTCGATGATAGGCTGCAAAAACACAGCACAAGGGAGCTTTTTGGTTTCAATTCGGTTTTGGCCCTTACACAAAATCTAACTTTAATTCTTTAACTATAATAAGGCAGACTCATCCTTCAGATGTGTCCATGAAAATAGTTCTTTGCATTATAGTATCTTATTAATGCATTAATTGCTGACGGTTCAGACAGCTGTGTTGTTCTTTGAGTCTTCGTTTTCATAAAGTTTCACTTATTATTTTTAACAGGCTTTTAGGTTTCTCACTGATAGAGAATAATCAGCGTGCACACACTGCAAACATATACTACAAAATAAGCATATTTAAGTTTCAATATAATTCTAAAATATAGAGACCTTAAAGTATTTAACAATAGTTATAAAACACAATATACATATAGAATGTAATAGGAAAAAAATGGTAAATGACCAGTTTTTCATTAAAACTGTCAAAGACTTTTACTCCCAGGAAGTAAAAGGAAGTAAAAGGTTCCTGCTTTTAGTCTGTTTCTGCTTTCTTTTAAAGACTTGATCTTTTAAAGAAATTAGCTGGAAGGGGTTTATATTTATCTGGCCATGCACAATTTTACTTTCACATTATTTCATGTATTTTTGTGGGCTATAGATCTAAATTATTTATTATATAGTTTTATATTATTTTTATATAGTATATTTTTTCCAGTAAGTAAAGGAAATGTTACGTTTTCAGGTCTTGGAAGTGGGAATTTTCTTATTCCCAGTTAGAATTTTGATCTGGAAGGTTCCTTCTGTTTTTTACTCAGAAAGTCGGAGCAGCCCCACCAATCCTGAGTTAACAGTCCAAGATGGTGGCGGTAAAACTGTAAACTGTGAGGCAGCAGTGCTAGCCACTGGTCCACTGTGATCAAAAGACAAACATAAAATTAACACAGTAGTAATCTATATGATAAATAATAATTGTAATACCTCCATAGTTAATTCATTTTTACCCCTCAGCTGTAAAAGGCTCATAGGATATTGTCATCGCCCCGCTGCCTGGATGGCAAGCGGCGCGTTAACTCAAGTTTGTGAATTCGATAACCCGAAAACGAGGCAACGTAGGATTTTCAAATTAACAGTATATGTTTATTTACTAAAGATCTTTTAATCTGTACTGCCACTGTTGTGTATGCACTCTTGTGACTCACAAAATAAGCTACATCCAGAGCACTGACCAGGCTCTATCCATGAACGTGCTGCTGTGGTGTTCTTAAGCACAAAAACCTGCATTATGTTGTATTGTTAGTGATGCATAAATCGCTCTACCTTTCCAAAAGCCGAAGCAAATCCTGTTTCTCCTCACTTTTCCAGCTATCCTACCAAAACGCACAAGCTTACTCCTGATTTCCAGCATCCAAGAGATAACTGGAACGTGGCATTAGTCGCTGTTAAAAACTGAAAGCAAATCAATTTTACACCCAGTGCAAGCAGAAGTGGGCCAGTTTAGTGTCAATGACATAGTCTAACACAAACAAACATGTTTCTGAATGTTTTGTCTTTTCTTCTCATATTTCACTGGAGGAAAGTGTCAAAGGTCCTTTGATCATGCTGACTAGGTGATTGGTCAAAACAAGTAATGTCCTTTGATGTGTCTCCTTTATATCTACATTTCGATACAAGGTTTAAAGTTGTAAATTGTTCTGTTTCAAGATAACATTATACCCCCAGGCAGAAAACTGGGTGCCAAATAATTCCTTTCATTTAGACATTCATCGGTCCCTTGCCTCTAACAACGTTCCTGCTGTAGAAAAAAAATGTACAACCAGGGCAAAGAGAAACTCTACCAAACAAATGATATGGGAAAAAGCTCAACTGAATGAGCTGTAAGTGAGATATCTCACAGAACAGAGCTGTTCGGTCACACCAAAGGTGCCGTGACAAACAAGCAAATGTACAATGACAGTGACGAGAAAAAGTGAAAAATAGGCATGACGGAGGCAGAAAAAAGGCATTAGTAATTCTACATCAGACTCTAGGTCAACACACATCACTGTCAGACATGCCGACGTCCAGCAACACACGGCGCACAAAAGCATTAAAAAGCAGACGTGTCCAGTATAAGATGTCCTTTCCATGTCTCCCCCCTCACTACCACACAATTTTAGTCATCCGTTTCATCTGCTGTTGAGACTGTGTGTGTGTGTGTGTGTGTTCGTGTTCCTGTCTAGCTATCTTTGTGAGGACCGAAATCTGCATTCTACTATACTTGTTAGAACCAACAGTCACTTGTGAGGACACACACACTGGTCCTCACAAGTTTGAAGGCCTTTTTGAGGCTCAAATTGTGGTTTTAGTGTCAGGGTTACAATTTGGTTATGGCTAGGTTTAGTTACCCTAGGGTTAGGGTTAGGCATTCATTTTTAATGGTTAGGGTTAATGGGAAACCATTATGTCAATGAAGGTCCTCACTAAGATAGATGAACGGGTTGTGTGTGTGTGTGTGTGTGTGTGTGTGCGTGCATGCGTGCGTGCGTGCGTGTTGGTGGATGTTTAATATTTTAATATTCACACACTCTTCTGTGGACTTACTCAAAAACGTAGCTGAGTTCAAATGAAAGAGATTTTTCTAAAGCGCTATACTAAAGCAATTGTATCGTCTTTTCACGCATCACACAGCAGAAGAACTTTCTCATAACATGCTCTGACATGTCAAACACACACGTAGCTAACATCCCAGTGGCTGAACTTCATCTGCAGGGTGTTGCACATGGATTCCACTTGATAGCCCACTGCTGGGCAGCGTAGGCACCCAGGTTTGTGACTCCGATAACTTAATACCAAAAGCATAACTACTGAAAATCGCAGATCTCCAGTTTGAATCCTAGTGACCTCGACCTCAAAAGGCAGAGGTCAAGTTTTCTTAAAATCTTGTGGATGTGAAACTGTGAATGTGAAGCATCTGAAATCTACTAAAAGGCTGAGGGTTAAAACTGGTGGCCGCCAATATTTTTATCACCTTAAGTCAGCTGAGTTCCTGTTTCACTCTGTGTTATTAAACATTTAAAGTTGTTGCTCTGAGTCTAGGTTATGGAGGTTATGTTTCTGGTTGCGGTTGCGTGCATGCGTGTCTGTCTGTAAAAATGACAGCTCGAAAAGTTTTGAATGAATTCTTATAAAACTTTCTAGGCGCCATTTTAATAATCCATTAACATTTGCTTTTTCATCCATCAAGGTCTTCAAGGTAAACATAACTTTAAGGTTATAGTAAGATACAGCACAGTGTAACAAAGCTTCATCTCGAACTAGTTTCTTGAACATGACAATGAGTTCACTGCACTCAAACAACCACCACATCTTAATCCAAAAGTGCACCTTTGGCATGCGATGGAACAGGAGATTTGCAGCATAGCTATAACATGATGCAATTCTCCAGCAACTATGTGATGCCATCAGGTGAATATCAAAATCTCTAAGAAATAATCCCAACATCTGGCTGAATCCATGAAAAATTAAGGAAGTTGTCAAAACAAAAAAGTGATCCTCTTCAGAGCCTTCTGGCTGGGCAAAGGAGCAGCAGTGGCAGACAGTTCCTCTCAGTGTGCTGCAGATCTGAGCAGTTCAGGAGGTCCTTTATTCCACTGTAATAAGACTTTTTAAAGTGTGTGTGTGACAAAAAAAATACATCCCCTAAAAAAACCCCAAAAAAACAACAACATATATGTAGCATAATCTAAAGCAGATTATACTGCAGAAGCAGTCTGAGAAGTTTTTGTAGATGTTTGATTGATGGAGTTGTTTAAACTCGAACACTGCAACTGCTGTGAACCCAAACAAGCTACTGCTACTGTCCTCTGCCAAGGAGTGAGTGAGTCATCCTTCATGTTTGTTCTGGGTTGGTATTGAAGACGTCTTTTTTTAATGCATCTCTTTCTCACTGTTCCAGCTCCAGGTCTGTGCTGTGTGCCCGTGAAGAACCCTGCTAAACCTGTTTCACCGAGCAGTCGTGATGATGATGAAATGCTTTGAAACATGTTGTTTTTTCTCTTCTGCTTATGCTGTACGAGCATGCACTGATTTATTGGTCACAGAGTGATTTATTTTGCTGGGAGTTGTAATCTTATATTCACCACAATTCACAGATATGTATGTCACATACATTTTATCTTCTGCCTGCAAAGGTGATGGCCGATTCATTTCAATCAAGGCTCATTTTTAAAAGTGGTTGAAAACATTTTATGTATCTCTGTTCTTCACTTTCCACTTTTTGCTTCACCTGAAATCTCCTTGCTTTATCTCCTCCATCCAGTGGGTTCCCAGGACAGTTTGTTGGAGATCACCTTCCGGTCTACAGTACCTCCGGTGATATGTGACCCCACCACACCTAAGCCTGAGCTGTCAGCCCTCAACCTGCACACATTTGGCAACAGCGACGGGACCAGCAATGCCTTCTCATCATCCAACGGGACTCTGGGAAGCCCACTAGGTAGGGACCAATGTCTACTCAAACTGGAGTGTTTCCGTTTCCTCCCGGGACCCCCGGGGCCTCCACCTCCTCGACTCCCCTCGCCTCCTCATCCGCTCAAGATTAACAGGCCAGAGATCAAAAGTCCAGAAGCGTCAGAGGGTCCAGTAAAGTCTTTGTCCTGCGACGTCAAATCTCTGGGCTGCCTGGAATTCGCAAGGTTTCGCGAGTCGGGTATTGCCTCGGAGTACGAGTCAAACACGGACGACAGTGATGACAGGGAGGATGAGGATGAGGATGAGGGGGAGGACGAGGACGAGGAAGAGGAAGACATGGAGATTTTTGGATGGGGAACAGATCAGGAGACAGTGAGGCTACTTAATGTTCTGAACAGACAGGGAACTCCTGACTGCCTGGGAGATGAAATAGCGGTGTAACACTTTAACCTGCCCCACCCCCCCATCCGGAGAATCCTATGGTGGCTTGTTTTGTTCACTTACTTAAAACTGCTGTGTGTACACAACTACATAATCAAGGCTAACATGAATTTACCAATCACATTTTTTTTAACCTGATGTTGTTGGCAGATTAAAGCTATAGGTTGTCCTCTAAGGTACATTCAGCTTGAACTTGAAGTGAATTTAAGATAACTATGATGTCAGCTGTTTTTAGACGGACATAAGGCTTCTATGGGAAAACATAACCTTGTACTGCATTCGAAGTCAGTACATTAAGTCACACTGGGGAAAACACTGCTGCCACGGTCTTTTGCCTCTGAAATGGTTGGCTTTAAGACGAGAGTAGGGCCTGCGATCACTCGTAGCGACTTGCCATTCTCAAAGCAACTTTTGGGTATCAAAACTGTAACAACACTGAGTAAGTCTGCTTTCAGTCTGGGAGATCAAAATGAGGTTAATTTGACCATTATGTGCAGTAATGGTGATAATGATGCTGCAGCAGTGTGAAAAGTTGCAAATCTGTTGTCCTCTACATAGAAATTCACGGCTTCGAGTCCGACCCGCTGCACTTTGCCGCACATCTTCCTCTTCCTCTCTCTCCCTCCGCTTTCCTGTCACTCTTCACTGCTCTGTCCAATAAAGCAGAAAAAAGGCCAGAAATAAAATATTAATGAAATTCACACTAACTACTTGAATTCAACTCATAAATTGAATATATCTGTGCAGTCAGAGTTGAACTGATGGGATGTCTTCCATCGGGACATGTGCTATTCCGATGGGATTAACAGTGGTTGCCCAGATGTAGAGGGCAGATAACTGATGGCTCTAAAACTGGACAACTCACAAGAAAACAGTCTAAATCAATTAATAAGGCCAGAGCATCAAATGTAAAAAGAAACCTAATTAAAATAGTGTCCCTTTAAAAAAAGGACACATGTGGGCACAAACAAATTAATAGCAGAATGATAAATCAAAAATCATCGACAGCATGACATCAGAGAGGAGACCAAACAAGAACATGTCAAACATTATAAATTTTAGGTTTGTCAAACTTATCATCCTCATACAGGAGGCAAAAAAACAAGTTCACACAGGGTAACAGGACATTTTGTTAGCTAGAGGTTATCACAAATCAGCTGTAAGCAAATAAAGTTTGATTATAGATAATTTGCTTCTAGTTCAGGCTGAATTCGCCTTAAGAATAATAATCTGAGTTGGTCACGTACCCTTGAAAAACACGAGTTTGAGCCTAATCTGTATGCACACTCATGCATATAGGGATGGGTATTGATAAGATTTTCACGATTCCGATTCCACTTTCGATTCTGTTTAACGATTCGATTCTTTATCGATTCTCTTATCGATTATTTTTAAAAAAGGAGAACACTAAGGTCAATTAGCTTAGAACTTTGTTTTATATCTTCTCTTTGAACAAGATAGAAATTTAGGAGTAACATGGCCTTACAAACCCAACAGTGAGATCTTAAGAGATTCACAGCCTATGGCTCTTTAATGGGGTGTAACAGGGTCCCCAGGAAAAAAAATTGTAAATGTAAAATAATAAAATAAATATTCTTCTGCAGCAATAACAAAGTATAACATAAATTATTCTGTAGCAATTACACAAGAATATCCGGTAATGTCCCTGCCTACAATTAAACACGTTCACATTCACTTCTCAGGAAAATCGGGGGCATCTGCTGTGGCAAATGGGTGCAAGCCTTTGACCACAAACTTAGTCTCTGCTCGGTGACATTCGTCTATCCTGGACTAAAAGGAGACGCTAACGGCAGACTGCATCGAGAACTGCCAGCGAGCGCCAGCCAGACTCCCTCTGTCTCATCATGGTCACCTAAATGCACAGTAATGGCAGGTTTTGTAATAAGGCAGATCGCGCTAACATAATATGCACTGTTAGTTGATTATTTACCTGCCGCATTAATGGGAGAGGACGTGCAAATGTTACCGCTGCTGCTGGGTTGAGATTCACGAGACCGGAGCGGAATTAAAAACACGACATTCATTTAAGGTCATCGCGTGTTTTGTGAGCAAATGCTTTTGCATATTCGTAGTGTTTCCTCCCTTAAATGAAATATCTACTTTGCAAGTATTGCAAGTTGCCCTGTTGTCATCCGTTCTCGTAAAGTATAACCAAACTTTTTAGCGTTTGAGTCGCTTAGGCGCCGTGTTTCCTGCCAGGTAAATGACGCTCCGCAGCGTGGTGACGTCATTTGGGGCGACTGGAATCGATAAGGGAATCGTTTGTAAAAATGGCAAACAATTCCAAGGAATTGAAACAGTGGGAACCGGTTCTCAACAAGAACCGGGTTTTGATACCCATCCCTACATGCATATACTCTTATTTCTCTGAATCTGTTGCTCCTGTTTGCTTCCTTTTGTTTCCTGTTTTTTCATGACACACAGGCGTCCATCTGTCAGACACACTCATCAGATTCAGACTCATAAGTTTTCCCCTTTGGGTAAATTGAAGTTGTGATTCTGCGTGTACGCTGATGGTGTCATGGGGCTGTCAGGGTGTAACAGGAAATCAATCACTTAGCAAATGGAAGTTGTTTGAAAATGTACATATACAATATGTCCTTTAGGTTAGTTCAGGGGCAAGTGCTCACTCTGTCAACACGGACGGAGTAGCGATCATTCACGCTGACAGGAACAAGACAGAAGTGTTCGGGACTAAAGAGACCTGAGACTGACACGCTCTCGTCACAGCTGGAGTGAAAAGCGACTCTTCCTGCGATGAAGCACGAACAGTTGGGTCTAACTTTTGGAGGGACTTTGTTACTTTGGAAAGGGAAAGTCCTTTCTTCCTCTGTTCATAATTAATCAAAGACTATTTTTAGACAGAAATCTCTATCTACCTGTACAAACTTTGTTTTCTACACAGAAACTGTTGGAACTGCTCCATCCTTGACCCTCTTTTTTGTCTCTCACTGTTTGTCAACTTGGTAGTCAGAGCATGTTTGCACTCTTTTCAGCTGTCCACGTGCATATCTCCCCACTTTTTAATTTATGTAAAGCTGGGATTAGTTGGACCTCGAGGAACGCTGTTTGTTTCTTTTATTCATCCGGTAAACAAAAACTCTTCCCACGTGCCAGAACAGCGGCTCGCGGATGACAGCCAAGAGCGGTCCTGTTTGTTTTAACCCAGCTCTGTGTACCGGCCTCCAGGCACGAGTCAATATTAAAGCATTCGTTTTGTTTCATGGGGAAAGCTACAGAGTTTTCATTTTTGTGTACCGTAGCCATAGTTTAACAGGACAGCCCTTTGCTCAGATCAGCGCAGACAGTCGTACTTGGCAAAGGTAGACCCTGCAGAGATTTGAAGAGGAAGTGAGCCAAATCTCTAAGTGCTCAATATCTTTTTGCAAAGAGCTTTAGTCAGATTGGATTAAACCAGTAAACTGCCAGCCACTTGCCATCTCATTGTGTTTGTATTAAAAGATAACAAAGATCCTATCTGCTGTTTGTCTAAAGTTTGTTTGGATATTCCTGCCAAAGTGGTCGCACATGAGAACTAACTAGTGTTGCCAGTAAAGAATATGCAGGCCAGCTACAATTAGTTAACAGCATAGGTTTTCTCTGGCTTGACTTAAAATTGATCCAAAAGATCTAAATTACATTTCTAGACATATAGAACCGTTCTTAATTTATGCGCTGAGACAATTATGGAAGATGAAAGCAAAAGACACTAATACTGAAATAAGCAAATGGAGCTAATAGTTATACAGTCAGCACAAGAGCATACTGGCAAGCAGTCTAATCTGTTATCACAAAGACGAAGCACTTGATAGGCGAATGAGTAAATAATGTAGATCTGGTCATCCTTCAGTCAGAAACGCAATGTGAGGAGAGTAAGAGACTAAATAAGTACCGACCAAGGTGAAACAGAGGGACACCACATAAATCAATAAGTATCTATAATATAACTGTTGATTTTTTGATAGCCTACCTTTACCGGTTTGTTCAGTGTGGAAAGGAGATGTGCCAGCCAGCTACTAGGTTATAATTCACAGAAATGCCCGTGCCTTCTGCAATTTCCAGACATCTCAATCAGCTCTATACTGCTGTATAAATCGGTGGATCTTGATAGACAAGTTCCAGTTTAGGCATAAGGTTTATACCCGGTTACAGGGAAAAGCAGGTTTAAACCTAGATGGTCCCGAAACAACAGCAAGTTATACCTTAGGACCAGAGTTGTAGACAAGTATCTTAGTCCCATCTGTCGTCGACTTGACAGATCCAAACAGACTGAAAACACAGCAGAAAAATAACGTGCTATTAGTTGTTAAGCAGCAATGGTTTTAAAAAAGAGAATCAATAATTCTTCACCTTGGGTAGATTTTGAAATATGCTCCTCAACAGCAATCATGCATGTTAAAAAAGAAAGGGTACTTGATGGGAATTGTAGCAGCAAAACAACCATGTTTGATGGAAGCAAAGACCTGCGTCTACTGTTGAACAGAAGAACTACAGTTCGGGCAAGTTGCACACTTGGATTTCCATATTGATATTTTCCATTCACACAGAAAGAAGCATTTCCAATATTCCAGCTCTAAGAATTCCCAACAGTGTACTCTTAAACTTCTTTGAAGTGCTTGCTTTTCTTTTGACTGTTGGAGCAGTCGGCTAAGGCGTCAGATCAAACCAGCAACACTGTGGTGTATGTCCTCTGATTGAAACCTTATCCTTCACATTGTCTTTTTTATCCCTCTTTCCTTGTGTTGTGTCTCTCTTTTCCCCTGCTTTCATTTGTACGTGTTAATTTAAATAGTTTAAATCTTCACGAGTGGTTGAGCGCATGGCACAGGGGTGCAGATACCTTCAGCGATCAGTCCCTCATTGAATTCCCGGCTGTCTAGACATTTGCTGCTGCTAATGTCTCCTAGTCTCTTTCACTATATCTCTACTCCCTCTCCCCACTGTCGCTATGTAATTAAAGCAGAAATGCCCAGAAAAACCCCACACACGTTTAAGTCACATTTCAGCTTTTGATGCAATCACAGTCAGATAATGCAGTCATTTAAATATAATTAGAGGGCGCTTGATATCGACCAAAGACAAATTCAGACCTGTTGCAATAAATCATCAGTTAAAGCTCTGCACTGATATTATGGTGATTTAAAAAGATGACCCTACCTCATGACTCAGGTATTCATTTTAATCAAAGAATGTGTCTGGTCATCAAGACCGAAATTACCTCGGTGTAAGGCTCATTCACATTCTTTAGCTTATGCAGAGGAAGATTATGTGAAAGCCTTAGACAAGATATTCCAGGAGGCCAAGCATTATGTGACTTGAATTACACAAAACTAGCTTTTTTTTGGCAACTTTATCTGTTTGCACTACTTCTCAAATTCTTTTTGTTGATTATATAAAAAGTTGTGTTTTTTCTTCTGATTATATATAAAAACACTAAGGGCAAGATCATTAGGTTGTGAAAATAACTTGAGTTTAGCATCTTGATCTGCCCAGTCAATTTGTCATATAATTTCACTAATGTGTGACCAGGTAAACAAATTATAAACTACTTTAAACACAGCTTCCAGTCTGTAAATCTAACCATCCTCCCATACCCTCAGTTAGTGAACGGGTGCATCGGCGCTGTAGGCAAGTGGTGTGAAATAAAAGCAAAGCTAAATTCAAAGGACTGATCAGAAGACAAGGGCAAAAAAGATCCTCAAATCAAAATATTTTCTATTTTTTTTTCAGTAGTCAGGGGTTGTAAATTAAATACTTTGAATTTTGGATTTGATGTTAAAATAAAACACACTGGTAGAACCTTGTCATTTTTATTTTATAAAATTGAAAAAATAAATTCCCTTTACCCTATCAGAGCCGCGAGTAGGCTACAGTCTATCCCAGCTACCATAGGCAAGTGTACACCCTGGACAGATCACCAATCTGAGGGCTAACATAGAGAAAACCAACTAACCAAACCCAACTAACTGCATATCTTGGACTGTGGGACGAAGCTGTAGTACCCAGAGAGAACCCTCAGAAACACCGGGAGAATATCAGACATAAAAAGGCTGGTCAGATGGTGGAGTCAAACACCATACCGCCCTAAAAAACAAATTTATTGATTAAATTAGATAAAACTGCTTTGTTACCTTTCCTTATCCAGTTATGAAAAAGTTTAAATTTCCACAGGACTCTGCAGGACTATGTAAAAATTAAATACACCTCATCATCATTCAGTAGGTTGTAGAACTTGACTTGAAATTTATCGTTCTCTGTGTCTTTATCGGTCTGCCACACTGTTTTGGAAGAATTTTTGCCCACTCTCCTTTACAACATTAGTTTAGTTGACATTTGTGGTCATTCATTTATGCACAGCTCTGTTAAGGTCCTGCCACAGCATTTCAGTTGGGTTGAGGTCCAGGCATTGACTGGGCAATTGCAACACCTTGATTCTATTCATTTTCAGTCAGTCTATTGTAAACTGGGAGTCACTGTCCTTTTACATGACCCAACTTTTCCAAGCTTCAGCTGTTGGACAGATGGCCTCACATTTGACTCTAGAATACTTTGGTATACAGAGGAGGTCATGGTGGACTCAATGACTGTAAGGTGCCCAGGTCCTGTGACTCCAAAATAAGCCCAAATCGTCACCTCTCCACTACCTTGCTTGACAGTTGGCATGATGTGTTTGTGCTTATATCCTATGTTTGGTTTTTACCAAATCTGCAACTGCACATAACAGATAAACATCTCCACTTTGGTATCGTCTTTCCAAAGGACATTGTTCCATAACTTTTTTGGTTGTTCAGATGCAGCTTTGCAAACCAAAGCCACGCTGTCATTTTTCTGTTTTGTTTTGCTTTTACAGAGAAGAGGCTTTCTCCTGGCAACTCTTCCAAATCAGCCATGCTTTGACATTTTCTAATTTCTAATAACATTTAGCATACTAATTGAGGCCTGTGGAGTCTGACATGTAGCTCTTGGAGTTACGCAGTTTCTCTTGTTTCTCTAAGGATTGCTCAGTCTGACCTTAGGTTGAATTACTGGGATGTGGCAATATGTTAACATGCAAAGTCCAGATCAGCAAATGACCAAAATTGCCTTTTTTTTTCCAAATGAAAGAAGTAAGTATGAACATATTTGTTATCACAGATCTGCACAGAGTGCTGTAAAAAGCGTTTTCACTTGAGTGTATGTTCGTACATTTACATTTTAGTAAACCCTTTTCGTGGTTTAACAAAACAAGTTACCCCAAAGTCAAATATTCTATCAAATTTTAAATATGCTGGCCAGTAGTGCTGTTTGTTGTTAAAATTATTTTGATATGAAGAGTGTACCTAAATGTGATTTGGGGATGAACTATCCCTTTACCAGTGTTGCACAGTGCATTTTAGACTCATGGTTTAGCCATTTGCATGTCTTAAGTTGCATGTCTTTATTCCTAACCTCGCTATTCTGCTCAGGCTTTGGCTGAATAGTCTTTTCTACTTCTATCTGATTTCATCTATATTTCTCTCACACACTTGACCTTAACTTTATTCCCCTGATCCCCACTTTTGCTCCGACCTCTCCAAAATGTCAGACATGCTGTAATTCTAAACAGTCTCTTGTTGTTGTTTTCTATATTAGTGATACATGTTGTGTGTTTGGAGGAATAAAGTACAGCCCACAGCCTTTAACCTTGACAAAGAGGTTAGTAATTACTGCTAAAGTACGTGTGGAGGACAAAGCGTTATTATGAGGGTCTGCGTTTCATGAAATCTTTATTAATATAACCATCTGTTCTGTGGATTTATAGGGAGATCACATTCGGAGGCAAAGCAGACAGGATGGGTGTGTGCAGGTTCAGTTTAGTGTGAAACTCATTCCTACTTTGTAACTAGTTATTGATTGAGGCTGTAATGAATTTACAGGACAGCTAAATTCTGGAAAGAAAGAAGTGTCTGTTTCTGGTTGCTTGTCTGCAAGTAGTGTTGGACTGAAGACATCTAGAATTGATAGGCCTTTATTTGCATCCAAGGGTAATAGCAAGCACCAGTCCTCACCAGTGAAGAGTAAAAATGTAAATCTGTCCCAAACTCCTTTAAAAGTAGAAAATGTTTGACCTTGAGAGGTTGAGATACAATACTGTTGTAATATAAGAGGTTCGCCTCCACACTCAGTCGCCAGTAGATTGTGTTGAGAAGGTTTAACTCTCGTATCTGCAGATGCTTCAAGTCGGGTCCGGTCTTAAATCTTTATCTTTGTTGCAGCTTGTCTCTGTCACGCGTACTCTGTGATTTCCTCCCTCTTCTCAGCACTGATAAAATGTCTGGCTGGGATTTTTGCTGCGATTCAGAGGCCACGTTGCCAACCCGTCTGACCAAGCACAGCAGGGTTTGGTGACTTGTATCGATTTCCCCGTCACAAGCGTGTGTTTTTTGAAACCGGGGTTAACTACTGGGATAGAAAGGGAGCGAATCAATACACAGTACACAACTCACACTGTCACCAGCAGGGACACGCTCAAAGGCAACACACACAAAGCAAATGCGTAGCAGGTTCAGAGCTAGCCAACCAAGGCATGGCACACACCTACAAGCAGTGGAACTCAAAACTGCCTCGCCTTGGTTGGCCGTGGCATGCACTGTGCAGTCTTCAAGGGGTACAGCAGAGACTGTTTTCATTACTTTGCTACTGTGCTTCAGCAAATTGGTTTTGAACTTACAACAAGGTTAAAATACAGACTTTAATACTGTTTGTTCATGTCCAAGTTGGATGGCCGGTGTTGGAGCATAAAAAGGTGTCAGAACTTTAAAAATGGCTACTCGGTTACTTTCATCTTCTTTTTGTCCAACAGCAAGATGACCTGAAATGTATTTATATATAACAAGCAGAGCAGCACACTCGATAACCCGGATACCTGCTACGCAGCTTTGCTCCTCTGACATAAAAACTCAACCAACAACTGTAACTGTAGCAAACATAGAACAAATCAGATGAAAGAATGTGGATGCTATGATCTCTGCTGTCTATAATTTCCCATGGCAAACCCAGGATGTTTCTGAGATGAAACAAGTGCTCAATATAGTAGACGCATACAGGAGAAGTAAATGTCTTAGACAAACCAACCAAGCAGTGCTCTAGGGAAATGTTGCCCAAAGCTCTTGACTGACGGGAAGCCAAATAAACAAAAAAAAAAAAACTGCTGCTAATCTGCACAAGCATATCAAGAGTTTAAAGAGAGCATTTCTCTTGTTGAGGTCAGAGGCCAGAAGAGAATGGCCAGACTGTTTCAAGTAAATAGGAAAGCAACAGTAACTCCAATAGCTACTCATTAAAATAAAGGTATGCACAAGAGCGTCTCTCAGTATGATGAACCTTGACCCAGAACTCCTCACAGGCTCGTCAAAATTTGAAATTGATAGATTAAAAAAATGTTCCCTGTTTTTATAGTAGGGTCAGAATTTTGCTTAAACAACATCCTGTCTTGTATCAGTGGTTCAGGTTGGTCATGATGGTGTTATTTTATGGGGGATTGTACCAATTTAGCTTTGTTTCTATGCTGCAACTTTCCTAAGTGTTGTTGCTGACCATGTCCATCCCTTCATGACCAGCAAAGGGAAGATGGTCTCAAAGCTTCATATCATTTCAAATTGGTTTCTTGAACATGACAATAAGTTCACTGTACTCAAATGGCCTCCACAGTCACCAGATCTCAATAGAGAGTCTTTGGGATGTGCTGGAAAAGGATATTTAGATGTGCAGCTGACAAATCTGCAACTGTGTGATGCACTCATGTCATTATGGACCAGAATTTCTCACATTTGTTTCCAATCTGTACCACAAAGAATTAATGTAGTTCTGAAGGCAAAAGGGGGTCCCACCTGATACTAGAAAGGTGTACCTGTTAGGGTATCTGGTGAGTGTAGGTGTAATGTTTTCTGATTATTTTCAGCTATTTATTTTTGCTCTTTGACTCTACTACTGCAGCTTGTCATGAGTTACAGTTCAAAATAAACCGTTTAACTCTGCAGCCCCTGAGTTCATCTTCTGTTTAAAACAAGTTGTTTAGCTCATTTTACTCTTCCTTTAAGCCTACTTTTTGATTGGCTCCTCCTCGCATGCAGAAGGTTTACACAGCCTGTGTCTTATGGTCATATTTTACATGGCTTCTCTTGTTGAAATCTCATGTAGCCAAGAGTAGAAAACACTGTGTGAGGCAGAGCTTTGAGACCAGTTTAAGTATTTGCCTCACAGTGATTGCGCAGATACTGATTTCATAATTTGAAACATTGACCATGTTTAATATGAGAGTTCATTATTGTAACACTAGGGCTGCCACAAACGATTATTTTGATAGTTGACTAGTCACCGATTATTTTTGCGATTAGTCCACTAATCAGATCATGCATCCATTGGACGAAAACGTACAACTTCTTGCACCAGCATGCGTCTGCTCTTATATAACTATCATTAGCTTACAGCTTTAAGTGTTTAATGTATGTGCTAACTAAAAATAAAGACAAGATGATAGTTTATTAAATTTTAATGAAATTTCCAGGTTGTTTCAGTGAAGTTTAATAAACTTCTTGCTATCTAAAATATAACGGGACACCGGAGTATATTCTCGAGCATCTCACACATCTGATAATCAGTTGTCTGCTTCACATTTATTCAGCTGTGTAAAAACTATAACTTTAATCTCAGCCAAACCGATTTACTCAGGAACAAATAAAATACTAAAAAAAAGCCAAACAATAACATTTTTAAGTTATCTAAGTGACTTCTATATGTTTAACCTGAGTAGCGAAAGACGGCAGTGGGTTTGAAAATGATTTGCCGGGAGTCCGGTGTTCTCACGGCTCTAGTGAGCCTTGCCCCCGGCGAGCTATTGAGCTAGTGGGTAACAGACGTCTCCGAAAACGTCGGAGCGCTTTTAAACATATGTGGTGTCTTGATAAACTGAGCAGATATTTGAAGTTTACACAGTTACATTCTCACCTGAAAATATGTTAAACGTTTATTTTGTGACCCAGAAAGAATAATAAGAGTAATATTAAAACTAACTAGCTGCCGCCATTGTTGGAAACTGAGCTTGGCTGAGCTATGAATTCTGGGACACAGCTTCTTCTTCTTCTTCGGGTTTAGCAGCAGCTGGCATCCTTGTACATTCAGTGCTGCCAATGTGAAAATAAAACACATAAACAATAATAACATTTAGTACATGAGAAAAACACTGGATATGATGAAAGTCACTTCCACAAAAGGACACACATTGATTCTGTTCATGTTTATTGTGCCCCGGCTCTTTGTGTATGAGCCACATATTCGCAAAGAACTGTGTGTGCCAAGTGCCGTGTGCTTGTTAGGAACTGGCTGAGGTCGTTTTCTTTAATGTGAAAGTAGTGCTGACAGAGACACGAGGAGTTAGTAGGTCGCATATAAACAAACAGTCACGGCAGCTCCTCACAGTGCTGAAATTAATGACTGTGTTCGCCAGAAGAGCAGAGGGAATAAAGGATATCCAAAGCTGAGCAATTAATCCTCTGACTTCGACATTAATGATTGGAGCCAAGTAGGAGTTCACCAGAAAAGATTCCCACTAACTAAACTTTGCAGACCAAACTGCATCAACCAAAGAGATGGAGTTCATTAGTGTATGTCTGTGGGTACATTAGCGTCTTGAAGTTTTATGCTTTCTTAACATTTTGTGTCCATTGAGCTTTGGTTCCCCATTGGTATCATGTATTCACAGTCTCTGACAGTGGTCTCCCACTGGGTCAGTGGATTTGAACCAGACGCCTACCACTCACTATCCAACGTTTTCAGCTTCCTCGAGGAGGCATTTTTCTTGCTTCTCTCTCAGCATTTACACACGTCTGCATATCCATTTGAAGGCAGTAGAGACCTCAGCAAAAACCATGCTCATGTTCTGACTCGATTCCTGCTGTGCATTGACATCTGGATGTCTTTGATGTTCCCACGGTGCAGAGCTAAAGGCCATGCTAAGCAGCAGCCTGGCCTGGTACATAATCTGGAACATGTGCAGCTCCAGATGTAAAGAAATAAAAAGAGCAAACTTATCGCAGCACAGCTGAAGGCCCGTCTCATCCGCATCTGCCTGTCAGCCCGTCTGTCTTGTCCCATTTCTTCCCTTCTTCTAAAGCTTCCTTTGTGTCTTTTCACTTATGCTCTGACAAAAGCGAGCTGACAAATGTAGTGCGTACACATGCTGAATTTAAAGTGGAGGTGGAAGATGGAATCAGCCTCAAAGAGAACAACTCCCACTGAGCCAGGTGGGGGCTGAAAGGAAAGACGAGAGATAACTTTGATCATTTTTAGCTCTCAGTTAGATACATCTCAACTTTATTAGTGTTTGATGTGTCATAGTAGGACTGGAAGTATGACATATTTAGATACATCGTATCCCTCACCATGTCTCTTTAAGAACCAACTCAGATTGCCAAATAATGTTGAACACACAAGAAGCACAGTTTGTTTCAAACCCCCCATGCCTTTGAATAACTGCCTCATTACTGCATAGTGGCTCAGTGGACACACATTCTTATCTGTACACTTTGTACTGTTGTTCTGCTGCCTTTCTGGGCTGGGTCATTGATTCCAGTGGAATACCTGGGGATACCTGAAGCTACTTTTTGCCAAGTCACGAGCTGGTCACCGCAGTGGGTGGCTATGCATGTTTGATTTGGCATTTTTGCGCTGGATCCTGTCCCTGATGCAACCTCCAAGGGAATTTACAACAGTTCTTAATAGAATGGACCAAAAACACACAAACCTAAACTAAGAGAATTAGATAAAGTCAGAGAGTAACCGAATACCCGGAACCACAGCCCCATTATTTTCTTGCTGCCTCGTTTCCCCCTTGCTGCTTCTTTCAAGGCGACACTCATATTTTGGTGACTCAGACACTCTCACCGGGAGCTGTGGGGTCAGACAGACTGTGATGTGGCAAATGACTGAATGAATTATTGATCTGATGACTTTGATCTGGAGGTGACTGAAGGCACACAGACATGTCTGGCTACAACCAAGCAGTCTTGTAGTCTACCCTCTGTTTGTAGGTCTCCTATTTCTCTGGCTTATTTTCCACCACAGTGGACGTCTCGGTACATCAATTTTAGCAGCACAGTTACCCTAAACTGCTGATTATTATAAGGCCAGTGGGAGAGTTTGAGAAATCTTTCACATGATACATTGTTGCAGGTCACCTTTATTTCAAGAGACATCTAGTGTTATATGTCTCCATCTAGTAGACGTATGACCATTCCTGTCTGGGTATGCACAGTCTCATCTTCTCAAAAAGGACTAATTGGTGTGAACTCTGTCTTAATCGTGGCAGGTTTACAGAAGGTCCATGAAATACATTCAGGTGATTGTGCTTTTTGATTTGTCTTTTTTATCAGCACGTTACCTAGAGTACAGTGCGTTAACGAGCTAACCACGCTAACGCCGTGCAGCCCCACACACGGGTCGATCAGCGCCAACTCCCTAGCGGAGATTTGCCACATTAATGCAGTTATGGCGTTAACGTCATTTTAACGAGATTAACGCGGACAGCACTAGTCTTTTTCTTGTTCCAGCAATTTGAACCTGTCTTAACTTAACTACATTGAATATCCAGATGAGGTTTTCTGGGCTTTTTTGTTCTTTCTTTCTCAAAACAATTATTTTCCATAAACCAAATTCGAGCATCAGTGTGATGGGATATGAGGACACAGCACTGAACACAAGTGGCACATCAATTGGATGTTTCCCTCTAACAGTTTAGCCTTGTGGGAAAAAAAAATCATCCACCGCTCCTGAGACTCCGGTGTTGCTGAGTCAGATAAAAGAAGGTTGCTTATGATCCAGTACTGATGACTCATCATCTGAATCATTTCATTTCATCATTTCTTTGTAAAACCACCAGTCATTTTGATTTTTCACCAATCCGGTCAAAGTGTCTAGATACACTGGAACAAAATTAGATTTAAAATGTCTTTCACCATAATGAAAGTGTCTCATAAGCAGAATGTCAACATGCAAACAAGTACTAAAGGTTTAGCAGCATGGGTGTGTGTTAGTCAAACAGGCTGAGCCTGAAGGTGTGCCACAGTAATTGCTTTATTGAGCAGTCAGGTCAGGTCGACTCACTCCATTCAGCATTTCTAACCTGTTTACAAAAACATAATCAGTATTGGATTCGGTGGAGATTATGTGGGATTAGTCATTGCGTGGTCTAATTTAAATAGCAGAGATCCATTAGTTTTAGTTTTAATGGAGAATTTTGGCTTTGCAAAGTCAGGAGGCTTGTTTCATTTGTATTAGTTTCACTCAATAGTTCTGGCGCCTTGTAGCCTAAATGCAGTTTCTGCCAGTAAAACAATTGCAAAGGAAAGAACAGAGTAGAGTTGTGCACAAAGTTTACCTGAGGGAGAGGATGAAATGGAAGAAGATGGAGAGGATGGGAAGAAAGAGAAGGCAGGTAATTGTTTTTTAATAAGATGGGGTTTTTTTGTCCCCTGAGACTGAGGGTCCAAGTCTCGCACCAAGACAGATGTCGACTGATGTTTAGAGGGATGAAGTTTAAAGTTTAAAGGCTATCTATGATCACGTGTGTCCAGTTTAAGAAGAAGAAGGGGAGAACAGGTCGGGTATGGCACTAGAGGAGGACGGGGCAGCTTTGTAATAATCTGCAGAGTTCAGATTTTACTGCTGAGCTGTTAGTTCCTTCTGATGCACTGCTGAGTCCAGCAGGAAAAGCATATTTCACTAATTAAGTTAGATAAAACTGAAATGATATCCTGGGGGGGAAATTAGGCTGGAGATAAGATGCAGACAAAAATGTGTGAAGATAATTCTACTAATTAAAACAACTGAACAACCAGGCAGGAGATAAATGTGTCAAAATTTGTCATAATTTGAAGTTTATCAAATCTATTAAGATTGTGTTATTTGTTAAGTTCTTTCAATTAAAAGCTGATTGATTTAGCATTTTCTTCTAAACACTGCAGATGGAGAAAAAGTGCACACTAATGCAGGACTATTTCTTAATGCAGAATGGGATATTCCTCCTACTGTTGACCTCCTGTGGCTAATTAAATGACTGTTGTGATGCACCACGTTTGGACTTGCAGCCTGTAGGCTGTTCCAATGAAGACAGCTGTGTGGTGTGTTGGTTGTTAGCCCAAAGCTCACGTCATGTTAACAGTGATGATTGTAGACATGATGTTTGGGTCACTTTAGGACAGAATTAAATGTTTGCTTTTTTTGTGAGTTCTTTGGACCTTGCACCCCTAATATAAATAAATATGTATATATATATATATATATATATATATATATATCAGTGTCAGTGTTTTTCACTTCATCTGTCTGTGGTCGATGTAGCTTTAGTGCTGAAAACTGCAAGACAAAAAAGCCTTGAAGGAGTGGTCCCCAATTTAAAATCGGGCGCATTTATATTATTTAAAGGTACAATAGCAGACTTTTTGATCTCATGAGAAAACAGCAAAATAACACTGTTGTATAAGAATATTTACAATGGAAGTGAAAAAGTAGAAAAAGACTCAAAGCAGCCTGAGAGCAGTCAGTGAGAGTTCAGTCTGAACAATCAGAAACTTCTTCCATTAATCCTCTCCTGCATTTGCCCCCTCATCATCAAAAGCAGACTTTTACCAGAGCCCCCTCGCTTTAATCATTCATGTTAAACTGACACCTAGTCATAAATTGATGAGCGCCTCTACCTTTTTCCGTTTCCTTAGCAGATTTTTTTCCCCCTTGCTTTAAATTTGCATATGTGATTGGCCTCTCTTGTACTAATACTTTTCTCATATGTTAATGTAGCCAAGCGAGAGCTCTAATTTAATACATCAGCGATAATGACCCTGTCTGGCCTGAAGATTAGTATGTTTAGTGTTCAAGTGAGAGTGTTTCAGTTCACACATCCTTTCTGCCCTGCACGCATCTCTTTGCATATTCACAGCAGCTCACTGGGATGCAGCTTTGTCTGCTTCTCTCATCTCTCACTGAGCACTACTGATTTTTCAATCACAATTCCAAAAAAGGTTGACTTGCTAGTCTCTTATGTTTTATTCACAGTAGAACAAAGAAAACATATCAAATGTTTAAACTGAGAAAATTAAGATGTCTTCAAAACGTGGGGCTAGAAGCAGCAAAGAGCTGGAAAAGCAGTATTACAAAGAAAGAGCTGAAAGAACATTTTGTAAATAGTTAGTAGTATTATTCCAGATATTTTAGAATAATGGTCCTCAACATAATATTGTTCATAAGATTTTGGTCTCATTATCTAGAGTACAAAATTCCATTAAAAGATTCTGAGAATCTGGAGAAATGGCTGTGTGCAAGGGACAAGGCTGAAAATCAGTATTGGATGCCTCTGATGTTTAAGCTTTCAGGAAACAGTGAACAAAAACAGAGCTCATTCTGTCATATGTCATTACACGGGCTCAGTAACACTTCTAGAAATCACTGTCTGTAGTCCTGTTTGTTTAGAAACAAGCCCCCAAGGCACTTTATCATTCTCTTGGCTTCCTGTACCACTTGGGCTCCGGAATAACAGTAAAGTTGACCCAGCTTGGACACAGTATAAATAATGTTTATCCTTTTTCACCGTGCCAGTTCACCATGCCATCCACAGATTTGCGCGATGGATTAAAGATCTATCATGCAAAGAAGAAGCCGACCGTAAAGGATACTGTGGGCCGACACATGTCGGGGTGTGAAATATACAAGAGCGTGTCTTTCCAACAGAGCCTGGAATGTTAGTGTCAGTGCAATGGGCAACAAGCAGATTTCTTCATATTTGGACAGGCCTTTACTCTTGTTGGAAATAAGTTAAAATGTTTTCATTGGTAAATCTTTTCTTCCATATTAACATTGGGGGCTTCGGTCAAATTCTCTCAGTGAAGAGGAGAAAAGGCTCTGAGTTTGTATGTCGGTGTGTGTCTGTGTTTCTGTGTGTGCTGTCTCTGACAGAAGTGGGTTACCCTCAGCTAAGAACAAAGCAGGGAGTTTGCCACTTTGATTGGTGATGCCAAAGCCGAGCTGGGATGATTACAAGCTCCCTGGGAGGCCAGCGAAAACTGATTTGGCCAATTACCAGTACCACATAATAAAAACTGTACTCAATAATCACATCATAATTCAGCATCACTACTTATTAAGATAGAAGATGTGCGTGGAAAAATGACCCTGCAGGGAAAAAATGGACATTACCACAGAGACAAAAGCTTTAATCAAGATTTAAGGAGCTGAGGTGCTATTAAGCATCAGAGGTAATTACACCTTGATTAAACACCAGATAGGTGAGTGACTGATTGAATATGAGTGATTAAACATGGTGCTGTAGATACAGACTATGTAGGGACATTTGTTTTACAGAGGAAGTAGGAGTGAGGAAGTCAAGTTCAATGCTCCAATAAACATTTCTCAAAGCTGAGGTGTGAGTGCACTTGAAAGCTACTTTTTCCCCCACTGGTGTAAAGGTTACCAGCACATAGCAAATACCTCTGCTGTTCCAAAATGTTGCTATTACCTGATTCCTGCTAAGACTATAACAAATACAATCTTCCTGAGCCAAGTCATGTGCTTTTCTTAAAAGGTATTGACAAAACGCACTGCTTTTAAAAAGTGATGTTACAGTTCAGAAAACAGCAGGTCCTATTACAGCAAAGTGAGGTAAAAGCTTTCCAATGTATTAAGTGCATTCAGTAACAAAAGCACATGAGAAGCCAAGTAATTAACTTTATCTATAAAGTATGTTTGATTAACCTATTACTCACCAACCAAAGTACACTCATGACATCACCCACTGGCTTTGACATTTTAAAGCCTCAAAGGGACAAGAAGTGACTTTATACTGTATAGATGAGAAGTTGGAGTACAGTCATTAGCAAGCAACACATAGACATATATCCGCTAATTGGTGCTAAGCAACAGACTCATTAAATACTATACTAAAATCCCCAATTGTAAAATCCAACCTATCCAAATGTCTTGGATAGGTTGGAGCACACAGTAAGTCATATTTCTTTTCCTTCACCCATCAAGTAGGTTCTGCAAATGGCCTTCTTCCTGTTAAAAGGGAGTTTTCCCTTCCCACTGTTCCCAAGTTCTTGCTCATATTAGGGCCTTTGATCGTTGAACTTTTTCTCTGTTATTGTAGGGTCTTTAACCTACAAATATTATATAAAACACCTTGAAGTGACAGTTGTTGAGCACTATATAGATGAAAATGAATGGAATTATTTAACAAAAAAATTCAAACTTCCTCGTATCCATAGGGATCAAAGGCATGTTTTGTACCATAATGTGAATAAGCCTTTTTAACTCTGGTAAGTTAAAGTTAAAATGGGAATCAGTGGCGATTGATTGATTGGCTTGTGGCCGGGGTGTCCAACTCAAGGCCTCAAGGACCAGTGTCCTGCAGGCTGGTCCTTGAGGCCCAGCATCACCCCAGTGATGCTTTCTAGTGGGCAAACTTTGTTGATGATAAACCAAACAGTCCCTATAAACACATTGTTTTTAATGTGATAGTCAATTATTTAGTACTTATTTTAGCTCTAAAAGCATCATTTGCTTGAAGGTGAAATGGAGAAACTTTATTTTACACCGTGCCCACTGACAGCTGGGACAGGCTCCAGCTCCCCTCCGACCCTGAATTGGCCAAACGGTTAAGAAAGTGGGTGTACGTCTGGACCATGCTATTAGGAACACCCACACTCTGCCATTAATTCTTAACATCATTATTCCACCTGAACACAGCATGGCTGTTTCCAGCTCTGCCAGCATGCAGCTTTGGAAAAATCCACAAAGTTGTGTTAAGACAAATGTGAATACAAATCCTTTTTGAGAACAGCCTAATCTAACTTGACGGCCACTGAACTGTCCGTGGACTCTCTCGCCACTCTCTTGAGGCGTCCTTTGTTCAAACACACAGATTGACCTACAGTCAGACTGTTAAGATTTTTGTGAATTCTCTCTTTGGGGTAGATTGCAGAAGATTGCATGAGCGTTACGTTGGATTCAGCTTAGCATCTAAAGCGAGTACACGAGTGGGAGTGAGCTCTTTGGTTTTGTTGACTCCTTTGTTTGGTGCTCAGTAAATGTCTGTTTTTACTCCTGTTTCTTTCGTCACTCTTTCCTGCTTATTCTTCAGGGTGCAGGACTGATTGGATATCAAAAAAGCTATTTTAATTAGGTGGTATACATGAGGATGGGAGGGATTACACGTCGGATTACACAAAAAAAATAGCCCCTTCCCACTTTGCATGCTTCCCTGTCTCTGTGTCTAATCTGGCTGTTGTCTGAATAATGCTGTTAATCCACAGCAGCTCCCGAAGAAACAAACAAAATCCTCATTTCAGCGTTAATGAACGATAATTATTACAGATGGAGTCCTTCAGGCGTGTTTGTAATTAAAAGACAACTCACACACACAAACGCAAGCGCACAAGGAGTAAACAAGTCAATATTGTGCACACTCCTCCAGAACTGAACAAACAGGCTGTGGGAGTTTTTTGACTTAAAGTAACTGGTGCGATTAACATTTACACCTTCTTCTTTTTTTTCCCAGAATATGATTATTCTTAACCTCTGTCTGAAGACATCTCAGTTTTTCAGTGCAGAGGAATTTGAAACATGGTGCCGCGTCTCTTCGGGGGAGTGCAGGAGGTAAAAGGGACAAGTGTTTGGTCCACTCATCCACACAGTCAGCAGCTGGAGCTGCAGCAGAGTCTCAAACAGCTCACAGAGGCAATTTACGGCACTTATGCTCTCTCCTTTCTGAGTCATACCTCCATCAAGGGTTTGCACATGCACAGTTTCAGATCAAGTCTGAATCAAAATTCAAACGGTCTTGAATAATTATCCACAAGCTGCTTTAAAGACAAGATGTTCTGCATAAAAGGACAGAGGACAGAGCCATAACAGCAACAGTCTGAGGTATAAAAAGCACCTGTGCAGTTAAAAACTGCTACAAAAGCTTGTGAAGTCTCTCTCCAAAATTAGGTTTAAAAAGTTTTTTCCCAGCAAGTTAAAAGGACAGCAGACTTCCATCTTCCATCACATGGTTAAAGGTGATGTCTTCTTCTGCTGTGCACATGCACAACAGCATGATTAGCCGATATTGGCCTTCTTTAGCTGTTGATTGTCGGGGGCAGGACATATTTTTAATTAGATTGCTCAAATATAAACTGTGGTTGGGCACACACCTTCCCAGAATGGCAACTACACCTCAGTAACTGCAGTAGAGCTGTTTGTTGGTAATACGGAGTCTAAACACAGTATGAAGGTTCTCAGTCATCCAGGTCATGGTAGTCTAAGGAGCTTAGAAAGAAAAGCGTTGGGATTTCTTTAAGTTGCTCGAAACTCGTGAAACATGAAACTCTTTCAAGCAGCTTAAAGAAGTCAAGACACTTTTCTTTCTAAGCTCCTTAGAATAAACACAGTATATTGATAATGCCTCAGTTAAGCAAAATGTAATCAGCTGTAATAGAATCTAGCTTGATCATTACCAAAAGAGCAGCTAGTGTTCATTGTCATTTTCAAAGCTCTGACACTATGTGTATAGACTCAATCAATTCTCACCGTGTCTGTGTTTCAGTCACTGTTTTGTGTGAGATTTATTTGATCCTCTGTCAACCTCTCAGTTTCACAGTTCCACAGACGGGTATAAATGCAAACAATGAAATCACTCACTGCAGCTCAGGCTTCACATTAATTCAACACACTATCAGACTTCAGTGTGTCTGAGTTTACATTTAAACACTTTCGTTCAGGATTCTTTGAGTGTCTCTGTCGCTCTTTCATTGTTCTTATAACCACTGTATGCTTTCTGCGTTGGGCGTTGCCATTATCTCCAATCATTTTCAGCGTCAGACACTGAAAGTCTCTGCACCAGCATCTATTAATACTACAAAGCATGCAACTTGCAAATGCTGACAGTGCATTATTCTAGTTATTATGCAGGAGCTTAACGTGTTTCACTGAGCGCGCTGGAACATAAACACGTGTTTCATTCTAACGGTGGAATTCGGCCTGTGCTTTTTAATCCGTGGTTCGCTTTTCAGACTGCACACTGAAACCACAGCAAGTGGTAAAAGTTTGAAACTGGGACATTGCGTCATTGTTGTGGTTTTAACATCTAAGTTGCACTACTTGTTGAATTCTAAGGCTTCAGTAGGATAGAAGTACACCTGTGTGTCCTTATATGAGATCACACAGGGGCTGAGGCACAGAAGCCCATCTGTGAGAGGCCAAATGAAATTGTCGGTTAAGAGGCTGGAAGTAAATCTCAACACAGGGAATGACAAATCAAACAGAACAGCTCTTAAGCTGCTGTGAATGAGCGTCCTGTCAGGAGGAAGTTGGACTCACTGAAATCTGCCAGTTTGCTGGTAATGAAGGAAGCACCTTTTATTTGTTATTGAAACCATCCATCCATTTTTTGTTCATTTATTCAGTTCAGGGTCGCAGTGGGGCTGGAGCCCATCCATGTCCATGTCACAGGGCGCTGTGCCAGTGTACACCCTCAACATCTGTTTCAGAGCCAACACGTGGACCATTCATGCTTACTTTCCTATAGTCAGTTGCACCAGTTAATCGAACCCCATGCATGTCTGTGGACTGTGGGGAGCACCCAGGGAGACGGCGCTAACCACCACACCGCTGCGTCTACCCATGATTGAAACCACCTAAGCAAAAGAATTTGCTTTTTAATGTGTGCTTCACGGAGGTTGCTTTGAATTTAGATTTCTGCTGGGAATCTGTGTAGAGCCTACGACATAACCAATGCAAGAGGCCGACATCATTGCCCGCATTCATGCTCATGCTTCTGTGTTACTGTATGTGTTGATTACGTTGTAGTCATCTTCCATGTTTTCTATGCAGTGTAAGCTGATAGCAAGAGCTTCCCACTGTTGCCAAGTACTTGTTGGAGATCATCTGACTGTTGTGGTTTGCTCTGTATTATTGTAGTGTCTTTACCTTACAATATAAACCGCCTTGAGGTGACTGTTGTGATTTGGCACAATATAAGTTGAATTGAATTGGATTTGTGAGTCCGTCTATTGATCATTTCTTTCTCATATTGAGACGATGTTAGTCAGTCTCTCACTGGCGTATTCAAAAACTGAGAAGAGAAAGTAGTTGGAAATGCACAAGCAGAATCACCAGGACTGAACAGGCCGATCACTATAGCTGTAGGCTCTTCTTTGATTTCTTGGGAGAGGCACGTCAGATTTTGGTGTAGTGTTTCAGAAGGGTTTGATTTTATGATGTAGAGATACAGAGACTGTGTGTCTGTGCGCTGTTTACATGTTGCTCTGACATTAGTTTAGCTCAGTGGTTCCCAAACTTTTTTCGCTGGGCCCCGCTTTGTTTTACAGAAAAATGTTCGCGCCCTCCCCGCGTGCGCGCGCACACACACACGCATGCACTAACACATCCTTCAACCACACACACCCATATTTTGCTCCATTGCGGTTTATTTCATACCTCAAACATTTAGTAAACAATTAAGCAAATACAAGTAATCTGCAATAAATTACAGGCAGTAAGAAAATAAACTACTAACTCTTTTACGCTACATCCGCACCTACACGGGTATTTTTGAAAACACAGCTGTGTCGTCCACACGTAAACGGCGTTTCAAATCACCGAAAACGGAGATTTTTTAAAACTCCTTTTTTGCGTTTACGTGTGGACGAGGAATACAGAGTTCATCATGCAACGTCAAAGGTAAGTGCCTTTTTTCACGTCAGCTGTGCGCCACGTTATTGCTTACATGAGAGGAATTGCAGAATAGCAGATAGTCAGATAAACAGTATTTTGTCTCTACCTGCAGGTTTTACACGCTTACATAAACACGCAGTTACTGTCCCTCCATTTAGAAAGGCAGAGGCGTCACGGTGTGATTATTTTATGTGTAGTTGTTTTTTTTCCCTGTGTAATAATGTTCAACATTGCTATCAATACATTTTTCAAAAAATGCCTCTCTGTGCAAAATGGGTTCAAAAACATAAACAGCTGTGGGATACTGTTTGTCCGTGATTTGAACCGAGGGAACAAATCGTGGCAGGATCAGCCTGATGTTATTTGTATCCTGCTGTAACTTTACTGTATAAAGAGCTAACATCTCCAAAATGTCAGGAGTAGTTAGTCATTACAACCCCTAGGGGGCGGGCCCCACACTTTGGGAAGGTCTGGTTTAGCTGGTATTTATTTTTCAAATCTTATTTTCTTCTAACTTTGAAAAGAATCCATCATGCAGACTGGATTTCTACCTATGTGAGCCTTTGTTTTACCAGGGGAGCTGTATTAAGTTTCAGACTTTTGAATTCTTAAATATTTTCTTTTCAAAGTAGGATAAATGTTGTTGCTTTTTTGGTATAGAACTCAAATGGATCCAGTGTTGTTGAAACGTTACTTTCAAGCACAGGAATACTTGGAAAGTAAGAGTTTGCGCACATCTTTGAGAATTTCCCTCTGTTCTTTTATGAATTCAGGTTCTCAGTGTCTCTTGTCTCTTTCTGCAATCCCAGACTGGCTCCATGATGTTGACATCAGAGCTCTGTGGGGATCATAGCATCTGTAGCAGGACTCCTTGTTCTTCACTTTTTATAACTGTGGCTGTATGTTTGGGCTCATTGTCCCACGGTAAAAGGAATTTGGGACAATCAGAGTCCCTCCTGATGGTAGTGCATGACGACTACAAGTCTAAAAAATGCCTGGCATGGTATTGTACATTAAGATGCTGAATACACAAGGTTACATTAGGTGTCACACTCCCAGAGGAAGCACAAAGTGTAGTATTAAACCTAAGATAATAGATAATCATCTTATTTTTGGACTGTGATGTAAGTATGTTGGACTGTGGGACATAGAGAGGTGCATGGTAAAATGATTCATATTTAATGAAAGCAGACACTTGTTTTGGAAGGTGATCAGAGATCCCATTTGTTTAGAGATAAGAGTGATTCCACCACTTTATTTTCCATTTAAAATTAAAATGGTGTCACAAGGCCCCACAAAGAAACATGGGATGGATTTAACCAATGTATTGTAGTTAATCGTCCAGGCCTAGTGTTTGAAATAATACCACACTGCCATGTAGGGTTTTTTAAAAAAAAAAATTTTTTTAGAAACTGGTTACCTTCGAACTAAAGTCACCTACATTTTCGTATCATCACTTCAGTCCTCATTGCTGCTGATCCCAACCCTAACCCTAACCCTAACTCTAACTAGTGATGTTCCCGGCAACTGTTCCTGGACAGTTTAATAGACAGTGATAAAAATTGTCTATTGTTTTTCTTCATTAATGAATCATACTTGAAATGCTGCTGTTTGGTATGTTGCATTATGCATTATAAACATTGCACATTATATGTGCAAAAAGGAAGAAGAAGAGTCTGTCCAGAGTGTCCTGGGTTTACCCTGGGGTCTCTTCCTGGTAGGACATGCCCGATCGGAACACCTTACCCAGTAGGCAACCACTTGAACTGGTTCCTTTCAATGTGGAGGTATAAGGGCTCTACCCTAAGCCCCCCACCAACTGACTGAACTCCTCACTGTCTTTTCTGTCCGTTGTATCCACAATCACATTCTTTAATGTTGTTAAATGTAGTTGTTTAAAACAACTAACAATAATAATAACAATAATGAAAACATAGCTTAAAGATTTATGGCCTTTCTCGTAAACAATGCTCCTTCTGGTGGCAGATGGCTCCATAACATTTAAGACACAGCAATTTACCAACACTGGGCATCAATCAAAATGTTAAACGACTACCACGTCTGGTACCGACTAGTGCCAGTAGTAACAATTAGTCAACTAATCGTGTACATCCCTAATGAATATATTATTTTTATTTTCATAAAATTTTTCTGTCAAGTCTTGGTATTCATGGAGCAAAGAATAACTATTCTAAATGACACACTCGAAGAAAGACATCCGCTTTGCCTTTCTCCAAAATACAGAATTAGGATAAGGTTATTGCTGATAATGATTTCAAGCTTTTCAATCTAGGCTTTCCAAACAGGAGAAAATTCTATATAAAGAGGTTAAAAAGGGATGGCCATTAATCTGACTCTGACCCTAGATGGGTTGCCTTTGACTGGGTGGATCAAACAGGTTAATTGTTTGCTTGGTGTGATGGATTGCTTTTTGAACATGGATGGAAACGTCTATATATTTGATAAAAGCAGCTGCATATTTTCGAAGATGCGTGGAAGGTCACACATGTCCTCGTTGTCCATTTAATATAAACTGCTGTCAGGAAATGCATTCATCCAGCACTACTGCATACACTTAGAAATGCATTCCCAGTAATGTCCATGAAGACTAAATATCTTTTTTTAAAAAACCTTTAAGTCTTTTGTGTTTCACTGATGGTATATTTAGCCAGGACGAGCTGACCTCCAGTCCCAGTGGAAATGCTGGCATTTTAACATAGCACAATGGAAAGCCCTTGAATTTGCATTCATTTTAGTGAGCCATAAAAGCAACAGAGATTCAGAGCTGGCTCGGGGACTGTCCGGCAGTGAAATGCCCATAAATAGTGATGATTAACTGCATCTGTGTGTAAATGAGCCAGCCAGTGACACTCTGGCTCATTTTCAAATAGTGGGTTTCACCTTTTCACCATGCAGAGAGGAAACCTGCAAAAACATTTAACGCTGAGACTTACACATACATTTTTCAGAGTACAATGGAGGCTGTGTCACAAACACCTCTCTTCCTGGTGCCCTTCACAGGCTGCTGTGGGGTTACTACATTACAAGGTCTTTCCATTGACTCTCCATTGCAAGGTAATGTAGAAGTGTGTGGCCTCATTGTCTGGTGGGATCAGCAAGGATGTTTTTTGGCCAATGGAACAGGAGACTATTGATCCAGAGATCACTCGATTACCTTGACGAACAGTCAGAACATAAGAATAATGTTCACAGGCAGGCCAAACATTCCAGAAAGATTCATAAATTAGCCTCCAGTTTCATCACAGCTTTAATTAAGCAAATCTGTGCCAGTATACCATTTGTTAGCAATGTCAAGAACCTGTTTTTCATTTGTGGAAAAATGCTTAGTTGAATTATTTAAAGAAGTGTGTTTGTGGAACACAAAAGCATAAATCGCAGTCATGCCAATACACAGAAACTTAGAATGACGCACACATAATAAGCACTTATTTGGTGGCAGGAGGTGCAGAGTTATGGTTAGAGATGCTAACGACTTGCTCGCTGATGTACTGTATTAGCTAACTCTTAAAGAGCATTATTTTCTGCAATATTGTTTTTGTTAAGTATCACATAAACCACTAATTGATTGCCTGTTGAACCAAGTTTGAGATATGTAACATCAGAAAATACTGAAATATTCAAATTTTCTAAGCCTGAGGTCGCATCGTCAGTTTGCTTATATTTACTGCTGCAAATGCTAAAGATATTTGAAAATCAGTGCAGTTAATATTGTGCAAATGTTTGGGCTGTTTCAGAAAATGGGCTGAACATTGCCACTTTCTTAAAAACACACAACTGCTGTGGCACCAGATATTTACAGACGAGGACTGTTGTTGTTTATTGGTTTGATTTTACCCACCAGGTGGCGCCAAAATAGTAAGATTATCTGTAAGGTTTCGATCGTACTTTCAAGTTTGACATTTCTTTTTCTTTGCACTTCTCTTCTCTGCCTTCTGCGCGCTCTAAAGTAACAGCATGTATCCTTTTCCGTTCTTCACTTAGCTCTTTCTCTCTCCTTGAAGTCGATGCCCTCTGTATCCAGTTGATTCATAATATCAGATCACATTTCCTCTGGCCTTTTGTCTAATGGGCTTTTTGCAGATCTGCTGATTGGGATGGCAAGTGAAATATTTGTGTGTGCACAAGAGAAGTCAAGGTTACCCTTTGATACGCCATCTGATTCCAAATAGCTATATTTTCTCCACATTTATCTGATGAAGACAATGTACCTTTCAGATATGCGTACACAGCTGCAGCTGTGCTCTTTAGCTGTTGCCTTCCCCAAAGTGTCCCCTTGTAGCAGTACTGTTTGACTAAGCAGAAACAGCTTGACTAGTACAGTGATTGATATCTGATACTTTGTGTCTTACTGAATGCTTTCCGAGAACTATTTCTCTCCAAGAGGTAAGATCGTCTGTCTTAAGTGGACTGAACCTGAGCTGCCTTTTTGTTTTGCTTTGGTTTTTTTGTTTTTTCTCATCCTGTATTTTTCTGCTTGATCGTTCCTGCCTATGTTTGTGCATGTGTTGCTGCAGTGGTGTTATTTTGTTGTTGTATTGTTTTATGTATTATTCTGTGATATCAGTGGATCTACTACGCTTTGCCACCTAGATCCCCCCCATGTAAATGCATTGTCATGAAAAACCTTTGAATCGTGGTGTTAAAATGCAAAGCTGCAGAGCGCGTCATAAGAACGTGACATGTTTGAAGAAACACTCTACAAAAGATGAATTTGGTTAGAAAAGTTTGCCCAGTAGTTTGGAAGGGGAAAAAAATAAAAGAACTTTTTAAAACACCAATCAGAAGTGTTCGTTTCAGTGGAATATTTCTTTGTTTTCTCTCAAGATCCAAGTTAGTGCATCTCAGAGTAAAAAATCCCACCAGTATTGCCTAAGACTTGAAAGGCCTGCAGCTTTGCAGCATGCTCTTTTAAAAGCAGACATGTTCTTTTTTTTGAAGTCCTACTGTGTATTCACCTACCCCTCTCTCTCTCCCTTTCTGCTCTTTCCCTCTCCATTTTTCTTTTGTGAACAGTTGATCAAAGTATGTTTGAGAACTCCATTGCGCAGCAGCAGAGTCCCCAGACCTCGAGGCCGGGGCCGTCCTCGACCCGGCGCGCCGCGGCGACGACTAATTCCAACCCGGGGTCCAGCTGCGTGGACTCGCCCTCCTCTGGAGGACAGCAGAGGCTGAAAAATGCCATTAACCTGGGCAAGGCAGTCGGGGCAAAGGTTAGTGCGACACAAGCAGAAACGGGACATTGAGCTCAGCAGGTCCTGTATTCTTTTACCCTTTGAAATAAGCTCATATAGTGTGACTTATTGAAAGGAACGCAGGTTTAAGCTCTTTTTATTCTTTCAGCTGAGCCGATAAACATTTGTATCAAAACTACCTGCAAAGGTTAAACCTTTCTCTCCTTCTCGTCTCTCCTTCTTTCAGGTCAATGACTTGCTAAGAAGAAAAGAGCCCAGCAACCTCGGAGACATTGGGGTCACGGAGGTCAACAAGAATGTTGGTGCAGTTTGGAGCTGCATGGAGCAACTCAGTCAGACTGCTGCCAGCAGGTATGCACCCTCATATTCACACACACATTCATACGTCATCTTAATACTGAGCAAACTGCTCCCCCCAAATAATTAACAGGCTTCTACGTCAAAAGATTTTAGGACGAATATGTGAAACTCGGAGCCCTTTCCACACGTATAATTAATTAATAAACCCAGTGAAAGACATTATCTTAATTTATTCAAAAATATTCCATTACCTATACTGAGCAGAGGACGTATCTATCACTGCAGAATTGGGTTGTGGGTCAGAAAAGGTGAATAATTTACGATTTTTCCTGTGAAATGTGGCTTTAAATTAATGATGATACATCAGAGGTGCCTGGGAGATGCCTGGAATTGAATAAGCCAGTTTTTCACTTTGAAGTTTTCAGTTTTAGGGGGTTTATTTTATTTTTTGTTTTTTGAATATGTCGATTTGACTTGTTTATGTACTCTCATAAACGTACTTTGAAGGATTTTTCGTCTGTTCTCCTAAAGATTGGCTGAGTAAAAGTCATTTTTCAGCCGCTCAGGTTCCATTTATCTCCATTCGCTGCACCCAGAACAGATTTAGCTTCATTTAGCAGCGATCTAAAGATTGTTCTGGACCACCAGCTGGTTCGGCAGACTTATAGCTGACTCACTTCTCATTTTTGAATGCATGAGATGAGGTGCGCAGGACCTTCCCCTGTTCCCCAGACAATGCAAGTCCTGCAAAGCCTCTGACCTCTTAACAAGGTTTATGTTTTTTTCTTGGGTTTTTGATGTTAATGATGCTGTTTTTGTGAGAAAACAGTGCATTTTCTGAGGACAGACAGCACAGCAGTGCTTATTGACTGCCTCCGCCTGTCAGCTGCAGTGAAAGGTCACACAACAGTAATAATTTGTGATCGCCTTGGCCTCCAGCTACAGGATTACGTGCTGACGTCGCTGGAACAGCTTAAGAATTTAGAGTGGTTTTTGTAAACACGCTCACTGAACTCAGCGAGGAGCTCTGAACACGAGCGAACGTAGGTTTAAGCTCTTGTTGCTTCTCTCCAGCCGCCTTCCTCCTCCATCACTCAGCTTGTTCTTATTAGTAGGCAAGAGCAGCTTTGAAGTTTGAGTCATCCTGCCAGGTTTCATTCTTCTATTAGTGACGCTGAAGCGGCATGCAAACTTTGGATGGCCTTTGTTCGACAAAGTTTCATTCAGTTAAAATATGAAACAATTGGTGGTTCTTTGATGCAACAAACGGCCCCTGACAGGATTCTATTATTCTGCACAGCGGGGCCATCAGCCAATTAGCTGTCAATTTTTCTTGACATGTTTAGTCATAGTCCCGCCCACAGTTTTAATGTGTACCGACTGCAAAATCTGAAGTTCATTTTGTCCTGCTGCGTTTTTTCTTTGCCTGAATAGTTTGTGCCTATTGTAAATGCAGCATTACATATGGGTTATTTATGGGTTGCTTCCTTAGTTATTACAAACCCTAGCTTCAGTGTTTGTGCCTGTATGTAGGCTCTGTGACAGGTCATCTGCTTTTATCTGCATCCAAATGCCGTTCTAGGATGTTTTACACAACGTAACGTTGTTATGAAGGAGGAAACTATCCATCAGAGCCTAAATTGTTTTTGTAAAGCAACAGACAGTGCCCAAGAGAGGTGAAGAACAGTGCAGGCAGGGTGGAGTGGGTGGAGACAAATGTCAGGGGCAATTTGTGACAGATGGATAGTGGTGAGAGTGAAAGGGAAGGTTTACATGATGGTAGTAGACCTGCTACAGTATGATTTATGGTTTATAGAGGGTGGCACTGAAAGAGAGACTGAATCTGGAGGTGGAGGTGGCAGAGTTGAAGATTTCTGTTGGGAGAGAACAGCGGTATGAAGACAAAGTCGGAGAGGCAAGACTTAGATTGTTTGGACAAAGGATGTTGAAGATGAAGCTGCCAGGAAGGAGGAAAAGAGGAAGAGCGCAGGGAAGATTCATGGATGTAGTGAAGGAAGAAATGCAGAGGGATAGATGCTGGGAATAGGCTGAGAAGCAGGTTGATGATCTGCCATGGCGACCACCAAGGGGAGTCATGAGGCTGTAAACATGCTGTTTAAGCTTGAACAGCTCTGGTCAATTCAAGCAGCTAAACTTCATCAGCATAAAATATGTTTAGGAATCGATTTCTTCTTTGTGGCAGCATGTGGCATAAGTTTCAACTGTAGTCACCACTTAAACGTTCTCTGTCTGTCTTTCGTTGCCTCCCTTAATCTCCATTTTCCCTTTTCTCCCCCTTACCTTTATTCCTCTCTTCTATTCCAGCCACATCACCTCCTTTGACTCCTTCCCTCGGCTGGACCCTCCACCCCCATCGGGGAAGAAGCGCCTCCCTCGAGCACTGAAGACGACCCAGGACATGATGATCTCCTCTGACCCCGTGGTCTCCTCCCCCGACCCTGTGGATTCTTCCTCCTTCCCTTCCTCCCCTGTGAAGACATCCCCCATCACTCAGGAGGAGATAAGGAATGAGGAGGAGCAGCAACAGGGAAAGGAGGAGGAAAAGAGGTCATCGGGCCCAGCAGAGAGGAAACCCGGAGCTGATTCTGAGACAGCTGAGATCAATGACAACGTGGATACAGTGATAGGTGGAGAAGAGGATGGCGTAGAAGTGGGAAGCTCTGATGAAGGCATGGATGAACACGGGCTCCAGCTCCAGCTCTCTGTACCAGACCTCATCAATAAAGATCCCCCTCTGGAGTCCAAAGCCAAACAATACGACGTCTGGCAGAAGGCGCCGGCGCCGGACTCGCGGCTGGCTTCCACTCCCTGCTCGGGCAAAACTCCCTGCCGCATCAGCCTGGGCGAGGATGTCCTGCTGGGGAATGGCGCCCCCTGTAGCAAAGCCACTGGAGGGAGCACTGAAGACATGGAGCACCATCCAGACCTGCTGTCGTTTGACTAACACACAGAGCTGCAGCCAAATAACCAGTTCAGTAGATTTCAAAAAGCATTTGAAGTTTTTCTCTTAGTGTCCATCCCAGAATTGTGTGTGGAGGTAATTCAAACAGACTGCAGCGAGTACTGCAAATCAAAAATTCACTGCCGCTTTTCAATTTTTCAACTCGATCTTTTCTGGGCTTTACTTTAGGAAAAGGGAACACATACTTCCAGAACCGAGGGCTCTTTATCTTTTTTTAATCTGATTTCCGGATGTGGGATTAGCTGAAAGGTCACGGTAATTACGCCTTGCTTTCTAACACGGCTGATCTGAGGTCAGCTGGGCGCTTCAAGAATCTTCTTAATGAATGAAAACAAAAACTGACCAGCATGAGACAATGAATGAGCAGCAACAGAGGAAATAAGCGGGACTCTTTTTTTGTGCAGTTTTTTAATGCTTCTGATTTATTCACTGTGTATTTCTTATGTATATCAGGTGTCTAACATATCATGTCTTCCTCAGTAAAGATGATGTAACAATGAATGTTTTAAGTGAGATGAAATATCCTTTAAATGGGCTAAAATGTTACAGGCAGTTATTGGCAAGTGTAACCACAAACATTAAATTTTATATTATTTTATCAGTATTAAGATATAACACTATTGTATTTAGCACCACGATATTTTCGCTCTATTTAAAGGGACATTTCATTGCATTTTTGGTATAAATCCTACAAACGCTGCTGCAGCTCAAAGTTATACAGCAATATAATGTGCATTTAGACTCATTTAACATAAAACTCAAGTGTTAGGAGTTAGGCACAGGCTCGGGAAAAGAAGACGGAAGTGAGGGGTGGAGAGGCGGAAAGGATGTGAATGTGTAAGATGGAAAAGGTTAGCGAGGAATTTGCTTTCAGTTCAGTCGATATGAAATGTCACGCAGCACTTTCTACTGCAGGAGGGCGAAGCCTTTTGACCCTCAGCTTCACCCTAAAGAAATGATCCCTGTTCCTTCTTGAGCCAACCTGGAAGAGAACTTTCTCCAAAATGGATTTTTGGAACACACTTAAACTTTTGTTTCAGTTATATTTATATAGCGCCAAATCACAACAACAGTCACCTCAATGCGCTTTTCCTTGTAAGGTGAAGACCCTACAATTATAGAGAGAAATCCCAACAATCAGACGACATCTGATGAGAAAGCACTTGAGTGAGAAGGAAAAACTCCCTTTTAACTGGAAGTAACCTCCGGCAGGACCAAGGTCGGGGAGGAGCAGGGGGGGTGTCCAAACCTACATGGCCCAGTGTAAAAAAGCGTTCGCCCCCTAAACCTAATAACTGGTTGGGCCACCCTTAGCAACAACAATTGCAACAACTGCAATTAAGCGTTTGCAATAACTGGCAATGAGTCTTTTAAGGCTCTGTGGAGGAATTTTGAACCACTCATCTTTGCAGAATTGTTGTAACTCAGCAACTGTTTGTACCATAAAAATTTGATTGCCTGGAAGGCGAAGGAGCTGTGTGTTTGGATCCAGGCTCATAACTGAAACAGCAACATGATAAAGATTTCCAAAATCATCTTCCCGCTGTGGCTGAACTGAAAGCGAATTCCAGTGACCTCCACAAAATCCTGATGGAGAGTCGAAAGAGAGACGGGTGGAGGGACAGGCAGCTTTTGGAGGGAGGGCTGCTGGAAAGTTGTTTCTGAGCTGAGGAGGAGCGGGATAATTAGCTGTCAGCAGAAAGAGATGAAAGAGGTATGTTTTTATTCGAGCAGATCATTAATTGACAGACCAAAGACAGAAGAATTTGGCTCAGTCAGACATGCTGTTTTTTGTCACGTTATTTTAGTGAGAAAGCAGGAGCAAAACAATTTTTTTATCACTGTAAGAGTAGCACAATCAAGTTGCCATGGTTATTGTAGCACAAGCAAAGCTGTATTTTTCTAACACTACTGTGTGAGCATCTGTTCTGCAGATCTGTGCGAGTGGATTAAAGTGGACTTTTGAACTGTGGAAAGTGAACACAAAGATCCCAATGCCCAGACGCTGAAAAGAACCCATTTTCTGCGAGTGGCCTCAGTGAGTGACCTGCTGTCCTTGTAGGGATACACTGACTTTAGAAAATTTCAAAGAGCTCCCAGAGGACAGCGCGACAGAGGCACAGCCAGCGTTGGTCATCGTCAGGTCATGCCCGGCAGAATGAGAGGAATGTTGGAGATGAAGAGAAACAGATAAAGGAAGCTTTGTCTCGGTCTGTCTCTCTCTGACTTGGTCTTACTGCCATCTACCACCACAATAAAGCAGCTGATGTCTCCCATTAAAGAGTTATTTCACCCAAGTCACAAAACATAATTGTCCCATTAGCTTTAACAAGCAACCTGCAGGGTACTGTGGAGATTTTCTGCTGTTTTCAGCACCCAGAGCATTGCTCATGAAGTGAGAGTGGCAGATGTGACAGGTGGAAATGAAAAGTAGCTTTTTTATTTTTAAAAAAAAAAAAAAAAAAGAAAAAGAAAATGTGTAAACTGACCCTTTTAGGTAGACGCAAGAGTGAAAAAGTATCATTTACTATTACAAAAAAACATAACTACTGACAAACACTGGTGTACAGCATGAGCAGGGATAATATAGCCACCATTATTAAAATGGGATTCTTAAACCAAAGCAGTTTGTTATAGAGGATAGCTAAGGCTGATGATGTCAGATATCCCTAAGATGGTCATTTAAGTCCCACCCACCTACTGTATAAACTTACTGTTTGTGAGAGGCAACCAGTCAGAAGGAATGTGGCTTAAAGTGAGGGGAGGGCTTGTTTTTTAACAGTGTTTGGCCTGACGAGCTGCACCAGCATGAGGTAAATGAGGATTTTCTTGAACAGCAAATATTACAAAACCTCTGAAGTAGAGTCCAAGAATATAAATCTGTTGTATGAAACGTGAGCAGAAGCCCTGCCCACTTTAAATGGCTCAGAAAAACTGAAATCTGTCAAGTAACGACCAAAACTGATTTTTTTTTCATGTTTATGTAGAGCTCATCGGTCCCTAAATGAAACAAAAACCACCCTAAAATAAAAATTGTAACTTGTAGCCTGACGGTCGATGATAAGCCAAGTGTCTCTCAGCACGGAGATGAACCACTTATCAGAGAGGCTTTGATTTGATCTAACAAACACGCAGGAACGGATTGATAACAGCCACTCGGATTGAGTCAGAAGGTAAAAGCAATGCAACGCGATCATTAGTTCAGAGAATGCATCGAGCAGCTTTACGAGGACACAAACACTAAAAAGCTGAATTCTTTTATTTGCTGATGAAGGAGGAGCAGTGTACTTTTTATGGGAATGTTGTAAGGCTATTTTTTGAAAATTCTGTGAAAATGCTAATCACTTTGTTGCTCTAACAAATGAAGGAAAGAGATTTATTTTGATATACAGTCAGAGGCAATCGGCGTTATTTAGCTGCTGCAGAATTTGATAAATGGAGAGGAAGAAAATGACCACGCTTTGTCTGTGACGTCTTTGTCTGTGTCTTGCTTTTGTCTTTTCAACGCTGGTCGACATGATTTCAGCAGACATGATGAATGAAGGAAGCTGAGTGCTGCACGTGGAGGCTTTTTCAAAACAAGCCCGAAGAAGACTTGGACCTTTTAGCAATTCTGCTTTAACTGTTGCAAATTATGTGACTGTGTCTTTTTTTTTTTTTTTTTTTATAATGAAAAATCAAAATGATTCAATAATTTTTTGCCTTTTATCCTCCTAATGTAGTTTTTTTTTTAAGTGGGGAAATAATTCCTCCAATGGCTGTAATCTTCTGAGAAAACAAATCTGAAAATAGACTTAATCATGAACCTCTTTTTGTCTTCTGTGTCTTTTTCAAAGCTTAACAAGACCTTTTCTTCATCATTTGTTCTGGGAATAGTCTGTGTTTTGTCTTTCCTTCGTCTCACGCCTGCCACTCAGAGCTCTCATCCTTATCAGTTTCATCAGTCAGCGTCGATGGGCCCCCGCGTGTCCTCACTCTGTTTGATGGATCATACGCTCGGAGAGGCGCGGCGGTGGCGGGGATTCTAGAGCGGAAACCGCTCTGATGTTTAATTCATCCGTGTTTGTCCTAATTCGTGAAACTCCTGGTCACTGGCCACCACTAGTGTAAACAACCGGTCGGCTCAGATGTGTGTGCAGGTCTTGTTGCTGTTTAATAATTCAGACGTGATGCACTTATTGATTTTCTACAAAAGAACCCAGACCTTCAGGCATAATGAATCATCTAGGGCGCGAGATAGCTGGGTGCAGTTTCTCGACCCAACAAGTTTCTCTCTGCTGTGTCCCGCTGAGTTTCTCAGCTAGTTTTGTATAAGGAAGCGCCCCCAGCAGTATGAACGAAGGTCATGCTGCGGTTGTTCTCGAAAGATTCATTTTTATGTAGTTACTCAAACTGAGATTGAGCTGAGATACTTATATTTCACATATTGCAACTTGTAAGCAGTGTTGGGGAGTAACAGAATACATGTACGCTACGTATTTAAAATAGAAAATATGACATCTTAACACAGGCAGCTGTAGCTAATTTGTTTGGGTTTTTTTGGTGCAGCATGCTAAACAACCTTGCTAGCATTAGTTACCAACTGTCTTGTCCAGTTAAGATCACTTCTGGCTCTAGTATCAGCATAGCTGCATCCAGAAAGATAATGTTATGACTCCAAAACAACACAAAGTCTGTGATATCCCAGTGGCTATGGCAATCTTTTATATACTGTCTATGGTGCGGTCCACCTCATAGACACCTATATTGTGAGTTTAATGAGATGTGTAACAGATTTAAATCCTTGAACCCACACACATCAGTGCCGCAGTGTGCTCCAAAGCACAGGCTGGGCCTGACTGAGCCTTCATGAGTGCATCCACAGTATGTTCTTTCCATCACAGCCTTATTTGTATGAGCCGGTCTACAAGGCACGGAGAGATTTGAAAAGAAAATTAGGACAGACAGAACAAAGCTGCTGCTTCTACAAATGAGCTCCTCCGTGAATGCCTTTCAGAGCGTTGTGAAAGTGAATAGATGTTCACATTGATTATCAAAAATAAATCCCATAGTGAGCGTGAAGCCATAATAATGATATGTAATACAGGCTGTTCTATTATCTGATGAAAAGAGCAGTGTCTTCGCAGATGCTTCTTGCTGCTAGGACATAGAAAAGTTTGCTCACTGACTCCAGCCCTGTGATGAAGAGGTAAATGTCAAACTGATGAAAGGATGCACAGCTGTGCCACAATAACAGCCAAATTCTTTCTAAAAGTAGGCTAAGAGACATTTTTGTAAGGAGGAGTAGTCGTGTAAATCGTCCTGCCTTCCAACTATGAAGATGACCTTTTCCAGGATAGCTTTACTTTGTAGCCTGGGGGATTCCAGCTTCTTGAACCGAGGGTAGATATTAGTAAACTCATTATTAACAGTGCATTGAATGTCTGTTGTATATTCTTAGTAACTATTACCTGTAGTTTTAAACAGGAGCTTTTCTATGATTTTTCAAATAAGGTGGCACATGGGGGTCCAGAGCCAGTGATGGGGTGGCAGGGTGTCTTTGTATTGAGTTAACCTGCGCATGCCACGGTCCTGGGTCGGCGACCCAGTGTTTTGAGTTTTGTATCATTATTGAATTTTGATTTTGTTTCTGTGTTCTATGGTCAGTTGTATTTCCTAGTCAAGTCTGCGTCTGTTATGTTTCCTGTTTTACTTTGAAAGTCTGTGTCCCATGTCAATGTATTGAGTCTCGCTTCCCCTTGGTCTTGTCATGTCAGATTACTCCCAGCCGTGCTCTCCTCGTGTGTCTCATTTCTCTCGTTATCCTTCAGTGTATTTAAGCCCCGTGTTTCTTTTTGTCAGTGTCGCGTCGTCTGTGTTACATCCCTCGTGTCATGTCAGATTAAGGGGTTTCAGGATTGTTGTGCATTTCATGTTCCTGTAAGTGATTCATGTGTTTCATCATGCACTCTGCACAAGGTCCTGCTTGTAGTCATTGCCAGTCTTCCTACTTTGTCATAGTTAAGTCACAGTTTTCTTAGTTTAGTTTTCCCAGTGTAGGTTCTAGTTTAGTTTCGCCACTGCCTTTGCTGCTTTATGTTGCCCCCTGTATCAGCCATAATAAAGGCTCGCCTTTTGTTAACGTTAGTTCTGTCTCCTCGCCTGTGTCCGCACCTGGATCCAACACACACACCTCCGCACGGTCTGCCTCCGCCAATCATGGCAGCGCAAAGGTAAGTAGTTAGGAAATGGTAAGCACTGAACCTGTGAGGCCACAGCAGGAGTTCATTCTTCTTGTTTTACAGTGGGAAAAAAAGGATGTAGCAAGCATTATGTCACCCGCTGATTTGTAAAGTCCTTTCACAAAGCCTTGATTTGAATATTTTTATGCCATCAAAGTCTTGGTGTTTTGAAATCAGCTGTGAGCAGGTTCTCAGAGTAGACAATCACTTCTGTAACTACCAGTCCATTTAGCCCATTCCCTGGTTTTCCATTATATCGACACTCAGACTGTATGATCTAAAAAAAAGTAAAGTACCCTTGCCCCTCTCTTAGTCAGGTAGCAGTAACTGAGTCAGTTAATTATGTAATAGTATATGATGTGACAGGTGTTTTAGTGCTACTTGGCTTTAAAGGCACAGTCAGTAATCTTTTAAAGATTACTTAATAGAAAACCAGAATGTTTTACTCGTAAATATACATTGATTAGTGCATAACAAATTGATGTTTTCTCATAAACTTAGAATTAATCCATTAAAAGTAAATGGGAGCAGGTATCAGTTTGTGGAAGCCACCACATTGCCCCAGCATCTTGAATACAGCAACTAAGATGGACTGAGATGGATGTTCTGCCTAAATGTGGATATGTATGTGGTTAGACAATGGCCACACACGTAGTATGACTTATATGTTACTTTTAATTTAAAGTTCACAAACTCTTTCAAACAATTTTTGATCATTTAACATTTGTAGCTGTATGACGCATCTTTCTGATTCTGTCTTTATCCCCCATCACCACTGCTCTCATTCCACCCTCATGTTCACCTCCTCACCTCAAGGCTTATCTCTTGAACTGAAGTCACGGCTCTAAAACATTTATCTATTTTCACAATTGCTAACATAATGTCAGCTAATGTTAGACTTAAAAAACAGACAGTTTCAGTAACGCCGGCTAACAGCTTGTGTATTTGTCCTTTAGGAGCCACCGTAGCTAGAGTCATGCACTTGAATTGGTTGACTGCAATTTGCAATCTACTGACATCTAGTGGTGAGATTTTGCAGACTGTACCTTTAAAAACATTGTACCAGTTTAGCATTTCAACCAAAGCTTGTCCCCTAAGAACGCCCTGATGAATATTAACTCTGGTGTTGTTATTAAGCCATTGATCTCTGACTTTCTTTATGCCTACAAACACACCAGGTCCTCACAGTGTGGCTTGGATCGTGGTTAGTGAACAAATTTGTCTGGGATCTCATCACGCTGAACACGTACAAAAGTTTTCTCATCCTCTGTGTGTTTCTCATATGTGGGCAGCACTCTCGACCCTCAAGAGAAAACATGTTTTCCAACCCATTAGTCACTGCCAACTGGCAGGATAGAGTTCTTATCACGCTTATTGATCAGCATGGGAAAAGATTGAAGTTTTTTATTTGTGTGTGTGTGTGAGAGAGAGAGAGAGAGAGAGAGAGAGAGAGAGAGTGAGAGTGGGTGTGAAAGGTAAGAAAAGGACTCTGTTGCCCCTGTCAGGCAAACAAAGCCTCAAACCAGCTTTAGCCACACTGTAAAACCAAAAATGTCCCCATTAGAGCTGCTTGTTCCTCTTAACAAAAGCAACTGCAACACAACAGTGCACCAGAAGTGTTCTGAAGTTCTCCAGTGTCCCTGGTGTTTGCAGATTATTGCTTATTGAAATGTTTTGTTATTCAGTGTAAGTGAACAAGCAGTTCCTAAACTGCATTTTAGTGAGATGTTTGCTGAATGAACATCACACTGATGAAACAGCATTAGATTCAAGTGTTTTCTTTTTTTACGATGTTACGCTTATGTGCCCTCATAATAAAAAACATGGCAGTCCCTGATAGTACAGCTTATTACTTATGTTTATGGTGTTTTGGGGGGTTCCAGTCAGTTAATCACCAGGTTTTTAAAAGAAAAAGACACAAGAAAATATAACGTTGGTATTTCGAAAGGTAGTGCTTCCCTTTCAAGAAGATGGCCATTACCTATAAGGGTGCAGACTATATTAAGTGCTTTGGGATGACTGCTGTTGTGATTTGGTACTATATAAATCAAACTGAATTGAATTATATCATATTATTTTTGGATACTTAGATAATATTTATGAGCCATAACATGAGATCATTTACAGCGTCTGTCTTTTTAAAATACCTTGCAAGTAACTAACATATAAATTAGTATGATTTGTTTCTCCTTTGCTTTAAAACTGACAGTCATCATTATCTACATTTTAACTGTCACGAGGAAACAGGTAAACAATACTATCAGTGTTACACCAATTCCGAATAATTACAGGGTAATGTTGGTGATTTAGAGTCATGGGGTTTATTATGAATTATAATTATTGTTTTCAGAGTAATGTTTATTTTACTTTCTGGTTGTTTGTGAAGCCCCTTACCACTGACATATAAATCATTCAAGCATAAAAAAAAGCATCAAACTCAAGAGATGAACCAGTGTTGTGTCCACACATAACAGACAACTCACCGAAGAAACGAGTTTAAATTGTATTGTAATTGCAGCCTGTCACAAAAAACATGATTTGTT